>NC_025998.2:91755449-92121971 GCF_000442705.2 Elaeis guineensis | reverse complement strand
TCTATTGGCACTAACAGTTTTTTTCCAGGATCTGTTTGATTGTCGGTTTGACACTTCAACTTGCCCATTAGTTGAGGATGATATGGTGTGGCCAATTTGTGGGTGACATTATACTTTTTCATCAATGTTGCAAAAGGTCGGTTACAAAAAATGGGTTCCCCGATCACTAATGATTGCCTTAGGAATATCGAAATGGGTGAGAATATTTTCTTTAAGAAACTTAATGACCATTTTGCTATCAGGTGTTCCACATGCAATTGCTTCTACCCATTTTGAAACATAATCAACTGCTACTAGAATATATTCATTTCCAAAGGAATTTGGAAATGGTCCCATGAAATCGATCCCCCAAACATCAAAAACTTCAACTACCAAGATTGGGTTGAGTGGCATCATGTATCGCTTAGTGATTCGACTCATTTTCTGACATTGAGCACAACTTTTACAATATTCATGAGCATCCTTAAACAAATTGGGCCAATAAAAACCACATTGGAGAACCTTAGCAGCAGTTTTCTTAGATGCGAAGTGACCCCACATGCTTGATCATGACAAAAGATAAAATATTCATGACTTCGTTATCTGGGATACACCTTCTAATAATTTGATCAGGACATTGTTTAAAAAGATAAGGATCATCCCAAATGAAATACTTCACTTGGGCAAAGAATTTATATTTATCCTGCTTAGTCCAATGAGAAGGTATCTTACCTATGGCTAAATAATTTACAATATCAGCAAACCAAGGTTCAGTAGATACAGACATGAGTTGCTCATCTGGGAAAGATTCATTGATGGGTGGTTCACTAGATGGTGTGACTGGAATTCGGGATAAATGATCTGTTACAACATTCTCAGTGCCTTTCTTGTCCCTAATTTCTAGGTCAAATTCTTGAAGGAGCA
Source organism: Elaeis guineensis (assembly GCF_000442705.2). NCBI lineage: Eukaryota > Viridiplantae > Streptophyta > Magnoliopsida > Arecales > Arecaceae > Elaeis > Elaeis guineensis. The sequence goes on along the minus strand of NC_025998.2, from coordinate 92,121,068 downwards.
AAATTCATCTGATTAAGCGTGCCTTGGCATCCTTCTTTGCTAGGAGATGTCTAATGGCTGAGTGATCGGTGTAAATAATGGTGTGGGTCCCAACCAAATAAGATCTAAATTTCTCTAAAGCAAAGACAACGGCAAGAAACTCCTTCTCAGTTGTGGTGTAGTTAAGCTGCGCATCATTTAAGGTTTTACTTGCATAATATATCACTCTAGGCAGCTTATTTATCCGTTGACCTAAGATTGCGCCCACAATATGATCGGATGCATCACACATTAATTCAAATGGTTCAGACCAGACAGGAGGATGAATGATTGGAGCTGATACAAGTGCTTTTTTTAGAAATTCAAAAGATTCTAAGCACTCATGAGTAAATTCAAATTTGGTATCCTTTGCCAAAAGATTAGTCAGTGGACGTACTACTTTGCTAAAGTTGGCAATAAACCTTCTATAGAATCCAGCATGACCTAAAAATGAACGTATTTGTTTCACAGATTTAGGTGGTGGAAGACTTGCAATTAGATCTATTTTGGCCTTGTCCACTTCAATCCCTTTTTAGAAATGACATGGTCAAGAACTATTCCCTGTTTGACCATAAACTGATATTTTTTTCAGTTGAGAACTAAGTGCTTCTCCTTACATCATTCTAGAACTAATTGCAGGTGATTCAGACACTCGGAGAAGGTTAGGCCAAAAACAGAAAAGTCATCCATAAAAATTTTTAGAAATCGTTCTATCATATCTGAAAATATACTGATCATGCATCTCTAGAAGGTTGCCGGTGCATTACATAGTCCAAAGGGCATTCGTCTATAGGCAAAAGTACCAAATGGACAGGTGAATGTAGTCTTTTCTTGATCTTCAGCGGCTATGGAGATCTGGTTATAACCGGAGTATCCATCAAGAAAACAGTAAAACTCTTGTCCGGCTAGTCTTTCCAACATTTGATCAATAAATGGCAAAGGAAAGTGATCTTTCCTTGTCGCAGCATTCAACTTTCTATAGTCTATACAGACCCTCCATCCTGTTTGGGTCCTAGTTGGGATAAGTTCGTTTGCATCATTTTGGACCACTGTTACCCCAGATTTTTTGGGTACTACTTGAACTGGGCTTACCCAAGAGCTATCAGAAATAGGATAAATTATTCCACTATCTAGGAGTTTCAGAATCTCCTTTTTAACTACATCCTTCATAGCTGGATTAAGCCTTCTTTGGGCTTCTCTTGTTGGTTTAGCCTCTTCCTCTAAGTATATTTTATGTTGAACTATAGAAGGGCTTATTCCTTTGATATCTGCTATGGTCCAACCTATTGCTTCTTGATTTGCTTTTAGAACTGACACTAACTCCTCCTCTTGCTTGGGATCTAGGTCTGATGCAATAATTACAGGCAAAGTTTCTTTGGGTCCTAGATATGCATACTTGAGATGTTCTGGGAGGGGTTTCAGTTCTAAAATGGGTGCTTCCTCTATCGATGGTTTAGGTGATGATTTCACCATCTCAATGATTGGTTCAGTAGGAAGTGTCGATTCTTGATTAATCTGATTTTCTTTAAGTATTTCATTGACATCCTCAGACTCATGGATTAACCAGGGGTTAGACTCTAGGTCGACTTCATCATCACTAATGTCAATGGATTCATAAATACCATCTTGGACTATATTGACATCAGCATGAGAAGAGGATTCCTGTTCTAAGTTAAAAACATTAAGCTCAATGGTCATATTCCCAAAGGATAACTTCATTAGACCATTTCGATAATTGATTTCAGCATTGGCCGTAGCTAAGAATGGTCTTCCTAAAATGACAAGTATATGTCCTTTAGGATTTGCAACTGGCTCAGTCTCTAAAATAATAAAATCTACAGGAAAAATAAAATTTTCAACTTTTATCAGAACATCCTCGACCATTCCCTTAGGGATCCTGAGAGATCTATCGGCTAACTGTAATATGATCCCAGTAGGTTGAAGTTTTTTTAATCCTAGTTGCTCATACACCGAATATGGAAGGATATTCACACTAGCTCCTAGATCTAGCAAGGCCTTTTTTATATTGGTTTCTCCAATAACATAAGAAATTGTTGGAGCTCCAGGGTCCTTATATTTAATTGGCACATGGCTAGATAGGTATGAACTGACACTTGCAGCCAAAAATACTTTCTTTGGTACATTAGTGGTCCTTTTCCTAGTGCAAAGATCTTTTAAAAATTTGGCATAAGTTGGAACCTGATGGATTATATCTAAAAGAGGAATATTAACTTGGACTTGTTTAAATACCTCTAAAATTTTGTCTAAATGTTCAGATTTATTGGATTTCAGTCTATTTGGAAAAGGAGCTCTAGGACTTTTAAGTACTGGACTAGGTGAATTTTTAGTTTTTGGTGCTTGAGGTTGAAAGGTAGTAGTTTTAGAAGGTGACTCGGCAGATGAGTCCTCTATATCATCAAGTGCAACTACCTTATTGTCTATTTATTTTTTCGATCTTAAGGTATGAATGGCATTTACACCATTAACTTGGTTTCCTTATTGGGGTCATGGACCATTTTGGTTCCTAGGATTTGGCTCAGGTTGGCTAGGTAACCTACCATGTTCTCGTTCACTAATGGTCGAAGCCAGCTAACTTACTTGCATTTCCAGACGGGCTATAGCTTGGGTGTTATTATTTATGAGTTGACCCGTGGTTTGCATAAAGCTGGTATGTGTCTTCATCATGGCTTCTAGGCTTTTCTCTAAAGAGGTAATTTTCTTGTCATTATCATGGAAGCCTGGCGGGTTGTTCATCACTGGGTTGGACCTTAGATTTTGCTGATTGAAATTTGGATTGCCTACATTAGGATTCTGGGACCATGAGAAATTCGGGTGATTCCTCCAACCTGGGTTATATGTGGGTGCATAAGGATTGTTCAATGGTCCTTGATAGGTGGCATTCACCTGTGCACACTCATTCGAGTAGGAACATTCTTCTAAGACATGGTCTGGTGCATTGCACCCTTTACACATGGGTGCAGATATTTGATTTACATTGGCTGGTCTCTATAATTCTAAGGCTTCCAATCTACGTGTTAAGGTTGCAATCTTGGCCTCTGATGCTAGGGTTGGTTGAATTTGATGCATTCCTCCTCTTGAAGGTGTAGCTTTATCAGGTTCCCTAGTTGTTTCCCACTGTAAATTTTTCTCGGCTAGGTCTTCTAAGAATTGCCAAGCTTCAGTAGTTTCTTTGTCCATAAATTGGCCTTGACACATGGACTCTAGCATGGTTCTTGAGTTTGAATCTAACCCCTCATAGATGATCTGGCATAGTCTCCAAGTTTCTATTCCATGGTGTGGGCATTGGGTCAAAAGATTCTTGAAACGATCAGAGTACTTCCAAAATGATTCACCAGCTAGTTGGTAAAATTGATTTATTTTATTCCTAATCCTAGCTATTTTATGATGGGGGAAATACTTTTTCAAAAATATTCTCACAAAGCCTTCTCAGGTAGTGACAGAATGGTTTAGCAGACTATAAAGCCACTTCTTAGCATTATCCTTAAGGGCAAAGTTGATTAATCTAAGTTTGACCTCATCCTCTGTTAATTACAGTTTCATGGTTGCACATACCTCCTCAAATTCTCTAATAAATATATAAGCATCCTCTAATCCTGTGAATTTTGGAAGCATATTTATGATTTGAGGTTTGATTTCAAAATTGTTAGCTGTGGGTTGTGGCAACCTGATACAAGATGGTTGGATGGAGCCAACTGGATAACACAAATCCTTAAGGGTCATGGGTTGGATTGGTTCAGCCATTGGAACAATAGGAATTGACTCAATTCTAACTAGACGACCCGACACTCTTCTCCACACACGAGGTGTACGGTTCTCGATGTTTATACAATTTTTTTTTTTTATAAAAATTTTTATGTATAAGAAAAAGAAAGAAAAGAGAAAAAGTTCTAAAGAAAAGATCCTAAGGAGTCCTAAATCTAAAGAAAAGTAACCAAATTAATTTAAATTTTAATATTTTTTTTTTTATTTTTCAAACAAGTGAAACAATAAATTAAATTCAATCTATCCTAGGGTTAACCTAAATCTAGATAGCTCCTAACTGTTCCAAGATGACCCTTCAAGCCTTCCAAGTGGAGATTGATCAACTAGTTAGCCAGGTAAGTATAAGAGGTGGGAGGTTCACTCATCGTTGTCTTTCTAGACACCAAACGAGTTGGCCAGGCCAGCAACTGAACCAATTTATCAAACCACCCTCAGAAACTTGCCTACACACTAACTAATCAAACAACTCAAACTTGGTAGAACTCTTAGGGTTCCTTGTCCTATTGAGCTCGAATTCCTTAAGGTTGACGTCTAATTGATTTTAAGATTAAAGGTCTAGGTAATGCAATATGATAGAGATGATTTTTGGGCTAAGGAAGGGTAATGAAATCCCCACCTTATCTTGTTAATGGATTGATGCCCTTAGATTAATTATGAAAATGCAAATGCAAATAAACAAGATGACCAAGAATGTAAAAGATTTTAATTTAGAATTTTTTTTTATTTTGATATTTTACTTCACGATTATGAAATGTCTTTTGTTTTATTTTTATTTTTTTTTTATGATTAAGTAAATTCAAATGATTAGGTCTAAAAAAAAGTAATTAACTAAAAATAATAAAAGAAAAATTAGAAGCGTACCTGAGTTTTCCAGCAATCACCAACTAAATCTAGAAACCTAAAGAAAAAAGAAAGAGAGTTATAAAGCATGAAGAACAAATATTTGAAAATAATTTAAAATGCCAAATCTCCGGTGTTGGGTATAAAATACCCCCAGCCGAAGTCCTCCACAGAATCAACGGCTCTGCCAACAAGGCCAACCTCAAAAGAAATCTCCGCCCAGGCTCCCACGGGAGCCGGACTTCATCCTCGACGACCAACAACTTCAGCTACAAGATAGCTCCGCCCGGGCTCCTACGGGAGCCGGGCCCCGCCGATGACTCCAACGACTGCAGACAGACTTCGTCCGGACTCCTACGGGAGCCGGACTCCACCGACAACTTCGACCTCAAGAGGACTCCGCCCGGACTCCTACGGGAGTCAGGCTCCGCTCTCGGTATCAACTGCTGGTAAGCTCCGTCCGGACTCCTATGGGAGCCGGACTTCACCTTCAACTTTGATTGCAGAGGACTCCGTCCGGACTCCTACGAGAGCCGGGCTCCGCTCTCGGTATCAACTGCTGGTAAGCTCCGTTCGGACTCCTACGGGAGCCGGACTTCACCTTTAACTTTGATTGCAGAGGACTCCGCCCGGACTCCTACGGGAGCCGGGCTCCGCTCTCGGTATCAACTGCTGGTAAGCTCCGTCCGGACTCCTATAGGAGCCGGACTTCATCTTTAATTTTGATTGCAGAGGACTCCGCCCGGACTCCTACGGGAGCCGAGCTCCGCTCTCAGTATCGACTGCTGGTAAGTTCCGTTCGGACTCCTACGGGAGCCGGACTCCACCCACGACCCCAACCGCAAGGAGGACCCCTCCCGGACTTCTACAGAGGCCGGACTCTGACCGCTACCGAGCCTCAATCAACAGATCCACGCCCCCTGGCAGGTCACAATAACAACCATGATCCTGTTCCACTTCCTGTAACGGATTCCGCGCGGCTCCATCACCCCCTGTGGCGGACTCATTACTCTCTAACAGGCTGTGTCAACGGCCACAATTCTGCTCCGCTCCCTACGGCAGGTGCTGCGCGACTCCACTACTCTCTGACAACTAGCGGCAACGGACGCCGCTCCACTACCTGCAACAGGCTCTACGTGGCAGGCCATGATAATAGCCACGGGTCTACTCCACTACCCTTCGCAATAAATTCTCCTGACCATGGGCGGCCCACTACCAGATGGTTACAAATGTCGCCATCAATCCGTTGCCTCCTCCGCCTATAAAAGGGGGACCCAGATACGTTGTTCTCTAAGCTCATTTCTTATCTCAAAACTCTGCTAAATTCTCCGTTCGAGCACTCCATTCTTGTTGAGGCAGAGAACTGACTTGAGCGTCGGAGGGTCTTGCCGGAGCAACCCCACCTCCGGTTTAGACTTCCTTTGCAGGTCCCGGCGGCGACCGCGGCTTCCCCGACTCCAGCTTCTCCGGCGCAAGCAGATTTTTGCACCAACAGGATTGGCGCTAGAGGAAGGGGTGTGTCTTCGCAGTACCCTTGTTCTTAAAGGAGCGCTCAACGGATCCGCTTTCGACCATCTTTTCCGATGCCCAATCTTCCTTCCCTCGTCTGATGCCCTCTCATGAGGTCTCTGCACAACTACCTCCGGCTATGGTCGCTGATAAGGGGTGGACGGATGACCGGTCTCTGTCGGATTCCGTCAACGTCATCTCGGGGGAATCCCGGCGGGAGGCAACCAGCGTACCAGCTGCATCTCCCAAGCGACAAAAAGTTGAAGAACCCATAACCTTTACTGAAGTGGACACCCAGGGAGTCCAATTCCCTCATAACGACGCGGTCGTAGTTTCCTTGAACATAGCAAATTACGACGTCCGTCGCATTCTCGTCGACAACGGGAGTTCGGCTGACATCCTGTTCTACAACGCCTTCTCAAGAATGACCACTCTTGGCGGTCATCTGAGACCGATTTGCTCCCCCTTGATAGGGTTTACCGGTGACGCCATTCCGACGGAAGGAATGATAGCTCTGACTGTGACCGCGGGTCAGTATCCAAAGCAATCCAGAGCTCTGGTAAATTTCCTGGTGGTAAAGGCGCCATCTGCCTACAATGCAATTCTTGGCCGGCCTGGCCTCAATGCCCTCAGAGCTGTTGTTTCAACCTACCATTTGAAATTGAAGTTCCCCACCAACCAGGGGATCGGAGAGGTTTGGGGAGACCAAGCCCTGGCCAGATATTGCTACAACATCGCCCTGCAAAGAAGCGATCAAGCGGACCTCTGTCCGGTCGATGGATTGGATGCTCGCGATGACCTCACTGAGGAGAGGGGCAGTCCGATCGAAGACCTAATACCAATCCCTTTGAATGATGGGAACGCGGAGCATGTGGTGTTAATTGGCTCCAACCTGGGGGAGGAGGTGCGGACGCATCTTGTGAATTTCCTCCGAAGGAACGTGGACGTTTTCGCATGAGTCCCGACGGATATGCCGGGGATCGACACAGAAGTCATGGAACATCATCTGACGGTCGACCCTAAACATCGGCCGACGAAAGAAAAAATCTGGAGTCATGCCCCGGAGAGGCAGAAGGTGATAGCCGAGGAAGTGGATAAGCTTCTCAAGACCGGATTTATTAAGGAAGTCAATTATCCTGAGTGGATCTCCAATGTTGTTTTGGTCAAGAAAGCAAACGGCAAGTGGAGGATGTGTATCGACTTCAAAAAGCTGAATAAGGCTTGTCCAAAGGATAGCTACCCCCTTCCCAGGATCGACCAACTGGTGGACGCTACCTCAGGCCATGAGCTCCTCACTTTTATGGACGCATTCTCCGGCTATAACCAGATTAGAATGGCATCAGAAGATGAAGAAAAGATAGCTTTCATCACTAATCGCGGCCTTTACTGCTACAGGGTCATGCCATTCGGCCTCAAGAACGCGGGCGCAACTTATCAACGACTGGTGAACAAAATCTTCAAAGAGCAGATCGGCCGAAACATGGAGGTTTACGTGGATGATATGCTTGTAAAAAGCAGGTCTTCCAAAAATCATGTCGCCGACCTCGAGGAAACCTTTGGCGCTCTTCGAAAGTATAGAATGAAGTTGAACCCGACCAAATGTGCTTTTGGGGTAACTTCAGGAAAGTTCCTGGGCTTCATGGTATCGGGGCGCGGGATTGAGGCCAATCTAGAGAAAATTTGCGCCATCCAAGAGATGACCGCCCCAAGGCCGATCAAGGAGGTTCAGTGCCTCACGGGAACGATAGCGGCTCTTAACCGCTTTGTCGCGAGGTCGGCCGAACGATGTTTGCCCTTCTTTCAAACCCTCAAGCAGCCGAAGAACTTCTGTTGGACCTCTGAATGCCAACAAGCATTTGAAGAATTAAAAGGCTACCTTAGCTCACCCCCGCTGCTGGCGAAGCCCGAACCTGAGGAGGAACTATTTTTGTACCTGGCAGTCTCTCCCACGACCCTCGCAGCTGTCCTTGTCAAAGAAGAAACGAAAGTCCAGCGACCGGTCTACTACATTAGCCGTGCGCTGAGGGATGTCGAGACCAGGTATACTAAATTAGAAAAACTGACCTACGCCTTGTTGATTGCAGCTCGGAGACTCCGACCTTACTTTCAAGGGCACACGGTGACATTACTCACCGATCAACCGATCAAGGAGATCTTGCACTGAGTTGATACCTCCAGAAGGATGGCAAAATGGGCGATCGAGCTCACGAAATTCGATATCAACTACAGACCTAGACCGGCAATAAAAGCCCAAATATGGGCAGATTTCGTTGTAGAGTGCACCATCCCAGAGGAGGTCGAACCTGAGCAAAGTGGAGTTGACAGCCCGAAGTCTCAACCGAACTCCCCCGACGAAGAAGCCAGTCCCTCCGATTGCTTTTGGACCCTCTTTGTGGATGGATCTTCCAGCATGGCAGGTGCGGGTGCAGGCCTGATCTTAGTCGGCCCAGAGGGAGTCGTCGCGGAGTACGCTCTGCATTTTGAGTTCCCCGCAACAAACAATGGAGCGGAATATGAAGCTCTGATTGCAGGATTAAGGATCGCCAAAGATTTGGGGATAGATCAACTCCGGGTGCACAGCGATTCTCAACTTGTGGTGGGACAAGTCAGCGGGAGTTATGAAGCGCGGGAGGACAGTATGGCCAAATATCTTGAGAAAGTAAAGGGGCTTACCCTCGCCTTTAGCAGTTTCGACATCAGGCAGATTCCAAGGTCGGAGAATACCAGAGCCGATCTTCTCTCCAAGCTGGCGACATCGGCTCCGATCGAATTGCCCAAAGGCATCCTCTTTGAAGTTCTAAAACATCCGAGTACAGAAGAACCGCAGCCCATAATGGAGATCGACCACGAGCCCAGCTGGGTCGACCCACTGATAACCTATCTTAGAGATGGAGTTCTCCCCCAGGACGCGAAAGAGGCCCGAAAGCTCCGAAATCAAGCCTCCCGATACATCCTTTATGAGGGCAAATTGTACAAAAAATCATACTCCTTGCCCCTCTTAAGGTGTCTCCGGCCCTCTGAAGCTGACTACGCTTTATGGGAAGTGCACGAGGGAGCCTGCGGAAACCATTTGGGTGCCAGATCATTATCCCACAAGCTACTCCGCCAAGGGTATTACTGGCCAACGATGCATTATGATTCGATCGAATACGTCAAAAAGTGCGATCGGTGCCAGAGATATGCCAACGTCCAGAGACAGCCCGCCACTGAGCTCACACCCCTGAGTGCTCCATGGCCTTTTGCACAGTGGGGGATGGACATCCTTGGCCCCTTTCCCATGACGTCTGGGCAAAGGAAGTTCCTCTTGGTAGCGATCGACTACTTCACCAAATGGGTTGAAGCCGAACCACTAGCAAAAATCACAAAAGCAAAAGTACAAGATTTCGTTTGGAAGTCAATTGTGTGCAGGTTCGGTCTACCTAGAACCCTAATCACTGATAACGGACGGCAATTCGCGGGAGCAAGATTCATCGAATTCTGTGAAGATCTAAACATCTCCCACAACTTCACATCAGTAGCCCACCCTCAGGCGAACGGCGAAGCTGAGGTAACTAACAGAACCCTTTTGCAGAGAATTAAGACAAGGCTTGAAAAAGCAAAAGAAACTTGGGTGGATGAGCTTTATCACGTACTATGGGCATATCGAACTACCCAGAGGTTACCTACAGGGGAGACTCCCTTTGCTTTAGCCTTTGGTACGGAAGCTGTCATCCCAATCGAGCTTAAACTCCCATCGGCACGAGTCGTGGCATTCGACGAACCCCAAAATGTACAAAGTCTCAGAGCCAACCTCGACCTGCTGGAAGAAAAATGGGAGATTGCTCAGGTTCGAATGGCAGCCTACAGACAGAAAGTTGCCCGATATTACAACGCTCGGGTCAAGAGCAAAGCCTTTAAAGCAAAAGATCTGGTGCTTCGACGAGCTGCTGTCTCGCAACCTCAGGATCGGGGGAAGCTCGCCCCGAACTGGGAGGGGCCTTATGAGGTCAAAGAAGTAGTTCGGCCCGGAACCTATTATCTCAAGGAGCTCGGAGGGGCCGACCTCCCGCGACCATGGAGCTCAGAAAACTTACGGATGTACTACCAGTGACTTCGTTTTAGTCGAAAATTGTATACCCATGTGTCTTTAGACAATTCAAGCAAACTGTGTCAAAAACAAAAGGGCAATCTCATAAAGTCGAAGGCCCGGTTCTTTTAGACCGGATGGGGGGAGAGGCCCAACAACTCCCTAATGTGCCCCCACAGCCATGTCAGGAACAGGAGGAGAACCTCATCCTGACATGAGCAAAGTCGAAGGCCCGATTCTTTTAGACCAGAGGGGGGAGAGGCCCTACAACGCCCATATGTGCCCCCACAGTCCTGTTAGGGACAGGAGGAGAACCTCGCCCTAACTTGAGCAAAGTCAAAGGCCCGATTCTTTTAGACCGGATGGGGGGAGAGGCCTTACAACGCCCTAATGTGCCCCCACAGCCATGTCAGGAACAGGAGGAGAACCTCGTCCTGACATGAGCAAAGTCGAAGGCCTGATTCTTTTAGATCGGATGGGGGGAGAGGCCTTACAATGCCCTAATGTGCCCCCACAGCCATGTCAGGAACAGGAGGAGAACCTCGTCCTGACATGAGCAAAGTCGAAGGCCCGGTTCTTTTAGACCGGATGGGGGGAGAGGCCTTACAACGCCCTAATGTGCCCCCACAGTCATGTCAGGAACAGGAGGAGAACCTCGTCCTGACATGAGCAAAGTCGAAGGCCCGATTCTTTTAGATCGGATGGGGGAGAGGCCTTACAGCGCCCTAATGCGCCCCCACAAGCCAGGCTGGTAACGAGAGGAGAACCTCACACTGGCTCGAGCAAAATGGAAGGTCCGGACTCCTACGGGAGCTGGGTTCCAACGACAAGGAAGACTTCACCCGGACTCCTACGGGAGCCGGGTTCCAACGCCAAGGAAGACTTCGCCCGGACTCCTACGGGAGCCGGGTTCCGACGCCAAAGAAGACCTCACCCGGACTCCTACGGGAGCCGGGTTCCGACGCCAAAGAAGACCTCACCCGGACTCCTACGGGGGTCGGGTTCCGACGCCAAAGAAGACTTCACCTGGACTCCTACGGGAGCCGGGTTCCAACGACAAAGAAGACTTCACCCGGACTCCTACGGGAGCCGGGTTCCAACGACAAAGAAGACTTCGCCCAGACTCCTACGGGAGCCAGGTTCCGACGCCAAAGAAGACTTCACCCGGACTCCTACGGGAGCCGGGTTCCAACGACAAAGAAGACTTCACCCGGACTCCTATGGGAGCCGGGTTCCAACGACAAAGAAGACTTCACCCGGACTCCTACGGGAGCCGGGTTCCAACGACAAAGAAGACTTCGCCCGGACTCCTACGGGAGCCGGGTTCCGACGCCAAAGAAGACTTCACCCGGACTCCTACGGGAGCCGGGTTCCAACGACAAAGAAGACTTCACCCGGACTCCTACGGGAGCCGGGTTCCAACGACAAAGAAGACTTCGCCCGGACTCCTACGGGAGCCGGGTTCCGACGCCAAGGAAGGCTTCACCCGGACTCCTACGGAAGCCGGGTCCCATCCACGACGCCAAAGAAAACTTCACCCGGACTTCTACGGGAGCCGGGCTCCATCACCGACATCAGCTACAGGACAACCCCGCCCGGACTCCTACGGGAGTCGGGCTCCGCTGACAACGGCAACTGCCGATAGGCCTTGTCCAGACTCCTACGGGACCCGGACTTTGCCTATGGCTTTGATTGCAGGAAGACTTCGCCCTGACCCCCACGAGAGCCAGGCTACTCCAACTTCAGGAGGGCTTCTCCATTCGGACTCCCAAGGGAGCCGAACTTAGCTCCGACTTCAGCAGAGAAAAAACCCAAGCAAAAAAGGAAAGCGAACAGTGCCCGAAGGCAACGGAAGCTCGAATCCATGAATTCAAGTCCTAGGAGGGACCTCGGGCCCGAAGGACCCCAAGCGAACCTGCAACCGTCGACGAAATGACAATTGGGTATCTTCGAACGGCGTAAGAGCCGAAAAGCAGTTCAGCAAATGACGACCCCACATGAACAGAAGAGGTCGTCGATGACCTTGGGACGACGTGAAAAAGAAAAGAAGAAGAGAAGGAAGAAAGAGGAAAGGAAAATGAAGAAGTTCGACAGACTGCTATTTAATGCGAGATGCAGACGAGGTAACAAAATCTCTTTTTCATTTAACAAGAGTATACGTTACAGGACCCGATGAGTCAGGAAAAAAAGAAGAAGAAGATACACGTTATCGCAAGCCTCGCAAACACGGTTCGGGAAGGACGAACCAGGAGGCCACTCCGAGCTGCAAACTCCTCTTCCCGTCTCTGTCCTTCTCAGCCGCGTTCTCCAGTGCGTGTAACAGCTCTCGCCTCATCTCGCCTCATTCTGTCTCCGAAGTCCCAACCCTAGCGAGAAAAGGGTGGGATAGATCTCCGGAGGCGGTAAGGGCAACAGCGGCAGTAGCGAAGACCTGTTTCAAGAAGAACCGGAGTCACCTTGGAAACGGTAGCGATGCCAGAGATGTGTCTCATCTTCGAATGCTCCACGACAGCCGCCACCCAAAATGCTCCAGCAAGGTCGGCATGCGCTACTTCCACCGTCCCCGCAACAAGTTCCACTGCCCCACCGTCGACGCCGACCGCCTCTGGTCCCTCGGCCCCGACAGCATCAAGGATCCCGCCATAACTTATGACGACAGCTCTGCCCTCTTGATCGGTATCACCCCACCTTGCTACTCCGAAATTCGTGGGCAGAATAACTTCACCGACAGCCCCCGTTATTAAACCCCTGTTATTGAAGGAATTCTTCCTTGAGCCCCCTTCAAAACGACGGAGATTCTCACCGGCCGCCATTCTCCTCCTCACCTTCCTCCAAGCTCTAGACATCCCCTCAAGAATGGTCTCCGGGGTAGAGGACATGGCGTAGGAACCCTCAGAGAAGAATTGGGGGGCTGAAGAAGGCAAGAACTGGTGTGAGGGAAGCAAGGTTCTCAGGCGAAAGAAAGGCGCCAGGATGAAGCCATGAAAGGACTAGGGGGTTTAAATAGCCGACGGATCCTAGCGCAGTTATGGCGGCGGGCATTCCTGGGCCAACTGGTGCGTGCCACGTGATGTGCTTATCCCCTTCATCGCTATCGAGGGTTGACCGTTCACAAATTCCCGCGGCATGATGCTTGGGATCGCATTCCAATGCATGTTCTGAAAAGACTCTTCAGGTCACCTTCATCGAAAAGCGGGCTCTGACGTATACACATTAAATGCCAAAGCATCTAGAGGCGACGGTGCGCAGGATTCGAAGGGGCGACTTCGACTGTGTCCGTCTCTCTGTACTTCCTTCGTTCGAAATTCAAACTCGAAAGTAGGGAGACTGATGTTGGGTATAAAATACCCCCAGCTGAAGTCCTCCACAGAATCAACGACTCCGCCAACAAGGCCAACCTCAAAAGAAATCTCCGCCCAGGCTCCCACGGGAGCCGGACTTCATCCTCGACGACCAACAACTTCAGCTACAAGATAGCTCCGCCCGGGCTCCTACGGGAGCCAGGCCCCGCCGACGACTCCAACGACTGCAGACAGACTTCGTCCGGACTCCTACGGGAGCCAGACTCCACCGACAACTTCGACCTCAAGAGGACTCCGCCCGGACTCCTACAGGAGTCGGACTCCTATGGGAGTCGGGCTCCGCTCTCGGTATCAACTGCTGGTAAGCTCCGTCCGGACTCCTACGGGAGCCGGACTTCACCTTCAACTTTGATTGCAGAGGACTCCGCCCGGACTCCTATGGGAGTCGGGCTCCGCTCTCGGTATCAACTGCTGGTAAGCTCCGTCCGGACTCCTACGGGAGCCGGACTTCACCTTCAACTTTGATTGCAGAGGACTCTGCCCGGACTCCTACGGGAGCCGGGCTCCGCTCTCGGTATCAACTGCTGGTAAGCTCCGTCCGGACTCCTACGGGAGCCGGACTTCATCTTTAATTTTGATTGCAGAGGACTCCGCCCGGACTCCTACGGGAGCCGAGCTCCGCTCTCAGTATCGACTACTGGTAAGTTCCGTTCGGACTCCTACGGGAGCCGGACTCCACCCACGACCCCAACCGCAAGGAGGACCCCTCCCGGACTTCTACAGAGGCCAGACTCCGACCGCTACCGAGCCTCAATCAACAGATCCACGCCCCCTGGCAGGTCACAATAACAACCATGATCCTGTTCCACTTCCTGTAGCGGATTTCGCGTGGCTCCATCACCCCCTGCGCAGGACCCATTACTCTCTGACAGGCTGTGTCAACGGCCACGATTCTGCTCCACTCCCTGCGGCAGGTGCTGCGCGACTCCACTACTCTTTGACAACTAGCGGCAACGGACGCCGCTCCACTACCTGCAACAGGCTCTACGTGGCAGGCCATGACAATAGCCACGAGTCTACTCCACTACCCTTCGCAATAAATTCTCCTGACCATGGGCAGCCCACTACCAGACGGTTACAAATGTCGCCATCAATCCGTTGCCTCCTCTGCCTATAAAAGGGGGACCCAGATACGTTGTTCTCTAAGCTCATTTCTTATCTCAAAACTCTGCTAAATTCTTCGTTCGAGCACTCCATTCTTGTTGAGGCAGAGAACTGACTTGAGCGTCGGAGGGTCTTGCCGGAGCAACCCCACCTCCGGTTTAGACTTCCTTTGCAGGTCTCGGTGGCGACCACGGCTTCCCCGACTCCAGCTTCTCCGGCGCAAGCAGATTTTTGCACCAACACCCGACAACGGCGCCAAAAACTTGATGTGCAAATCTTAAAATTTGTAAATAAAACCGCAAGCGCACAGTGTGCAGAGTAGCACGACCAGCGAGTACGGATCAATCCCACAGAGACTTGGTTTAAAAATAATTTTCAAATCTATGCTCAAGCGAGCTTTAACGAAAATCAAAAATCGAAAGTTGTTTGCTAAAGACAATAAGACTAAGAATCTAGGGTTTTTGAATCCACTAGATCTAGATTAGGGAATTCTACCTAGAATTTTTCTTATTGATCCTAACGACTACTCCTCTTGTCTTTCCTAAGCATAGATTATGAAGGGACTAAGGCCCAATGATAACCCATCAAGATTCTTTACAGGGGAGTAGTAACTAGGATCCCTTAGGGTTTTTTCCTCCTATGCACTGAATCAAGCATGAACTATGAAGGGACTCTGACCCAACTGTAGTTCATCAAAAATTCTTGGCAAAAGAGGAAGAAAAAGAAACCCTAAGAAAAAGAAAGAACCCTATGTAAAACCCCTACTCATGATCTAGCTTCATCGCAAACCCTAGAAGGGATGCTTAGCTAGACATGATCTAAATCTACTTGCAAAATTTAAATACAGAAAAATAAACTACCCTAATTTCATAAATTAAACTATCCTAATTGCATAAATTTAAACTGCATAATTTAAACTAACCTAATTGCAAGAAATTAAATTGCATAAATTAAACTATCCTAATTACAAGAAAAATAAATTGCATACTGTAAAGAGATAAAATTGCATAAAAATAAGATTTTATATAAAAAAAATTTATTACAAAAGCCTCAAAGCTCGAGGCTTGAGAAGAAAGCTAAAAACCCCACTATCTAGGGTTACAAGCTTGATCGAAAGGAAAGAATCATTAAAATAAGGGCCTTTGAGGGTTTTTTATAGGTATTTGGGGGTTATAAGGTTTTCAAAACTTTAGATGTGGGACTAAGATGTTATAGAGGGCTGTTAGGGGGGTTTAGGGGCTCAAATCTCGCTCAAAAAGCACTTAAATCCATCAAGAAACCCTAGAAATTGTTTCAGCCATCCGATCTTCATCTAAAGGACCCAATTCATCTAATAAATCAAGCCGGAAGCGATTCTGGGCCGTCGGATCACGATCTGGGTGAAGCACTGCCATTGGATCGCGCTGCAGAGAGATCCCATGTTGTCCTACTATTTATTGATTCTTGCAATTGCCTTGATTACGGTTGGATCTTGACCGGCTGCGATGGTGGCCGTCCGATGGCACAAAAATGTGGAGCGTTGGATCTTGATCAGAGAAGATCGGACCATCGAGTGATGTGAAGTTACCAGGTTGCCCTTCGGACCTTCTTCTCTTTCCTCATGAGCCCTGGACCGCACACGTGGATCGGGCTCGTGATGCGTTACGGTGAGCCGAGACTCGCTGATTGGCTGGTTTATGGTGCACCGATGGGTCCATGGTCCAGGCGCCTGTTGCTGTAGATCAGGCGGCTAACCAGATCACCAAATCAGTTGATTTTTGACCAATTTTGACCTGATTTGACTCGGCTTTGACCCAATTGAGTCTTCTTTCTTCATTCTTCAATTCCTGGGTCAATTTAACTCTATTTTGCATAAAATTTACGCCGTTGGAATCCTCTTTCCTTGTTCTTTCTATTGATGACCTCTTCTTCTGCAAAATATAATAACAAGTATCAATTTCCTAATAAAGTTAGATAATTTAGATATTAATTGATACTTTTTATGTCAATTTGTGACATAAATCATGTATCCAATAAGGTGTTAACTTCTTTCATATATCCCTCAAAGTCATACACTCCAAAGTGAGCCAAGCAAGTATCTAAGGGGTCTGGTGCTAGAATTGTGGGTGTTGCATCTTCTATAATATCTTCTAGTGTATCTACTTCGAAGAAACTATCCATTGATGGTCCTTGGGAAGCACCAAACACATTCAGTCTCAGTTTCTTATTCCCAAACGATATGTCTATGACTCCTATCCTATAATTAATGCATGCATTTGCCGTAGCTAGGAAGGGTCGTCCTAAGATAATGAAAATTTATCTTGGGTTGCCACTTAGTTCTATGTCGAGAATCAGAAAATTAATTGAAAAGTAAAACTCATCTACCTTGACCAAGACATCCTCAAGCATTCCATGTGGTTCTTTAATTGATCTGTCGACTAATTGCAGTGTGACTGATGTGGATTTCAGTTCTCCAAATCCAAAAAGTTCATACACCGAACTAGGTAAAAGATTCACACTTGCCCTTAAGTCTAGAAGAGCTTTTCCAATATGATAATCTCCTATAACACAGAAAATGATGGAGGCTCCTGGGTCCTTAAGCTTTGGAGGAGTGGCATGCTGGAAGATAGAACTAGCCTGTTCAGTGAGGCATACTTTCTTTGGAATTTGTGATCTAGATTTACGTTTTTGGGTGCACAAATCCTTCAAAAATTTGGTATAAGGAAGGACCTGTTTGATTGCGTCTAGAAGGGGAAGATTAATTTGGATTTGCTTAAATAATTCCAACATCTCGTCGAGTCTTCCTCCTTTCTTATTTGCAGAAATAGGGGCTTTCAAGGCATCCGAAAATGGGGCTTTAGGCAAGTAAGATGATTTCGGTGCAGTTGGTTCATTCTCTATTTTAAGGTCCTCCTTGTTCTTGGATGATTTGGCTTCGGTTAGAGGTTTAGGGTCGGTCTCATTGGTTTTACTAGTGTGTTCAATGACATTCCCACTTCTCAGAGTCATGATTGATTTGACGTGTTCAGAAAAAGCTTCTAGGGTATTAGAGCTCTCAATCACAAATTGCCCTCTTAGGTTGCTCTCGGGTTGGCTAGGTAATTTTCCTCCTTCCCTCTTACTGAATGCAGTCGCTAGTTGACCTATTTGGGTCTCTAGCTTAGCAATGAATTGTGTGTGGGAGTTAAGGGTCTGAGTGTTGACTTCTAATCGTTCTAGTGCTTTCAAAACTTTTTTTCTCAAAAGTCGAGCTGTGACCAGTAGTAAATGGTTGAGGAGTATTTTAAAATTGATGGTATGGTCCATGCCTATATGTTGGGTCCTGATATTGAGGTCGAGGTGCGGCAGGGCCAACCACTAGTTGTGGTCTCTAGAAAAAATTTGGATGGTTTCTCCAACTGGGGTTATAAGTATTCGAATATGGATCGTTTCCTGATCTGCGAGCTTGTTGGACTTGAGCTTGCTGAACCTGCTCATGCACAAACTCAGAAAATTGAGGTGCGGTTGGGCATTCACTAACAAAATAGTTCGGACTTGCACACAATGCACAAACTTCTTAGATTGGGTTAGGTGGAATCGAAGATTGTCCAGTATTTAGAAGACGGTCTAATTTTTGGGACAGTTCATCTACCTTACTGTGGATATCTATGACATTTTCAATTTGATAAATTTCACTTCTTTTTTGCTGAAGCATTGGTTGTTCTCTAGAGATGGCAGACATATGATGTAGGAAATTCTCACTAAGTGTTTCAAAGAGCTGCCAGGCTTCATCCTCACTCTTTAGCATGAATGTCCCACCACATGATGCATCAACCATTTGTCGATGTTTCTCTGATAGACCATCATAAAAATACTGACAAAGTTGCCATTTAGGGACAGCTTGGTGTGAACATTTACGAATGAGGTCCCTTAACCTTTCCTATGTCTCATGAAAAAGTTCACCCTCCAATTGGAAAAAACTAGTGATAGCTTTTCTAATTTGATTTGTTTTTTCAATTGAAAAGTATTTCTTGAGAAATTCTCTCTGAAGATGATCTCAAGTTGAAATGGTTATAGAGTCTAAGGAGTTTAACCAATGCTTGGCTTTGTCCTTAAGTGAGAAAGGGAACAGTTTCAACCTAAGGGCATCATCAGAGAAGTTTTGGATTTTTACTGTGGAACAAATTTCAAGAAATTCATCCAAGTGTTTATATGGGTCCTCGTTACTAAGTCCATAGAATGATGGCAATATTTGAATAATGCTAGACTTAATCTCATATTGGGTAGCTTCTACTGGAGATGCTTGAATGCATGGAGAGTAGGTATACGAGAATGGTTACAAGTCGGGTTTTAGTGATCGTCGACCTAACATGCAACTAAAAGGTCTATGTAGGACTATCCTAGTCTGTTAAGGATTATTATTATTTTTTTTATTAAAAGGAGAGGAGAAGAGAGAAAAGAGTTCTAAAGAAGAGATCTTAAGAAGTCCTAAAACTAATAGAAGAATTATTTGTGGTTAGATTTTAATTACAATCAAGTTAGCACGCAGTGGACTCTCTATCCTAAAGTTATCCTAGTTCTAGACAGCTCCTAACTATAGTTAGCCTTCAAGCCCTCCAAGTCGGAGCTTGACCAACCAACTGGCCAGATAAGTGTAAGGTTGGTGGGAGTCCCCCCGTTGCTTTCCTTAGATACCAATTAAATTGGCCAGATCAGCAAACGGAATCAATTAAAAACCACCTTCCTTCAGGCCCAGTCGTCTCGCAAACCACTTGCCTAGACACCAGCTAGCTGACCAAGTCTAACCTGGTTCAACTCTCAGGGTCACTTGTCCTAATGAACTCGAAATTCATAGGGGTCAATGTCTAGTTAATTTTAGATTAAGGTCTAGGTTATGCAAATACAAGGGAGTGATTTGTGGGCCAAGAAAGGGTGATCAAATCCCTACCTTATCTTAGTTAATGGGTTGCACTCTTAAAGTTAATTATGGAGATGCAATGCAAAGAAACAAGGTGTCCAATCAAGTTAGAGATTTTTATATTTGAGATTATGCTATTTTAGTTAAGTGTTATGAAATGTCAGTGGTTTCTTTTTTTAATTCAATCATGCCAAGATCTCCGACAATGGCACCAAAATTTGATGCATAGTCATTGCTAGCACCAAAAATAACTCTACTCACTACGTAGGTAGGATGAGTCGAGATCGTATCTTCAGGGATCTTGGGTTAAGTTGAGATTGCAAAATAAAAGAAAGAAGCATTATTTTGATTTAGAAAATAAATTATCTTAAAATTGATGTAATTAGAAAATAAAGAGCTCGAGAGTTTTGAATTAATTTTGCACTAGTAGAGTGGTTTCTCTTTTTTTTTTAATTAAATAGATGCGATTAATTTTAGAAAAAATATTTATCTTTCCTTGGCACACCCCATACCTGTAGATCATGGTGCATCTCCGAAAAGTACTAGGTAGACAACTCTTCTTTCTTCGGCACGCTCCGTACCCGTAGATCACGGTGCGTCTCCGAAAAGTAAAAGTTGTTCCTAATATTAATCTAACAGGAAAGCATAAATAAAAGCATATGAAAGAGAGCAAATAAAGAACTCATGATGATTTAAATAAAAAGCATAATCTTTATTGCATATAAAGAAATACAAGAAAGTTTAGAACAATAAACTCACTCTGTGTCGTTACAAAATTTTTTCTCCACTCCCGAGACTACTAGCCTAGCTGCTCATGGAGTAGTCCCTTTCTCTTCCTCTATGCAAGGCTCTAGAAGAATTTCTGGGATGATCCTCAAATGGGAGTACAAGAGCCTTTTTATAGGTGTTAGGAAGAAGGAGTTTTACATGATTTTCCGATGTGGGACTAAGGAAAATACTAAGGACTAAAAGATGGATGGATGAGATGGAAAGATCACAAGCAGATAAAGAAAATACAAATTCTTCCTCTTGAAGTATTTTCAAGTATTATATTTTTTTCTTTAATTTTCAGATCTATCTGCTATCATGAGTGTCCGTCTGTTCGCCACTGTGTCCGCCAGCACAAACTCCCTGCGAACCCGCAATGCCGCGCGCCCGCAATGCCGTGCGCCCGCAATCTTCTTTCACGAACCCGTTAGCTATTAGGAAACCACTTACGCTCCTTTTTTATTACAAAAAAAAACTTTTGTTTCTTTAAAATGATGCCTATATCCTTTTTGGATTTCTTGCATAGTATCTTCATTTTCTATAATACCGTATGCATCTTTCTTTTTTTTTAATTTTATTTTAAGTCTAATTTTCTTCAAACCTGAGTCTTTTTGATCTGCGAATCAGACTCTTTGTATCGACGATCATCTTTCCTGTAAAATATTAAAAAAAGCATCAAATTCTTAATAAATAAAATAAATTAAATATAATTTTTTGCTTTAAATGACTTAAATCAAGTGTTTATCAGTTATTTAAAGATCGGATGGAGGGAGAGGCCCTTGCAATGGCCCTTATGTGCCCCCACAGTCATGTTAGGAACAGGAGGAGAACCTCATCCTAACATGAGCAAAGTCGAAGGCCCGATTATTTAAAGACTGGATGGGGGGAGAGGTCCTTGCAACGGCCCTTATGTGCCCCCACAGCCATGTTAGGAACAGGAGGAGAACCTCGTCCTAACATAGCAAAGTCGAAGGCCCTGTTATTTAAAGATCGGATGGAGAGAGAGGCCCTTGCAACGGCCCTTATGTGCCCCCACAGCCATGTTAGGAACAAGAGGAGAAGCTCGTCCTAACATGAGCAAAGTCGAAGGCCCGATTATTTAAAGACTGGATGGGGGGAGAGGCCCTTGCAACGGCCCTTATGTGTCCCCACAGTCATGTTAGGAACAGGAGGAGAACCTTGTCCTAACATAAGTAAAGTCGAAGATCCGGTTATTTAAAGACTGGATGGAGGGAGAGGCTCTTGCAACGGCTCTTACGTGCCCCCACAGCCCTGTTAGGAATAGGAGGAGAACCTCATCCTAACATGAGCTGAAATTGACTGTGTCAGGAACAAGAGGAGAACCTCATCCTGACACCAACGAAGACCCCATCGTTCCAAACTGGACAAGGAGGAAAGCCTCCTCAATGGCTCCTCTACACCCCTACGACCCTGTTAAGAGTAGAGGAAAAATCTTCACTCGAATACAAAAAAAAAGGGAGAGAGAAAAAGGGAAAGCGATGAGCCATGCCAGTGATAAGAGAAAAACAAACTACATCAAAGACATAAGAAACCTCATCTCAACGAGGAAGGAGACTTGTCAAAAACCATCAATCTCTAAGAAGGAACCCAACACTGATAGAAGAAAATTGACTTTGTTGCCCAGCTATGCAACCCAAGAGGGGGGGTGAATTGGGTTTCTAAAAATTTTAAGCTTAACTTATGACTTATGAAAAATATTTGACAATAGCTAAATAAATAAGGAGAGTAAAATTAATTCAAGACTAATGGCTAAAAGCAAGAATGCAAGAAAATAATGAAGAGTTAAAGAAGAGCAATTAGGCACACCACAAACAAAAAGATTTATAGTGGTTCGGTGCCAACCTTGCACCTACATCCACTCCCCAAGCTCCTACTTGGGAATTTCAATCCACTAACTTGTATTCAACACGAATACAAACGTTAAAAACTCTGACTCTAGCTATCCCAAGCTAGTCCACTTATTTCTCGGGTACAAGCCAACCCAATACACTCCGATTCAAGGTTTGGATCAACCTTCCCTTATTTTGGAATCCTTCCAAAACAAAAACAATAACTCAAACAAAGTATAACAATGAATAGCACAAGTAAGTACAAAGAAAGCTCCTTTAATGAGCATATGATGCTTTAAATACACTTTACTAAAAGAGAAGAAGACTCTTTTGATTTTCTCAAGGTGGTTGGAGACTTGAATGTGCACTTGAGAAGTTGGTGAGCTTGGATTAAAGGCTTCTTGAATGCTTTGAGTGAGCTCTTGCTTAGGGCTGAAAAGTTTGCTTGAAATCTTTTTTTTAAAATCTCTCTTCTTGATTCTTCTTTTTTGATTCCCACCTTTTTGTCCCTTTTATAGCTTCAAAAAATAGTGAAAAATATTCTAGGCTGAAATAGAGCCGTTAGACCATATTAAATGAGCATTAAAAGCACTTAAAACGGGTTAAAAACTAGCCGTTGCAGAACAATCCCGTCACAAGGGTCGACTCATGGGTCGACTCATGCCTGGGGGTCGACTCATGGGTCGACCTCTGTGGAAGAACATCAGAGAATCAAACGGGATGCAAGGTTCTGTAAAATTAGCTTAAAACCCGCAGAGGTCGACTCATGGGTCGACTCATGTCTTCGGGGTCGACTCATGGGTCGACTCATAGGGTGTGCCAAGTTTGTGCCGGCCAAGAATTTCAGCATGCCAATCATCTCATGTGTCATGAGTCGACTCATGGGTCGACTCATGTTTTTCAAACATGCAAATCTTTCAAAATACAAGTCCAAAAACAATAAAAATTTCACCCATGGATCATAAATCTTTTGTTCTATCACTTGATGCTTTCAAATCAGAGTTTGGTAAAATTATGATTTTGCCCCTGAAGAACAATAAGTCTTTTTCAAGCGAAAATCATTAGTACCCCTTCAAATGCTTTGTAATCATCAAAATCAATCTAAGGAGCAACAATCTTCCCCTTTTTGATGATGACAAAACACTTGAACAAAAGCATATATATGAATCAATGAGCATAAATTTCAAAGAAATGAAATGCATTATAGGTAGTTTGAAGATAAATAAAAAATTTACTACCAACTTGAAAATTACTTATAATTGCATTTGCTTGAAAAGAAGATTGATTCTTTTGGCATGTGATACATGTGCCCATTTGCTTGTGTTGCTCATTTGCATAAACAATTTGCCTATTGCTTAATGATTTGAAAATTTTCTCATTTGATTATGTGATTTTGGTATCAGAGCAAAATTTATTTTTAATATCAGAGCAAAGCAGAATTTGCCTAAGAATTTGAAATTTGCGTATTTGAAAATATCTCATTTGCTCATTTGCTTATTTTTCAAATTTTTTAGCATCTTAAAAATTTTCTCATTCTCATTTGATTATTTAATTTTGGTATCAGAGCATGTTTAACAATTAAGTGTATCAAAGCATGTCTAAGAATTAATTTTAAAGTGTATCAGAGCATGTCTAAGAATTAATTTTAAAGTTTGCTCATTTGCTTTTGCAATTTACTCATTTTGTTTTTAAGTCTTTTATTAATCTTGCTTTTGATACTTTTCTTTAATTTCTCTCCCTTTTTGACATCATCAAACATTGTTAACTCCCCCTCTTTTTTTGAATACATTTTCTCTTTTTGTTTCTTGAAACTTTTTGTACTAATCATTAATTTTACTGACATTAATGATTACTCCCCCTGAATACAGCAATCAAAAAAATAAAATATACCATTGAGTACCATAGATATGAAATAGCAATTCATAGTATTTTAAGCATGCAAAAAATTGAAAGTAACTTAATTTAAAGGACATACATTAAAAGTCAAAGAGTAGATATATAATCAAAAAGTGATTGATACCATAGTTGTTTCAATACATATTCCATAATATAAAAGTCAATTAGTTAACATCATTACATGGCCCAAAAGATAGATCCTAGAAAGAGACTAAAGATAAGACTAACTACAAGGATCTAGTAGAGCTCATGACTGAATGGATCAGAATCAGATGTATCGGAGATGGGGTGGGGAGATGAAGGATCACGACCAAGGACTCGTCCTCTACCCCGTCTGCCTCTGCCACGAGTGGAGGTGCTGGCACGAGTAGGTGGGCGAGATGATCCTGAAGGCTGAGAAGCAATAGACTGAACTGCAAGAGAGAGCCTGATGGTATCAAGAAGGTTCAGAGCTCTCAAAACAGACTGAAGCAGTGCAGTGAACTGTGTGGATGCATGCTCACTAGAGCCTCTGATCTCTCTCCTCAGAAAATCAAATCCACTCTCCAATACTCCTCTAAGTCTGGCTGCCTCCATAGATAGGTCTGAGAACTCAGTAGTACACTCCTGTGACTGTGGATGTGCCAGAGCTAACACTTGCCCCTGCAAGTCAAGTACCCTCCCAGTCAGTCTCAAAATGTAACCCTCGAGCTGCTGAATCCGAACTGACTGATCTGAGATCATCTGAAATATAGTGGAGATATGGGGGATCAAAGTCTGATCAGATGCATCTAATGATGTGGATCCCGATACAAAAGCTGAAGTGCTCCACTGTCGAGAAAGCAAGGAAGCCACACGCTGAGAAATCATCTCAATCTGATCATCAGGCAATCTGATCTCTAAGGGAAATGCTCTGCTGTCCGACTGCTGGACTGGGGTGTGCCTCCTGGTGGACTCTGAAGGGCCAGCCTCTGGATCTGAAACAAACTGGATGTCTGGAGATGCTGCCCTGATATCATGGAGAGGTGATGAAGGACCTTCTTCCTCAGCTCTGTCCTCAGCTCTGTCCTCAACTCTCTCTTCTGCACCCTTAATCCAACCACCATCAATCCTAGTCAATCCCATGCGGTGCAAAGTGTGTTGGTTGATGGTGTTAGAGTGAGAGAGCCTAGCTGATGCCTCCCCCTCAAAACTAACTCCAAACCTCCTGAATACCAGTGTGAGGGCCATACCAAAAGGCAGATGTGCCTTGGATCTATTCAGCGTTTCTCTCATGGCCTTAATCATTAAAGCTGGGAGGTTTAGGGGGGTTTGGGTGATCACATGAAACATGATGCATATGTCTCATCCTGAAAGGAGGTCATGTCTACCACTTCTTGGGAAGAAAAGCTTTGTAACTAATTGATGTAGAATTCTCATTTCAATGGATAGGATCTTGGCTTCTAATTTATTTAGGCTTCCCGAGTAGGTTCCTCCTAAAATCACATTGATCCCTTCTTCCTTCACAGGGAGTTCCATGTTTGAATATCCCTCACAGGGCAAATGAAGAATCTCTCCCAAAATAATAGGATCTAAGCAGATATCAATTCCCTTAACAGTAGATGTTACTGTTCCATTGCTATAGTGCAGATTCAGATAAAACTCTCTAACCAAATCTACATATGTAACTTCTTTAAGAGAACAGTAAAATCCCCAACCCTGGTTTTTGATCTTTGAACCAATAGAGAATCCCTCATTTTCAAAAAATTTGAAGTCAACATTTTTTCCGATTTCTACCTTTCTGACAGATAGAGGAATTTTACTAGGGCTGAGAGGAGACTGAGAGGAACCTGGAGCAGAAGCTGAAGCAGGAATGGGAGCAGAAGAGGTCTGAGAAGCTTGTCTTTTCCTGCGCACGCCCTCTTCCAACTCACGGACCGATTTCCTTCTTTGAGGGAGTTTCATTTTTGGAGCCATTCTCACCACAAGAGCAAGCAAGGAGACTTGGAAGATCAAATGGGTGAGGAGAAGGAG
The DNA here is from genome assembly GCF_000442705.2 of Elaeis guineensis. Lineage (NCBI taxonomy): Eukaryota > Viridiplantae > Streptophyta > Magnoliopsida > Arecales > Arecaceae > Elaeis > Elaeis guineensis. Next base: position 92,095,004 of record NC_025998.2, on the reverse strand, counting down.
GGTTATTAGGGGATGGAAAGGGATTTTTGAAGAGAAATCCCAATTTGGAGAAGAATGGTGGAAGCTAGGGCACGCTCCAACCGCTCCAATCAAGGAAGAAAAATGGGAATAGCGCCTTTCCCAAGGGGCGATTTGAGGTGGAGAGGTGATGGGAGAAGGATCTTGGGCTAAAACCTTGGATTTGGAGAGAAAGAAGATGAGGACTACGGGTTTTGGAGGGAGGAAGACGAAGATGGAGGGGTCGGCTCATGAACGGATTTTTAATTAAAAAGAGATGAACCCGTGGGATGTTGGCCGAAAATTGCAAGTATGCCATTGGGTCGACCCTAGGGGGTCGACTCATGATTCACAAAATTTTAGGAAAATTATGAATAAATTTCAAAAAAATTCAGAATTCTGGGAGAAGAATTTTTGCTCAATGACAAGTTATGAGAATGATAATCTTGAGCTTTTAGGTCCAAGAGAGATGATGAAAATTGAGCTCAAAGAAATTTTGACATTGATTCCTTAGAATTAGAGAGATATTTAAGCAAATGGATCAAGAATTCCTAGATTTCTCCTAATTTCACAGAATCTATCTTCACTTAGGGCCTTTGTAAAGATATTGGCTAATTGATTTTCAGTGCAAACATAGTCAAGAATTATATCTTTGTTTTGAACATGTTCTCTTATAAAATGATGTCTGATTTCAATATGTTTAGACCTAGAATGCTGAATTGGATTTTTAGTAAGATTTATGGCACTAGTGTTATCACATCTTATGGGTGTTTCATTAAGTTTGATACCAAAGTCTTCGAGTTGTTGCTTAATCCACAAGATTTGAGCACAACAACTTCCGGCTGCAATGTATTCGGCCTCAGCCATAGATAGTGCTATCGAATTTTATTTCTTGCTAAACCAGGAGATTAGGTTAACTCCAAGAAATTGGCAAGTTCCACTAGTACTTTTTCTATCTAATCTACATCCAGCAAAATCAGCATCTGAATATCCTATTAAGTCAATTAATGAGTCCTTAGAGCACCATAATCCTAGAGTTTGAGTACCATTTAAATATCTAAGGATTCTTTTAACAGCATTCAAGTGAGACTCTTTAGGATTAGATTGAAATCTAGCACACAGACAAACACTAAACATGATATCAGGCCTACTTGCAGTCAAATATAATAGAGAGCCAATCATACCTCTATAATATTTTAAGTCTACACATTTACTTTCTTCATCCTTGTCAAGCTTACATGAAGGGCTCATGGGTGTGCCAATTGCTTTGGAGTTCTCCATTCCAAATCTTTCGAGTAATTCCTTAATGTACTTGCTTTGGGTGATGGAGATTTCTTTCTTTGTTTGTTTGATTTGGAGTCCGAGGAAGAATGTAAGTTCTCCCATCATGCTCATCTCGAACTCCCCCTGCATGAGCTTAGCAAAGTCTTAACAAAGAGATTCATTAGTAGACCCAAAAATAATATCATCAATATATATTTGTATAATTAATATATCATTTTGATTTCTTTTAATGAAAAGGATTGTGTCTACATTACCTCTTGAAAAACCATTATTTAGTAAAAATTTGCTTAGCCTATCATACCAAGCCCTAGGTGCTTGTTTCAAACCATATAGAGCTTTATTTAACTTAAAAATATGATTAGAAAAAGCATAATTTTCAAAACCTGAGGGTTGTTCTACATAGACTTCTTCAGCACTATATCCATTCAGAAATGCACTTTTGACATCCATTTGAAATAATTTAAATTTCATAAAGCAAGCATATGCAAGTAGAAGTCTAATGGCCTCTAATCTAGCAACAGGTACAAAGGTCTCATCAAAATCAATTCTTTCTTCTTGATTATAACCTTTAGCAACCAATCTTGCTTTATTTCTTATTATATTTCCATGTTCATCTAATTTGTTCCTAAAGACCCATTTTGTGCCAATTATTGAATAATTTTTAGGTCTTGATACTAAAGTCCATACATTATTTTTTTCAAATTGATTAAGTTTCTCTTGCATTGCATTAATCCAATTATAATCATTTTCAGCTTCTTCAATAGTTTTTGGTTCAAGATGAGAGATAAAAGTACAATGATTAAATACATCTTTAAGTGAAGAACGAGTTTTTACCCCATGCATAGGATCACCAATAATTAGCTCCTTAGGGTGATTGTGAACATACCTCCATTCTTTGGGTAGGTCATTTGTACCTTGAGGTTGTTCTTGATGTTCTTCACCTCCCTCATTCTGTTTGTCTTCATGTTCCTCATCATCTTGAATTGTTGAATCTTTCAGAGTGATCTCCTTCATTCTTTCTATAAGAGGATCTGCATCATCAACACCTTCATTCTTCCTTGAAGGAAGATCATTAGATTCATCAAAGACAACATATATAGACTCCTCTACTACTAAGGTTCTTTTGTTAAAAACTCTAAAAGCTTTTCTAGTGGAGGAGTAACCAAGAAAAATTGCTTCATCTGATTTTGCATCAAATTTTTCAAATTTTTCTTTACCATTATTTAATACAAAACATCGACAACCAAAAATATAAAAATAAGCAATATTAGGTTTTCTTCCTTTCCAAAGCTCATAGGAGGTTTTCTTTAAAATTTGTCTAATCAAAGCATGATTTAAAATGTAACATGCTGTGTTAATAGCTTTCGCCCAAAAGTATCTTGGAAGGTTGCTTTCACATAGCATGGTACGGGCCATTTCTTCTAAGGTTCTGTTTTTCCTTTCTACTACCCCATTTTGTTGAGATATCCTGGGTGCAGAAAAATTATGGCCTATTCCTTTTTCATCACAAAATTTTTCAAAGTCTTGATTTTCAAATTCAGTTCCATGATCACTTCGAATATTTTGAATTGAAAATCCTTTCTCATTAGTGACTTTTCGGTAAAATTTAGTGAAAACTTGAAAAGTTTCATCTTTGTGTGCCAAAAAGAAAACCCAAGTAAAACGAGAGTAATCATCTATAATTACAAAACCATATCATTTTCTTCCTAGACTAGTAGTTCTAGTAGGTCCAAATAAGTCCATATGCAAAAGCTCTAAAGGTCTAGAGGTTGAAACAACATTTTTGGATTTAAATGAAACTCTTGTTTGTTTACCTAGTTAGCATGCATCACAAATTCTATCCTTTTCAAAATTTAATTTTGGCAAACCAAGAACTAATTCTTTCTTAATTAATTTTGAAAATGAATGCATGCTAATATGTGCAAGCCTATGATACCAAAGCCAACTAGTCTCATTAATTTTAGCATTCAAAGATACTAGGCATTGCATGTTTATTTTGGATAGATCATTTAAATCTATCATATAAATATTACCATGTCTATGTCCAATAAATTTAATGCCATCATTAATAGGACCAGTTACAATGCAAACAGAAGATTCAAAAACAACTTTATATTCTTTATCACAAAATTGACTAATGCTTAGTAAATTATGCTTTAAACCATCTACTAACAAAATATTTTTAATGTATTTGGAGGGAGTGACCAATGTTACCTATACCGATGATCTTTCCTTTGCCATTGTCTCCAAAGGTGACCATCCCTCCATTCTTAGCATCAAGAGTGATGAATTGGGATTCATCATCAGTCATGTGTCTCGAGCATCCGCTGTCAAGATACCATTTTCTGTTTCCTCCTTGGGATGCTAGACACACCTGCAAGCAAAAGTCAAGTTTTTATTTTAGGTACCCAAGCTTTCTTGGATCCTTTTTGGTTAGTCATAATGGTTCCTTTTGGAATTCATATTTTCTTTACATTTGAGTTTACAGATTTGTTAGAGAAGCAAGTGTATGACTTGTGTCCTATTCTACCACATTTGAAGCAAGTACTATTAGAGAACTTATTATTTGAAGAGTTTACATAGATATTTTTTTAATACTTTTATTTCTTCAAAGGGTTATAGCCAAGTCCAGCTTTGTCATACATGGTTTTTTGATTATCAAGAATCATATTAAGTTTATTTGAACTCAAGGTGAATTTTTCTACTATTGATTTTAGCTTGGCAATTTCATTCTTTAAACTTTGATTTTCTTGAAGCAGGGTGGATTTTTCAATTAAAATGCTTTCATTTTGTTTCAATAAAGATTGATTTTTCGATTTTAGATCTTTGTTCTTCATCTCTAGTTTCTTTAATTCATCAACTAAATCATAAAAAGCTTCATGTAGTTCTTCAAATGTAAAGTCACTAGGAGTTTCAAAAATTACCTCATTTTCATGTGCCATAAGGCACAGGTTGGCTTGTTCAGTCGAGTCTTCCTCTTCTGAGCTTGAGTCATCACTCGCACTCCAAGTGGCCATTATGGCCTTCTTCTTATACTTCTTGGGACCCTTCTTCAGTTGTGGGCATTCGGATTTGAAGTGTCCCAGTTTCTTGCATTCGTAGCAGATAAGGGGTTGGTTTTTATCCTTTTCTTTGCTCTGTTCTCCTTTTGTGAATGGCCTCTTCCTCATCCCTTATTTCTTTTTTCTCAAAAATTTTTTAAATCTTCGGGTAATGAGTGCCAATTCTTTATCCTGCTCTTTATTTTCGATGTCATCAGTTTCTTCATCTGGTGGAGTAGTGGATTTGAGGGCAATTATTCTCTTCTTTTTGACTTCTTCCTCTTGATGTTGCTTCATGCTCAGCTCATGAGTCATCAATGATCCAAGAAGCTCTTCCAAGGGTAGAATGTTCAAGTCCTTGGCTTCTTGGATGGCGGTCACTTTGGCTTTCCAAGTTCTTGGTAAGGACCTAAGAATCTTTCTTACAAGCTCACTGTTAGTATAGGACTTACCAAGACTCTTTAAACCATTTATAATATCAGTAAAGTGAGTAAACATTTCAGTTATAGACTCATCATGCTCCATTTTAAACAATTCATATTTATGCACAAGCATGTTGATTTTGGACTCTTTTACTTGATTGGTTCCTTCATGGGTTACTTCTAACCTATCCCATATTTCTTTAGCAGACGAGCAAGTAGAAATATGATTAAATTCGTTAGCATCAAGAGCACGATAAAGAACATTCATAGCTTTAGCATTTAATTGGGCCATTTTCTTATCAACCTCATCCCATTCTTTCTCGAGTTTGGCTGATTCCACACCATCTATAATTTTAGTGGGTGTGTGAGGACCGTTTACTATGATACTCCACATATCATAGTCGAGTGCTTGAATGAATATTTTCATCCGAGCTTTCCAATAGGTATAATTAGACCCATTGAAAAGTGGAGGTCGGTTAGTGGATTGCCTCTCGGTTAGAGAAGTGCCAACTTGAGTTGCCATAGATCTTTGGCTCTTTGATTGATTAGATCAAAGTAGGGTTAGAGCACCAGACTCTGATACCACTTGTTGCCCAGCTATGCAATCCAAGAGGGAGGGTGAATTGAGTTTCTAAAAATTTTCAGCTTAACTTATGACTTATGAAAAATATTTGACAATAGCTAAATAAATAGGGAGAGTAAAATTAATTCAAGACTAATGGCTAAAAGCAAGAATGCAAGAAAATAATGGAAGAGTTAAAGAAGAGCAATTAGGCACACCACAAACAAAAGGATTTATAGTGGTTCGGTGCCAACCTTGCACCTACATCCACTCTCCAAGCTCCTACTTGGAAATTTTAATCCACTAACTTGTATTCAACATGAAAACAAACATCGAAAACTCCGACTCTAGCTATCCCAAGCTAGTCCACTTATTTTCCGGGTACAAGCCAACCCAATACACTCCGATTCAAGATTCGGATCAACCTTCCCTTATTTTGGAACCCTTCCAAAACAAAAATAATAACTCAAACAAAGTATAACAATGAATAGCACAAGTAAGTACAAAGAAAGCTCCTTTAATGAGCGTATGATGCTTTAAATATACTTTACTCAAAGAGAAGAAGACTCTTTTGATTTTCTCAAGATGGTTGGAGACTTGAATGTGCACTTGAGGAGTTGGTGAGCTTGGATTAAAGGCTTCTTGAATGCTTTGAGTGAGCTCTTGCTTAGGGCTGAAAAGTTTGCTTGAAATCTCTTTTTCAAAATCTCTCTTCTTGATTCTTCTTTTTTGATTTCCACCTTTTTGTCCCTTTTATAGCTTTAAAAAATAGTGAAAAATATTTTAGGCTGAAATAAAGCTATTATACCACATTAAATGAGTATTAAAAGCACTTAAAATGGATTAAAAACTAGCCGTTGTGGAATAATTCCGTCACAGGGGTCGACTCATGGGTCGACTCATACCTGGGGGTCGACTCATGGGTCGACCTCTGTGGAAGAACATCAGAGAATCAAACGGGATGCAAGGTTCTGTAAAATTGGCTTAAAACCCACAGAGGTCGACTCATGGGTCGACTCATGTCTTGGGGGTCGACTCATGGGTCGACTCACAGGGTGTGCCAAGTTTGTGCCGGCCAAGAATTTCAGCGTGCCAATCATCTCATGTGTCATGAGTCGACTCATGGGTCGACTCATGTTTTTCAAACATGCAAATCTTTCAAAATACAAATCCAAAAACAATAAAATTTTCACCCATGGATCATAAATCTTTTGTTCTATCACTTGATACTTTCAATTCAGAGTTTGATAAAATTATGATTTTGCCCCTGAAGAACAATAAGTCTTTTCCAAGCAAAAATCATTAGTACCCCTTCAAATGCTTTGTAATCATCAAAATCAATCCAAGGAGCAACAGACTTCCTCAAGATAACGAGAAGTTCGGATCCCCAAGCTCGAGCATCGGAAGGAAGCGTCAAACTCGAGTGGCCTCGAAAAGACCTTCAGTCATGAACAAAAGGGACAAATCAACACGGCAATGATCAAGAATCTTCAAACAATGTCGACATCGAACAAGACAAATGATAAAAGAAGTTCAGTAAACAACAACTTAATGCAAGAATGGATAAGGTAATGAAAATTATCTTTTTCATTTCATTAGTGAAGTGTACATTACAAAGCCTTTAAAGGCCAAAAAAGAAAAATGACAAGAAAAGGAAAGAATACATAGAATAAAAGGTAAAGAGGCTCTAAGGAAGCCCGACTTCTTCAGACTTCGAACTCTCGGTTCCAACCATCTTCGAGGATCGCTTTAAGTACCTAACTTCTTCTTCCAATCCCCCTTCTGCTTCCTCCTTCCACGGGATCGGGAAGTACTCACGGTCGAAGATGTACCACAAGCACGGGCTCTGGGTGATCAAGGTGAAGCACGGCCGAATCTGTCTCTTCTACCCTCGCCTTCTTCGCTGACCCAGAAGTTAAAGCGCCTTTCCTCTTGTCGGCCTTGAGACTCTTAGCTAACATCCGAGCCGCGTCCGTGTCCATATCTACAATGAAAGAAGATCGGCACAGTTTAGAAACAGAGCCGTGAAAAAAGGAGAAGTTTTGGAACTAACCTAGGCTGGTCTGAAGGATGCAGAGATGCAGAGATGGGGATGACTCGAAAAATGCCTAAGGCCGAGAAGGATGCTGGAGAAGAACGGAACTCTCAGAAAGAAGGAGGGACCGAAAAAACTCTCAGGCAAAGTGAGATCCCTGAAGGAGGGAGGCAGGTTTAAATAGGCGACGAGATTCGATGCAATAATGACTGCAGATCTCCTCTGGCCGATCTATAACCGCCGTGTGGCCCACTCACCATGGTAGGCGGCTAAAGGTGATTGACAACTGACAGAATCATTATTGCACCATACCTAGAGCGGTGCACCAGCAAAAATTTTAAAAAAATCTTTTCGGATCGCCTCAATTTGAAAAGACCCCAGTACCAGCGTGCCAAATGCAAAAATATCTAGAAACAACCAAGTATGAAAATCGAGGGAGGCAACTTCGACTGTAAAAATTTTTCTGTACTTCCTTCAAACGGGATCCGAACTCGAAAGTAGGGGGACTGGTGTTGGGTATAAAATAACCCCAACCGAAGTTCATAAAAGGCCGACCCTTCCAGGGCTCTTCCGGCTTCCGACCTTGTGTGGCATCTTTCCAAACTCCTCCGACCGTCCGAGCTTCCATAATACCATCCGGACTCCTTCAATAATGAGCTCTTCTATTCATCTACTGGACTGCTCCAAATGCTCTCTGAACTCCACTATCAGTCGATTCTCTACAGTGATCGACTATTCTCTGAATCTCTTTCAGACTTCTTCCGACCATGAACGACTTTACTTCGAACTTCTTTCGGACTTCGTCAACATTCGAGTTTCTCCAACGATAGGACATCTACAGTAACCAGACTCCATCCAAGTTTCTACAGCGATCGACCACCTTTCGAATTTCATCCGAGCTCCTACAAGAATCGGACTCCATCCGAACTTCTACAGTGGATGGATCATAGATGAACTTCTACGACGGATAGGTTCCACCAGATCTCTACTCCAAACTTCTTTTGAACTTCATCAATGATCGAGCTTCTCCAACAGTGGGACTTCTACAATAAGAAGTCTCCATCTGAGCTTCCACGATAACTGATCTTCGATCGAGCTTCTATAATAAGCGGACTTCATCCAGACTCCTACGAGAGTCGGACTCCGTCCGAACTTCTACAGCATAATTGAATCTCAGACTCCTCCAACGTTCGACCTTCCACAGTGTCCTCAAGACTCCTCCAGCGGACAAACCCCCACAACATCATCCGAACTCCATTGTCGGACGACCCCCTACCGGATTCCTCATGAAACTGGATGTCTCCGATGGACAATCTTTAGACGAGCTTCCACATCAGGCAAATCCCAGACGGACTTCTCTGGCAATCGAACTTCTATCGGGCTTCACCAATAGAAAATCTCCATCCGGGCTTCTACAGCAGATGACTCCCATCTGTAGCATCAGCGCCCAAGACATCCGACAACAGTAGACTCGTCAACAACCTTGGAAACATCTGAGCTTCTCCTGGATTGCTGAGACAGAGAGCCATTCCGCTCCATCAGACATCCCGATCGAGCTTCAGTCATCAAGCCCAAACTCTCTGGGAAGTCACGACAATGGCCACTACCCTACTCCACTTTTTGTAATGGATTCTATGTGGCTCCATCACTCTCTGGTAAGTCACAACAACGGATATCACTCCATTCTCCATAACAAACTCCATGTGGCCCTGAACGGCCCCCTGACACCACTACTCTCCGTAACAAACTCCGTGTGGCCCTGAACAGCCCACTACCAGGCGGTTACAAACGTCACTGTCAATCAGTTATACTCTCCGTCTATAAAAAGGGACCTCCAGATACGTTCTTCTCTAAGCTCAAAACTCTATCTCAAAACTCTACTAAAATTTCATTTGAGTGCTCCATTTCTGTTGAGACAGAGTACTGACTTGAGCGTCGGAGGATCTTGTTGGAGCAGCCCCAACTTCGGTTTAGACTTTTCTTGCAGGTCCCGGTGGCGCACGCGATCCCCTCAACTCCAGCTTCTCCGATGTTGGCAGAATTCTGCACCAACACATATGATACATGCTTAATTAGTTTTGATCTGATTTTTCATATATGATATGTGATTTTAATTTAGATCTGAAATAATGCTATATTTCACCTTGTTTGAAATGTAAACCTAGTGTAGTTTAGATCTAAAATTGTTTCGACATCTAAACTAAACCCATGATCATAATATACTTTATTAAGAATTAAGATGTGCAATTAAAGATCTAAAATTCAAAATTTAATATCTAAAATTTACTATATAAAACATGGGTTAATGGGTTGAGTAGCTCAATTAGGTCTAGTTTGAGCGATCGATCAAATCGAATCAATAATTGGTTAGGTTTAGGTCTAATCTCTCATGTCCAACCCAAATAGTTGTATGTTTGGTCAGATCGACTAACAGCCACATGTTGTCGATCAAATCAGAAGACCTAATTTGGCTTCGTGGTTCGAGCTTGAATTAATTAGCTAACTTGATCAATATTTATTGACCAATTGGTGTCTAAGGTAAGTTTGGCAGTTCGACTGGTGGTCTTTAATTGGGAGCTACTCGCATAGATTATGTTAATGGCATACCCTCCCATCAATCTCACTTATCTGGCCAATATAGTTGATTAAGTCTTGACTTAGGTTGCTAATGATTTGAGCTAACCCATGCCACTAGGTTAGTCATATCTGATATGACTAATTAAGAATGAGATCTGAACCTAAATTTTTTCAATTAATATTAAGTCCAGCAGTCTTCCACCATTGTAGAGATGCGGGTGCCTACCTGATGTTGATCATTTTTGGTTGGTCACAGTGGTTCGATTGCATCGGATAGGTACAATCACTCATAGCATTAGATGCCCCGAGGTAGAGATGGGGTTGGGCCCAATAACTGTTAGGTGAGGATCCCAATGATGGCTTTGCGTCTGCTGGTGTACGATGGGTTTGACTTAACTAAGAAATATACCAATAACTGTTAGGTGAGGTCACAGGACTTAGAGACCGAACCAGCTGCATCTTGCTTAGTGAAGCAATGGACAAAGAGTTGTCCACTCATTGGTTTGTGTATTACCAATAACTGTTAGGTGACGTACATAAAAATTAATGGGACTGCAGTAACCACTAGAAACTGATCACGTATAAATTTTCATTTTTTCCACCCGAGTGTGGGAGATCCGTAGAAATAGTGGAAGCCCTTGTTTGTTTATTAAAATCCTAATAACAAATATGTACAAGTTTAAAATATCTAATTAAAAATTATTTCTCTCTGTAATTAACCATATCGAGTTTAAATTCATTAGCCTGAATGCTTGACACCAATAGGTTGATCGAAACTAATTACAAGGACTGGCTCCAGAATTTGAGAATCGTTCTCAGTTTTGAGAAGCTGAACCATGTCCTCGATCAGGATGCGCCTGTGTTGCCAACTCATCCATGTCCTAATCAACGAGCCATACTTGAGAAGTGGATGGATGAAGACAATAAGATGAAGTGCTATATTCTTGCATCCATGTCCCATGATCTTCAATAACAGCATGAAGGCATAAGGATTGCTAGAGATATGCTGACTCACCTATAAGAGTTGTACGGTGAGCAGAGTCGCATGGCTCGCTTTGAGATCTCGTGAAGACTTTTTAGAGCAAAGATGCATGATGGACAGTCCATCCATGATCATTGTTTGATAATGATCAAGGATATTGAGGAGCTTCAAAAACTAGGCATGAACATGGATAAGAAATTGCAAGTGGATATGATCCTGCAATCCCTCCCTAATTTGTATGGGTAGTTCATCATGAACTACCATATGAATAAGATTGATAACTCTTTGTCTAAATTGCTAAACATATTGGTGATAGCTAAAAGTACCTTGAAAAATTCAAGGGGTACCATTCTAACTGTGGAGCAGGCTTCCTGCAAGAGAAAGTCTTCTTGGAAGAAAAAGAAAAAGCCTGCAAAGAAGAAAAAGACCAGTAGCAGACCCAAGAAGCAGGCTCCAAAGAAGACCAATGATAAAGAAAAATATTTTCACTGCAATGTCGAAGGTCACTGAAAAAGAAATTATCCTGCATATCTGACCACTTTAAAGAATAAAAAGATAGACACGCCTTCTGAAGGTATATCTGAGTTGCTCATTATTAAAACTAATCTAACGATTTCTTCTTCTTCTAGTTGGGTTTTAGATTCTGGTTCTAGTGCTTACTTGTGCACTTCCATGCAGGATCTGGAAGAAGTTAGAGGGCTAAGAGAAGGCAAGATTACTCTTCGGATCGGTAATGGGGTAAGAGTTGCTACTGTAGCCGTCAAAATTTATCCTTTGTGATTATCGTTAAAAATTAGTTTGCTTTTAAAAGATTGTTATTATGTACCTAGAGCTAGTAGAAACTTAGTTTCTATATCTGTACTGGCACAGGATAATTATAATTTTTATTTTAATAAAGACTTCTGTGCAATTTATTTTGGAAATAAAATTATTGCATGTACCTTTTTAATTGATGGACTTTATTATTTGCATGAAGATGCATATATTAATATTAACGAGCAAATTGTGAATGTCGTAGAGTCTAAGAGACTTAGAGATAAGATTAGCCAAAAGTATCTTTGGCACCTAAGACTAGGCCATATTAGAGAGGACAGACTTAATAAATTAGAGAAAGATGACCTTCTCGGATCATTAACTTTCGAGTCTTATCCAATTCGTGAGTCATATCTTCAAGAAAAGATGGCTAAGCTGCCCTTTGTAGGATATGGAGAAAGAGCTATTGAGATATTAGCCCTGATACACACTGATGTGTGTGGTGCATTTGATGTACAGGCCAGAGGTGGCTATCTCTACTTCATAACCTTTACTGATAATTTCTTATAGTATGGTTTTATGTACCTGATGCATCACAAATCTGGTGCCTTTAAAAAATTCAAAGAATTTAGATGTGAACTACAGAAGTAAATCAAAAAATTTATAAAGGTTCTTCGATCAGATCGAGGAGGAGAATACTTTAGTGGAGAATTTCGGACCTATCTCAAGGATAACAGCATAGTCTCACAATGGATACCTCCAGAGATGCCTCAGCACAACATGGTATCCGAAAGGAGAAATCAGATCCTATTAGATATGGTTCGATCCATGATGAGCTTCATAGATCTTCTGATCTTTTTATGGGGACATGCGTTACTTTCTGCTATTCATCTCTTAAATCAAGTTTCTTCTAAATTTATTTTTGCCACACCATATGAGTTATGGCATGGTAAGAAACCATCTCTTGGGTACCTCAAGATTTGAAGATATTTGGCCCATGTCAAATGACAACAGACGGATAAGTTAAAGGTTAGGTCACTTAGGGCTCATTTTATAGGGTTTCCTAAGAAATCTATAGGGATACAATTTTTATCTTTCAAAGGATCATAATATGATTGTGAGCCGTCATACTGTCTTCTTGAAAAAGGAGTTTGTCCAAGATGAAGGTAGTGGGAGGAAGATTGAGCTCGAAGAAAAAGTCTCTGAAGAGCATTGAGTCCAAGAACTTGAACCCAGTAATGAGCCAGTAAATTTAGTACCTCCTCTATCTCGTAGATCAAATAGGATCTCCCATCCTCCGTAAAGATACTTAGGTATACTTACGGAGGATCTAGAGGAAGTATTCCTTGTAGGAGATAGGGATATTAGGAATGATCCCAAAACCTATGATGAGGTGATGTTAGATGTAGACTCTGAGAAATGGATGGAAGCAATAAAGTTAGAATTTGACTCCATACATTCTAACCAAGTATGGTCCTTAGTAGATCCACCTGAAGGTATTGTACTTGTTGGGTGTAAATAGATCTACAAAAAAAAATTGGATCAGATAGTAAGGTAGAGACCTATAAGGTAAGGCTAGTAGCAAAAGGTTATAGTCAACATGAAGGCATTGACTATCAAGAGACTTTTTCTCCAGTGGCTATACTAAAATCCATCCATACTTTATTTGCGATTGCAGCCTATTCTGATTATAAGATCTGACAGATGGATGTAAAAACTGCCTTCCTAAATAAATATCTTGAGGAAGATATCTATATGGAGCAGCCTATGGATTTCACATCTAGTGATAGTGATCACAAAGTTTACAAGCTGCAAAGATCCATTTATGGACTTAAGCAAGCATCCTAAAGTTGGAATACTCACTTTAATGATGTAATCAAATCATTTAATTTCATCAAAAGTAAGGAGGAGCCATATGTGTACAAAAAGATCAATGAAAATGCTGTCATATTTCTCGTATTATACGTAGATAACATCTTCCTGATTGGGAATGATATTTTCATGCTGACATTGATCAAAGTTTGGTTATCAAAAGAATTCTCTATGAAAGACCTAGGAGAAGCTTCCTACATTCTTGGTATTAAGGTCTATAGAGATATATCTAAGAGAATGATAAGACTCTCACAGCGAATGTACATAGAGGAGGTGCTGAAGTATTTCAGCATAGAAAACTCCAAGAGAGGTCTCTTACCTCTTAGATATGGTATTCATCTTTCGAAAAAGATGTATCCTGACACACCTGAAGAGATCCAATGCATGAGCAAGATCCCTTATGCTTTGGCTATACGGAGTCTCATGTATGCCATGCTGTGTATGTGATCTGATATAGCTCTTGTCGTGAGTGTCACGAGCAGATATTAGTCGAATCCAGATGAGGAGCACTGGATAGCTGTAAAGAACATCCTTAAGTACTTGAAAAGAACTAAGGATTTGTTCTTAGTCTTTGGGGGAGGTTCGAAGCTAAAAATAGAAAGATACATCGATTAAGACTTTATGTCCGATATCGATGATAGAAGATCTACGTCGGCATGTATTTTTTTATGTAATGGAGGATCGATTAGTTGAAAAAATTTCAAACAACCGATCATTGCAGATTCGACCATGGAAGCCGAGTACATCACCACCTCTAAAGCTATTAAAGAAGCATTTTGGTTCAAGAAATTCATTACGAAGCTAGGTGTGATGTCATCAGATGCCATTGTACTGCACTGCGATAACAATGGTACCATAACCCTTACTAAGGAGCCCAGGTCTCACTAGAAGTCCAAGCATATTGAACGACGATTCCACATTATATGTGAATATCTCGAGAAGTAGTTCGTCAAGGTACAAAGAGTCGACTTTGCATAAAATATGGCAGATCCATTGAGAAAGCCTCTCAGCCAGTAGAAGATCGAAGCTCACCTTGAAAAGATGGGTCTTAGGTTTATGACCAATTGGCTTTAGGTCAAGTGGAAGTTTATTAGATGTGTGCCCTAGAAAGTCAATTGTTGGCTGACACATTTATATTTTCAGAGCTTATATTTGAACTTATAAAATTTTTATTATTAATAAAGAGCATTCTTATTTTCAGTCATGTTTATGTGTTCATGATTTATCCTAAAAATTAACAAAGATGATTTTGCATATTCTCAAGGTGTTGAGAATTTGAGACATACACTATTACTGATTAATTTCTAAATGCTCCCGATCAGAGGATCATCACAGAAGATAGTGATCGATCCAGTTAGATCAACGCACAATCACCTCTTTTACAGACAGATAAGTCTCGAGTCTATAGTGTGGTGACACTAGGATGATAATGCAAGTAGTTGTTAGAGAATAACTAGCACTGAGCGTGACCACTATGAGAAACTATTTGGATGTCTACTCACTTGTCAGTGGTATTCTTGATGCTATAGTGGTATGACTAGTCCTTTGACCTACGGTGCATTGACTATTTACAGTGAGGCTGCTATAGTTTGACTGCACGTCTACTTGGTCCTTAGCCATTTGGGTCCTTGCTGTGTATGTTGGCTATAGTGGGTTCAGGTTCACTATTAAGTGTAGGATGTACTTAGATGAAATCTATCGACCTTAGTAGAAAAGGTATAGTCCAATGTGATTCACGAGACTGAGTTCAATAAGCCTTTGACCAAAGCAATAGTGAATTCTGGAAAAGAGTTTTCACGAGATTCACAAGAGAACTCAAGTCGAGCCAATCTTGCATATAACTGATGATGGAATTTGATGAGTTATCCATAACCTCTGTCAAGTCGAGACTTTTGATAGAAGGACTTAATCATATGATAAATATATCCAGAGATTCATACTCCTATTCTACTAGGTTGCCACTACATACTGCTAGTTGTCACTGGTGGATTGTGGGACCAACGAGTATTATCTTGATGATCGATGATTCTCGATGGACAGTGTTAGAATTGTTTCAACCTATCAAAAATAATTTCGATGATATTATGATAAAGATCATAATATATCTCACTAGCAGATAGAATAGAACTTATGGGATCATACACAAAAGAGTTTTCTATCTGATTCGATGCTTGATCGACGATTATGAATCATTAAGGGTATAATTATCAATATGATTGATAATTAACCCAATGCAAAAGTTGTAAGAGAATTAATTAATAATTTAATTACTAATTAGACTCAATTTGATTGAGAAATAGGTTTTAGATCAAGTCTAATTGAATTAGATTTAGTTTGACTTGAATGGGTTTGGTTTGATTGAGTTATGAGATGACTCAATTGCCATGGAATCAATTTTTGATTTGATCTGAATTTGGGTTCAATGAAATCTTAATTGGATTAGGATTTAATCTGATTAGAGATCTAATTAGATTAGGTTCAATCAGGTGTTTGGGTCTAAATCGAATTACTTTTGGTTTAAGGCTCAATCCAAAACCCTAGAGTCCATTTTGTGAAGGACTCTTCCATGCGCCACCCATTGTCCACGCCCCTTCTCTCCTCATGCAAATTTCAGATTTGTGTGATGTTTTTTATGTTTTTCTAACTCTTGGTCATCTACTTATTTCCTCATTTGGATAGGGATAAGTTTTGGTTTGAATCTGAAATTTAATTTGAATTTTTGATAGAGTTTGACTCTACCAAGACTCTATCAAGTGCCACCTTAAAAGGATCTGCCTTTGGAATGCCTCTAGAGGGCTTTTGAGATTAGAACAAAATTTGACCAACTACTAGATGAGAGAGGGACTTTTTGACATCCTCCCTTTCAAGTTTGAAGGGAAAACTCCACTGGTACAAGGCATGGGACTCTGAGGAAGAAAGCTGTACTGCTGCTGCCTTTCTTCTACCTCCACTGCTTCTTCGACTGAAGATCATCTTTCAGATCTAAAGAAGGATCAAACCAATCATCAAAAGGTCTTCTCTACAAGGGCACTAGCACCTCAGGGAGATAGATAAATCTCAGATCAGAT
The DNA here is from genome assembly GCF_000442705.2 of Elaeis guineensis. Taxonomy (NCBI): domain Eukaryota; kingdom Viridiplantae; phylum Streptophyta; class Magnoliopsida; order Arecales; family Arecaceae; genus Elaeis; species Elaeis guineensis. Next base: position 92,078,411 of record NC_025998.2, on the reverse strand, counting down.
CAGATCTCATATGGATATTTGTAGAGGCCGGGCGTTTGCGTGGCTTCAGGAACCTGTCAAGTTTTTGATCATCGGCTGCGGAGCTCTTCCACCCACGATAAGTTATGAGATCTGATCTCATAAATTAATTTTAGATTTTATACATCTTAGATCCATGTTAGGGAAGGTTTTAGATCTTATTTAATGCATGACAAAAATAGTTAATCTATTTTATTCCACTGTGATTTCAAAATAATTTTGAAATACATGCATGTGATCTGCCCTTCCCTTTCTAACAGAAGATCCCCCCGAGTCTGCCACCGAAGCTGCTCCCGAGCCCAATACTTAGGCTCCTTTTCTTTTATCTTTATAATCCTTCATTTCTTTTTGTACTCAGCTCAACCTTTATTGCCTAGAGGTAGCAACCCAAGAGGGGAAAGGGGGGTGTGAATTGGGTTGTTTAAAAATTTTAATCAAATTTGCTTTCTAAACAATAATGCTCTTCAATTTAAAATTTAATTAAGTGCTTGTGATATAATCAATATGTGTAGCAGCAAAAGCAGATAATCAAAAAAAATTTATAACTAATAATCTAATAAAAAAGAAGAACTAAAATCTAGTAAAGCAAGAAAAGCAAGAGAGCGAAGAGAGTAATGCACAATCACAAATACACAGATTTTATAGTAGTTCGGTGCAACCTGCACCTACGTCCACTCTTCAAATTTTTTTTGAAATTTTCACTATAATCCTCTTTTAATTATAGTGTGCTTATTTTCTTAGGCTCACAAATAAAATTCGGTTAGTTTTTCGAGATCACCAACCAAAATCTTACACCGTTAGTTTTTCGGGCTCACTAACAACCCAATTGATTTTTTGGGCTCACCAACCAAACCTTACACTCATCCAATTATAAACTTAGACCGGCCTAATCCTCAAGTATCTTTTTCTTAAAGAAACTTATAAAGAAATCACAAAGCAAGCAAAAATATTCAGTTTAAACAAAATAGAAAAAATGAAACTATTTGTCAGCATGAAGAAGAGGCCGAAGGGTGGCTCGATTGAAGCTTGCTTTCTCTTCTTTGAATGTTGAGAGGATGCTTGAGAATTTATAGAAGATGGCTTTTGAAAGCTCTCTAAATTTCAACACTTAAAAACCTCTCTTTTTCTTTCTTGTAGATGCGCAATGTGGCTTACTCTTATTCTTAAAGATGTCTCACTTTAAGCTCTTATTTCTTTAAAAACTTCCTTCTAATTTGATTCTCTAGCCTTAAATATACTTGAAGATGGTTAGAGAGTGAGTTCTAGCCATTGAAAGCTCTGAAATGGCCATTGGAGTGGAGAAATAGTCATTGAGCAATGATTAGAAAATTAGTTGTTAAGTCTGTCAAGAGCGGTCAAGTCTGCTTGAACTAATCTCGAGTCAGCTCGATTTGGATTCGAATTGGTTCGAGCTTGTTTTGAGTTAGCTCAAACTATAAAATAAATATTCAACTTTCTAGAGTACTGATAGAGTCGGCTCGGATTTTACTTCGAGTTGGCTCGAGCTGCAGAACACGAAATTCACCTTTCTGCCCATCTGAAAGAGCTAGCTCGAAGTTATCTCGAGCTGGCTTGAATTTGTCTCAAGCTAGCTCGATCTACAAAATTTAAAAATCTCTTCTCTATCACCCTGAGAGAGCGAGCTTGAATTCATTTTGAGATGGCTCAGCTGCATGCCAAACCAAAGTATCAAAGATGTTCCGTGTCAGAGCTGGCTCGATTCTTGAGTGGATCAGTTCTAATTTTTCAACTTCATTTTTTTTAGTGTTTGACCTTCCAAACTTGAATATCTTGGCCCCAATTTCTTCTAAATAATATTTTCATCTTCTAAATTTATTTTTTTCATAATGAGCCATCCTTATTTCAGTGAAGGAGTCAGCTCATCTTATTCTGGGGTCGATTCCACTAAGTCTAAACTTGAATTTTTTTTCTTTAAAAATTTTGACTTAGTGAATTTTATGAAAATCTTTTTCAATAAATATTTTTTAATTTTAATATCTAAAAAAATCTATAAATATTTTTGAAATATATGATTAGATATATGATATACTCAAAGTTTGGCAATCATCAAATCAATTGTGGGGTCAACAATCTCTCCCTTTTTGATGATGACAAAACTTTGAGTATATGCTGAAGAAATAGATAATATGAATCAAGACATTATAAATAATAAATAAAAATTCTTAATGAGCCTTTAATCCATTGCACATATATATTTTATATACTCATATCAAAATGATGTTTCAATTCAAATCAATGAGTATTAAAGTTTCAAGCATCAAATTTATTGAGTTTCTTAAGTATTAATCTTTTAGGCATATACTCAACATAAAGTTTCAAGCATCAAATTCATTGAGTTTCTTAAGCATTAATCTTTTAGGCATATACTCAACATTCTTCTCTCCCTTTTTGGCAGCATCAAAAAGCTTATTGGAGGAATCAAGAAATAGCATCAAATTCAATCAAAATTTAAATAGAGAAATGTATCAAATATAGAGAATTTTGATTTCAAGAGAGTATCAAATTTAAACTATATAGCATATCTGATACCAAAATAAGCATATTTGATACCAAATTCATATTGATACCACCCTCCCCCTTAGAATATTTTTCAAATCGATATTAAGGGATAAAGCTTTTCAAAAGATTTGAGTCGAAAAACAAATATAACATACAAATCAATATTTGTTCTTTCCTTTTCTTATTAAATTTTAGTCAATTAAGTTTTAAAAAGATATGTATTGAAAATGTATCAAAGATAGTATCAGAGCAAAAATAATTTTATAAAAAATTTTTATTACATATCAAAAATTTAGTGATATCTTAATATTTTCAAATGATTTACAAGATTAGATTTAGAAACTCATTTTTTAGAGTAAGAATGAGTTTTTAATTCAATTTAACTCTACCTGATTGTCAAGAATGATAAAATCAGCATATAAAAAATTTAGTATGATAAGTTTCAAAATTAAAAATTTATATCAAAATCAATTTGCTAGGAGTGAGAATATGATTCAAATTTACTTTAACTCTAATTAGTTATCAAAAATAATTTGTTAATGAAATTGAGTAATGGAATGAACTCATGAAAGTGCAAATTAAGAAAAAATATAAAGTGATTGATAGAGAGTTTAAGATCAATATTAAAAATCATTGATATTTTTAATTAAATCAAATTACTTAATTCAATCAATATCTCTCTCCCTATTTTTAAGAGTGAATACTAGAAAATTCTATTACATGATATTTTCTCCTCCTTTTCCAAATTAAGCACCTTTAATTGATGCCAAATTTAATTTTTAAATTCAGATTATCAAGATTTTTAAACTTAAATTTTAAATTTCAAAAAAAATTTGATTACGATAGCCAAGCATAGAACATATTTCAAGCATCAATTTATTAAGTTCAAAAAAAATATATATAAATATTTCAACTTTATTTCAAATAATGTTATATCAAGAATATATCGATACAAAATTAATTTGAGATGCAATACTTATTTCTTTTGTCAAAAATAATACAATAGAGTGCAAGACAAGATTTTAAAGAACATCATTAGAATTAATTGTATTCAAATTTCACAACTTTTTCTCCTTTTTAAATTTCAAATTGAATTTTAGAATAATATAGATTCAAAAAAATTTTCTCCCCCTTTTTGAATAAAATAGATGCATCGAATAGATTCTTAAATTTAGTTATAAAATTACTTTAAACTTGATAGATCCCAAAGAGCTAGATCTTTTCAAAATTGAGCATGTGGAGTAGATGATTCAAAGTAAAACATGAGACATATTTAATTTTATAAAAAATATTTTTTTCTTCTAAAAAATTATTAATTAATTTGATTTATAAAGGTACCAATCTTTAGAATTTGTCTCATAGGTATAATGTCAAGGTTATGCAAAATATATTTGAGACAAAGCAATCTTTTTATTTTGTCAAAAGATTTGAATAATTGAGTACAGGACAACATATGATACCAATTATGAAAATATGATGCCCTTAATCCATCTGATACCAATTTTGAAAATATGATATCAATTGTGAAAATAATCTTCTTTATGCTATTTATCCTGAAAACCAATCCAAATGGTAACCTCTAAAAAAAAAATTTTGATATCAGATTATGAAAAGCATTAAAAAATAATCAAAAATATTTTTGATATTAGTTAATTATTAAAATATTGATACAATCAAATCATGTAAAGTGTGAATGATGAAATCTAGTATAAATAATTTTTCAAGGACAAATCAAGGTAATAGAAGTGTATAAATAAATTAATAATTTTTATTTTCATTAAGTTCCAAAGTAATTTATTTTTTAAGTTCTAATAATGTTATCTCTCCTTATTTTTCATAGTTAGTACCAAATGATTCACTTATCTTGATACTCTTCCTTTTTCTTCCAAATTGTGTATATTTAATTAACTTTAAAAGTATTTATAAAAGATGATGTATACATGCAAAACAACCAAAAATTGGACTGCTATGGAAACTATGATTCTACAGTACATGTCCAAGCATCCTAACAAAAAAGAAATAGAAAAAAGGGATGGCTCGAGTTATAACACCCTTTTTCGAAAAAGGGATCGACTCGTCTCAGAAATGAGTCAATTCCAGATGGGTCAAAAATAATATTCAAATCAAATTTGAGAATCAAGTATTTTGATCAATTGAGGGTGAGATAATCAATCAAAATGAGGGTATTAAGAAAGAAAATATAGATAAAAGCTCTATGTATTTTGGTTCAATTTGAAAAATTTTTAAAATCATTAGGGGTAATCTAAAACACAATGCAAATTAACATAACAAGCACTTGAATTTTATGATTGAATAATTTATCTTTCAGTACTTAGGTCATGCAAATTTTCAAGAGATTTCAATAATTAAGCATGTTATAGGGGAAATGTCAAGATTACTTTCACTTGAAATTTTTGCAATCTAAAGGATTCATAGATAATTAAGCTTCTTTTAAGTTTCTCAATTGCAAATTTTAATATGGGGAAGCTAAGATACTATGCTGAATTTCAAGATAAATTCATTTCATATTGATTCAACACATGATACATAGAGGAGAGAATATTGCCTTTAAAATCAAAGTATTAAAATTATAGTATAAGAATGTTGCAAACATCAAAGTCAATCAATCATACTAATCTTATCAATAAATGAAAAATAGTTCAAGCGAGTAATCACAATATGCAACTACATTAATATATCATTAAAATAGATTCAATCAAAATAATTTTAATAAACATTGATGGAATGATGTGAGAAAGGTTGAGATTATACCAAACATCATGACCCATCCAAGTTTATTTCCAAAGCATCCATCTACAAGAATTTTCTCTTTTCATTCCATTGGATTCTTGGTGTATCTACAAAATTATTTACTGATTTTTGGTACCCAAGTCATCTTAGGTCCATAGGGGTTAGAGCACATGGTTTCTTTTAGAATCCAAATTTGTTTAACAAAGGTTTGGCCAATTTTTTTAACATTACATTCAAAAATTTTGTGGTCAATTTTATTATATTTAAAATATTTAATTGAATGATTTTCAATGAGACTTTTGTAGACATGTTTTTGATAAATTTTTATTTTCTCAATGAATTATAGCCAATTCTAGCTTTATCAAAAATAGTTGATTATTTAATATAGCTTGAAACTTTTGAGAGTCAATTATAAATTTTTCAAACATAGACTTCAAGCTTTTAATCTCTTTTCCTAGTTTTGTATTTTCTACCAAAAAAGATTTTTTAGAAATCAAAAACCTTTCTTTTTCTTTCACTAAAGATATTTTAGATTTAGCTATACTCTCTTTTTCTTTAGATAGAGCTTCCATTTATTTCAAAAGATCTTTTTTTTTGGCCAAGTTTTTCATATTCTTCAAAAGATCTTCTTTTTCACTCAACATTTTAGTTTTCTCTTCAGCCAAAGATAGATTAGATTTTCTAAGCTCTGTGTTTTTCAGGCTTAACTTCTTGAATTCATATATTAAATTATAAAAGCCTCAAACAACTCATCAAAAGTAAGATAAGATGAGTTTTCAGAATTTACCTCATTCTTATTGGCCATGAGGTAAAGATTTGATGCTTCCTCTTCCTCATCCGAACTTGATGTGTCACTATCTCCCCATATTCCTAGCATAGCTTTTTTTTTTGCTCTTTTAGAGTGCTTTTTACTGCTAGTGATATTTTTCTTTTCTTCATTCTCTTTCTTCTTCATATCTCTCTCTTTGAAGAATTTCTTAACTTTTCTTGTTAAAAATGCCAAGTCCTCATCATCTTCACTTGCTTCTTCATCTTCTTCTTCATTCGACTATCACTTTTTTTATATTGTGTAGTGGACTTGAAGGCGATGGTCTTCATCTTTTTTGGCTCCTCTTCTTCATCATTTTGAGCCATATTCAACTCATGGATCATTAGTGAACCCATTAATTCTTCAAGGGATAGCTTTGTAAGATCTTTTGCTTCTTGTATGGCCATTACCTTTGCTTCTCATTCTTTTGACAAAGACCTTAACACCTTGCAAACAAGATCATAGTTAGAGTAGGTTTTGCCAAGACCATTAAGAACATTAACAATATCGGTGAATTTGGAAAACATATCAGAAATTGACTCATATTTTTTTATTTTAAATATTTCATATTTATGAACAAGCAAGTTGATTTTGGACTCTTTTACTTGGCTTGTTCCCTCATGAATCACTTCCAATCTTTCTCAAATTTTATTTACTGATGTACAAGTGGATATTCTATTAAATTCTTGTACATCAAGAGAGTAATAAAGAACATTGATAGCTTTTGTATTTAATTAAGCCATCTTTTTATCATTAACATCCCAATCCTTTTCAAACTTGGGAAGAAGCACTCCATTTATTTCAATTGTAGATGTATGTAATCCTCTAGTTATGATTCTCCATATATCATAATCTAGAGCTTGTATAAAAAATTTCATTTTTGTTTTTCAAAAAGAATAGTTTGTTCCATCAAAGAGTGATGGCCTAGATGTGGATTATCTTTTGACAAATAAAAGATCACTTGGGATTGTCATAATCTTTGGCTCTTGACCGCTGGGTCAACAACTAATATTAGAGCACTAGCTTTGATACCATTTGTTTCCTAGAGATAGCAACCCAAAAGGGGGAGGTGAATTCAGTTGTTTAAAAATTTTAATCAAATTTATTTTTTAAACAATAATATTTCTCAATTTGAAACTTAACTAAATACTTATGATGTGATCAATATATGCAGCAGCAAAAGTAAATGATCAATAAAATTTTATAACTAATAATTCAATAAAAAATAAGAACTAAAAGTAAGAAAAGTAAGAGAACGAAGAAAGCAATGCACAATCTAAACACACAGATTTTATAGTAGTTCGGTGTAACCCGCACCTACGTCCACTCTCAAGTTTTTCTTGAGATTTTCACTATAATCCTTCCTTGACTATAGTGTGTTTGTTTTCTCAAACTTACAAATAAAATTTAATTGATTTTTTTAGATCACCAATCAAAATCTTACACCATTAGTTTTTCAGGCTCACTAAAAATCTAGTTGATTTTTTGGGCTCACCAACCAAATCTTACACTCATCCAATTATGGGCTTGGATCGACCTAATTCTCAAGTTTCTTTTCTCCAAACAAACTTATAAAGAAATCACAAAACAAACAAAAGTATTCAGTTTAAACAAAATAAAAAAATGAAACTATTTTTCTGCACAAAGAAGAGGTCGAAGGGTGGCTTGATTGAAGCTTGCTTTCTTTTCTTTGAATGTTGAGAGGGTACTTGAGAATTTGTAGAAGATGGCTTTTGAAAGCTCTCTAAATCTCAACACTTAAAAACCTCTCTTGTCCTTTCTTATAGATGTGCAATGTGGCTCACTCTTATTCTTGAAGATATCTCACTTTAAGCTCTCATTTTCTCAAAAACTTCATTCCAATTTGATTCTCTAACCTTAAATATAGTTGAAGATGGCTGGAAAGTAAGTTCTAGCCATTGAAAGCTCTGAAATAATCATTGGAGTGGAGAAATAGCCATTAAGTAACGATCAAAAAACTAGCCATTAAGCCTATCAGGAGTCATCAAGTCGGCATGAACTGATCTTAAGTCGATTCGATTTAGATTTGAGCTGGCTCGAACTTATTTTGAGCTAGTTTGAATCGTAGAAATAAAAATTCAACTTTTTGAAGTACTGATAGAGCCAGCTCAGATCTTACTTCGAGCTGGCTCGAGCTATAGAACTCGAAATTCACCTTTTTGTCCATCTGAGAGAGCTGGCTCAAATTTGTCTCAAGCTGGCTCAAATTTGTCTTGACCTGGCTCAACTTGTAGAATTCAAAAATTTCTTCTCTGTCATCTTGAGAGAGCCAGCTCGAATTCATTTTGAGCTGGCTTGACTACGTGCCAAACCAAAGGATCAAGGACATTCCGTGCCAAAGCTGGCTTGATTTTTGGGTAGGTTGGCTCTAATTTTTTAACTTTATTTTTCTTCATTGTTTGAAATTTCAAACTTAAATTTTTTGACCTCAATTTTTTTTAAATAATATTTTCATCTTTTAAATTTATTTTTTTCATAATGAGCCATCCTTGTTTCGATGAAGAAGTCAGTTTATCTTGCTCTGGGGTCGACTCCACTAACTGTAAACTTGAATTTTCTTCTTTGAAAATTTTGACTTAGTGAATTTTGTGAAGATCTTTTTCAATGAATATTTTTTTTATTTTAATATCTAAAAAAATATATAAATATTCTTGAAATACATGATTAGATATATGATATACTCAAAGTTTGACAATCATCAAAATCAATCATAGGGTCAACAACCTTGAGCTACTATAAGAACCTTTTATTAATGAAAGATTATCCTTTGTTTCAGTTACCTTTACTATATTGAAATTTTTTTAAAGTCACAAGCTCATGGTTCATCTGATGTTGAATTTTGATACCTAGCACTTGATCAACAGAGGTATTATCATATTTTGACTGTAGTCAGGATAATCTGACATCAATAACATTCTAAAGAAATTATTTTGATTGAAATTTGGCAAAGTCTAGAGGTCATCTCTAAGTTGATGTTGCTCATTGGTAACATAGTTGTTTGCTATTGAGTCAGTGCCAAACTAATGTAAAGTCATCATTAATCCAAGGTTGACATTTAGCAAATCCAACAAGGCTATCTCTTGACTTTTCTTCTTAGATTTTATTAGGGTTTCAATCAGAGTCAAAGTCACTATAGTCGGATTGACCAGATGTTTAGTTAGCACATCCCAATCAGAGCCAGGACATGTCCTTGAGGTTAGTATTCCCCTGACTAAATCAACTAGGTTTGAGCTAGAGCTCGAAACTCATTAGTTTGGTCCTCATCCAACCATTATTCTTGGAATCCCGAATCAGAACTTGGGTATCTCCAGTTAGTTTTTTAGTGTTTATTTTGAGGTCCTACCAGAATAGGGACATCTCAAGTTGGTCGATCATATTCCGATATCAGTTGATTTTTTCTTTAGTCACTTTTCATTGAAAATTAAAAACTTCAAGAGTAGAAAACTTTATTGAATGCTCAGTCAATACAGGATTGAAAAGCTTACTGATAAATATATTCTTAAGTTCTCGACATTCCAAGCCCAAAAAATAGGAGTGCCACCATGGTCTTCAATCTTGTAGGCTCCAAGTCTAATGCCTTCCTTGATTCGATAGGGTCCCTCCTAATTCGAGGATAACTTGCTTTTTTCAGTTAGCTTTGACACTTCAACTCATCACAATATGAGGTCACTCGATTGGCATATCTTTGACTTCATCTATGTGTTGCAGTAGCAGGATACATGCTGTTGGTATGATGTCATTCTAATCTGAGCTCGCTCTTTTATTTCTTCTAATAAGTTGAGGTCGATATGGAGATGATCTGGATTACTTTGTTCATCAAAGTGTTCAACTCTAGTCATTTGTAGCCTAATCTTGATCGGGATCACCGCTTTATTCTTGAAGGCTAGATTGAATGGAGTCTTTTTAGTTGGGATACGAGGTGTAGTTCGATATGTCCATAAGATGCTTTAGAGCTCATCAAACTAAAGTTCCTTTGCCTAAGTTAACCTTGCATCAAGATCCTATAAAATAGTTTTATTAGTTACCTCAACCTCTCCATTGGATTGTAGATATCTGACTGAGATAGGCTTGTGGTCAATGTGAAGATTGGAACAAAACTCCTTGAACTTTAGATTATCAAACTATCGCCTATTGTTTGTAATTATTATTCGAAGCAATCCAAAGTGGCATATGATGAACTTCCAGATGAAGTCTCAGATTTTTTCCTTGGTGATCAGTGCTAGTGGTTCTAATTTGATCCACTTGGTGAAGTAACCGATAGTAACAATGAGAAACTTCCACTGCTAAGTTGTCTATAAGAATGGTCTGAGGATGTCTATGCTCGACTAAGCAAAAGGCTAGGAGGCAAAGATTGGAGCAAGCTGAGTTGCTAGTTGACATTAAATGTTAGTGTATTTTTTTATATTGATCACATTTTCTAACAGGATTGACTGCATCTTGATGCATGATCGGTCAATAATATTCTTGTCAAAGCACCTTATAAGCTAGCAATCTATTTCCCAAATTATTTCTACAAATGCCTTTGTAAACTTTCCGAAGTGCATAGTTTGCTTCGGAAGGTCAAAGGCACTTGAGCAATGGTAAAGAATAAGACCTTCCATATAGCTTTTCCTCTAGGAGCAAGCATCGAGGAGCTTGACATTTTATTTTTTTGGCTTCAATAGGATTAGTTGGAAGTACTCTATTCATTAGATGCTCCACAATAGGGTCAATCCATCTTGGCTCAGGACTGACCTGCAGCATCGATTCTTGATCCTTGATATTGGGCTTTTCTAGTTGCTCAATATAGACTTTCTCCTTAAGCTTGGTATAATTTGAGGTTGCTAGATGGGATGATGAATATGCTCAGACACTCCGATCTATAAATTTAGTGTACTTCAAAATAATTGAAGGCCAAGGACAAGTCCCGACTATCTTGATTCTAGTGTGCAGAGGCTGGCTTTCTGCTAGGTACTTTAGGGCTCAGACAAGCAATGAGTCGGCTTCATGGTGCTCGAGGTGGTTTTCGCTTAGGAATATAATAGGAAGAGCAAGTAGTAATCCCATAAAATACACTCAAAATATAGACAAAGTTGTTCTCTTCTAATGTATGCCCCCGTAAGTGGAGAATGTTGGAAAATATGTCCTAAAGCCAATCATCTAGGTTGTAGATGATTGTGCTTCATACAAGTATATGAATTATAAAATGATAAATGTTATCTGACAGATTCATCATAAAGAATACATCTTTCAAAATAAAACTCATATGTTATGATGAAGTTCTTAAAACTACTATCAAAATGATAAAAGAGGATTTATCATATGGTTCTTAAATTCTGCTCGCAATCAAATGATACAATTTTATAAGGTCGATAATTGTATTGAGTATAGATCGTTGTATGCCATATTGGTTAGTTATCCTTTTAACCAAGACGTGTGGTGACATGGATATGGTATATGAATGATTTATAGGAGTATATTTCACTGAGCATGACCACTTTCGAAGCACTCTACTGTCAAAGGTTGCTCTGATGGGATATGGGTATAAGTATCCCTCGACCTGAGGCTGCCTCGGTGACTTACAAATAACTTGCTGTGCTTTGGTGCCAGACTACTCGAATTTCTAATTCGATGATAGAAGATTTTTAGGTACAGTCAAGTACTTATGAAATTTGAGTGTGAGTTAAGATGGGATTGACCACTCCAAGTAAAATTGAAGATAATGCGTCACTGTATTTCAATTTAGCAAAACTTTAGCCAAAGTAGTCCTAATGAGGAGTCACAGAATGTTTAAGGCTGAGATACAATGTGGACCACTCTTCCTGGTTGACAGTCTAACCGTTGGTCATCCTTGAGCATCAAGTGTCAAAGGAATGAATTATACAGTAACTATATCCACATGGATTCTAAAGTGTTGCTGGACATATATTCGGTCTATCCGAATGTCGGGTCCCATTGCTAGATAATTACATTGATTAGTACAAAAATTATTCTTGTGCTACCGACTTAGGTTAGAACCTATGGGATTACACGAATAGAAGTACCTATCTGATCAAATGGCTAATCGATAATTATGAATCGTTGAAGGATTTAATTATCAACTTGATTGATGATTAATCCTATGCAAAAGTTGCAATAAATTATTTACTAATGGTTGATAAATTAGAGACACAATTAATTAACAATATGATTGATAATTAGCTCAATTTGATTGAGCAATGAGGATTGGATCAGATCTAATTGAATTGGATTCAATTAGATTGGTTTTGGATTGATTGAAAGCATTTCTATTGAATAATAAGGTTTGTTCCAATTGATCTTAGAGATGCAAATCAAATTCTGAGTTGAATGAGATTCAATTTAGTTTTTTATATGTTTTGATTGGTCAAATTCTATTGGATAATAAGCTTGATTGGATCAAGTCCTATTATCAAAAACTTTCCTGATATCCATTAAGAATCAATCTCTGGATCAATGGGATTTTAATCTAACTAATTTTCAATTAGATTGAGGCCTAATTAATTTCATAATTGAGTTAGGATCCAATTAGTTAGTTTGTTATAACTAATTTCTAAATTAGTTAGGATTGGATCTAAGGATTAGTTAAAGTTGGAACAAGATCTTGAATCCTATTTGGAATAAATCTCAACCAACCCAACCCCATGTGATATTTATTCCCATGCCTCCACATCTCTTTCATGTGAGATCCCACGCCATGCCCTTCTTATGTTCTATGAGAGAAATAGGGTGTCTCTCCCTCTTTTTCTCATCACCAAAAACAAGAAGGGGCACCCAAGAGTTGGATGCCCCAATTCCACATGATGCCAACCCCTCTTCTCCTCCCCATCTTGATGTGATTTTATAAGGCTTTGCTTGCTAATTTTTAAGCATCAAAAAGAGGCTCCACTACTAGTTTTGTAGTAAAAAATTAGAGAAAAAAAGTTTTTCTCAAAGAGAGAAAAAGAAGGAAGAAGAAGGGTCTTCTTTCTTGTGCGCAGTCTTGAAGAAGGAGTTCTTCTTCCAGATTTTTTTTCTATTTTTCTCTAGAATGAAAATCAGATTAGATCTGATTTTTAACATAAAAATTTAGAGAAAAAATATTAAAAAAATTTAGTTGGGCATTTGGTGTTGGATCTGGTGGCGCAGCGAAAGGACTAGGTGTATAAAATTTCATTCAAAACACCCAATGCACCGGAAACCCAAATATCCAGAAACCCTTGACGATAATAATCAAAGTACAGTAAATATAAATTTAGATAAGAAGTATACCTATAGCACTAATCTTAATTTTTATGAGACGTCTAAGTGTCTATCCTCTAACAGTGATCCACACAAAAATTGAACCAAAGACAGCACTCCTTCACCTTGCTTCAAAAATTCTAGTCCCTAGAACTCGACTAGCCTCATACCTATCATGTTTCTCCAAGAACCTGACTCCACCCTCTCAGAACCTCCTTTAGAATTTTAATTCTCTATCTTTAGAATCCTTACAACCCTTGTTAGGACCAGATAAGGCTTTGTCCTAAATCCCAAAGCCTTATCCTAAAACTAAGATAGGTTGTAAGAAAAAAAGGAGAGCAACGGAGACAAAATTAGAAACTCTTTCTGAATCCCTTGGACACCCAGCACCCAGGCCAATTTATAGCCACCAGAGGAATGCCAAAAGAGAGGGACATACCTCATCCAAGAGGCTTATCTGATTTGATTATTAGAGATAAGAGTTCCTTCAAGCAAAAGGACTCTTATCAATGATACGTCGATCAACACCCTGCTCTGCGTGTGGGACCAGAGAAGGGATATTTTTGTATCACTTCTTAAATTAGAAAAATTCTCAAAAATTTATATGGATAGGGGATTCAATCTTAATCTCAGATAACCTAATAAAGAGATCAAAAAATCTATGAAGAGATGTGATCTCGCATCCTTTCATGCAAAGTCTGATCACCATGCATGCGCGCATGCGAGGAAAATTTTAGCATTCGTTTGGTCATCTGATAAGTCCAAAAAAATTCCAAAAAAATCACCAAAAATATCTTATCAAAGTGGAACATTATCATAAAAAATTATTCTAATTTAAAAATATTTGATTAGGATAAAGACTCTCAAAATCACAGAGAGATGCGACATTTCTGTGCACATGCGCCAGACATCCTTCTTTTTCCAATTTTTTCTCCATCCCAAAAAAATAGAAAAAATATATCTCATACTTTGAGATGTGCACCAAAGGATAGAGGGTGATATGGGCTACCACACACATCTCAATCCCATGCCAAAAGGACTCCTCCTTCTGCCCACGCCAACATGCACGTGCAAAACCTGTTTTGTACCAAAAGTCCTTCACAACTTGGACTCTTCATAATTGGCATTAACATGGGATGTGGTACCCCAATTTGGGCTGCTTCTAAATATCATGACTTAATCTAAATGCTCACCAAATTGAACTAGCTAATTAGCAAGGAATGAGATCAAATTGATCTCCAAAGTAGTAAGGGTTTCCATACGTGCTAGCATGCTTACTGGAACCTGATTGAATCTAAAATTTTAATCAACCTTTTTTAAAAGGATCCTTGGCTAATTTCTATATGTGTGTGACCCATTGGGTTCTACATCTAGTCGGTAGTAGGTCTGAGTACAAGTTGACCAAATTTGATTAGATTTCAATCTAATCGATTTAGGTCCAATCGAGCTAACCCAAGTTTAACAATTAGAATCCTTTCTAATTGACGATCGAATTAAACTTCTTAATTTAATAAAAAATTTATAAGTCAATATTAATATCTAGCAACATATCATGACTATCCAAAAGATATAAAATTTGATAAAAATATTAAATATACCCTTCAGTGGCAAGTTACCATGCAATTCAATCCTTCGATCATCCCTGCACCCTGAATATGTTTATGAGTATGAAATCATGTCAAACTCAAACACATATTCATATCAATTTTTAATTAATTAATGATGACTCTAATAAAGAAGTATTAGGAACTCTTTCTAATCTCCTTCCTGTTTTTGGCCAAAAATTTTTTTCTTAGTCATCTAGGATTAAGAATACACAAGATGCGATCTTCTCTTACTAGGAGTGATCGATTCTATGTTGATCTATTCACAATCTCTATACACACTCCACCATTTTCAGAATATTTCGTACATATCTTAATACCATGTCTGGGTATGAACCAAAATATGGATTCATGTGCACAAGATTCTATGGTGGTCTCAGGTCTAAAGATCAATTGCACAACTTCCACTTAAAGAACCATCTTTGACATGCAAGTAAGACTTCCATAAGATATTCTCTTTGATCGAGTCAATTTAGTAAACTCATTTTCTAAATGAGCACCCACATCTTTGTATTAGTGTCTCATATAAGTGGCTAGTGAGATCTGCCACCCTCTCCATCGAGCATACATAGGATATGCCAGTCTATCTGGAACATTGATCCCCGACTCAATGCTCTTACGATCAAAAATATTTAGATTAAGATTTTATAATTTTAGATTTCACTAGCATGACCCATTCATGTCGCCTAAAATTATTACCTTAATTTTTAGGGTTCATCATAATCTTAGACATAATAAGATGCAGCTAATATGATGAATCAATATCTCAAATAATAAATGTCATTACATGAGTTGAAAAATTACAAACAAAAGTCCTATCACAATACTTGCGATTGGCTTATAGGGCACTCTTCTTTCAATCTCCCATTTGTACTAAAGTCAATCGCCTTTGTATCTCATACAAACGAGATGGCGATCATATACCTGCTATGGTATGGCCTTAGTGAATGGGTCTGCTATATTATTTTTTATGTCAACTCATTCAAGGATAACATTTTATCCCGAACAAAATAAAAGTATTTGAGGATGTGCTTAGATTTTTGATGAGATCTAGGTTCCTTAGATTTAATAACGGCCCTAGTGTTATCACAATAGAGCAGTACCGATCCTTCAATCTTAGAAACAACTCCTAAATCTGTGATGAATTTTTTCATCCAGACAGCTTCTTTAATGGCTTCACTAGTGGCGATGTACTCTACCTCAGTAATTGTGTCAAATACTATCTATCCCACTGTCAAATACTATCTATCCTCACTAGTGGCTTCTTTAATGGCTTGAAACTATTCTAACTCACTGTCCCACCATTTAGGGTAAACACATACCCTGATACTGACTTGCTATCATCTAGATCAGATTGAAAATTAGAATTTGTATATCCCTCTAGTTTTAACTCTGACCCTCCTCCATATATGAGAAAATTATCTTTAGTCCTTCTTAGGTACTTTAGAATATTTTTTACAACTTTCCAATAATCCTCCCTTGGATCAGCCTGAAATCTACTAGGTATGCCTAAAGCATAAGCTACATCAAGCTTGGTACATAGCATGGCATATATAATTGATCCCATAGCCGAAGCATAAGGGATTTCATTCATCCTCTTCCTCTCTTCTCTAGTGTCTTAGGATATATTTTCTTAGAGAGACGTATATCATGACTTGTAGGCAGGTAACCTTTCTTACTTGCCTCCATATTAAACCTCTTTAATATGAGATCTATATACCGTGACTGGAATAAGCCTAACATCCTGTTAGATCTATCTCTGTAGATCATTATACTTAGTATATATGATGCTTCAACCAAATCTTTCATGAAAATCTTATTCGATAGCCAAATCTTAACCGATTGCATCATTGGGATATCATTCCCAATGAGCAGTATGTCATCGACATACAAAACTAAGAAGACAACAGTACTCTCACTTATCTTCTTATACACATATGGTTCATCCTTATTTTTGATAAAGCCAAACTTTTTGACTATCATATCAAATCGGATGTTCCAACTTCTTGAAACCTGCTTCAATCCTTATATGGATCTCTTGCACACATGATTTGCCCTCCCACTTGAGACAAATCTCTCTGGCTAAGTTATATAGACCTCTTCCTCTGGATTACTATTGAGAAAAATGATCTTGACATCCATCTATCAGATCTCATAGTCATAGTATGCCACTATAGCAAGAAAAATTCGGATGGACTTGAGCATAGCCACTAGTGAGAAAGTTTCATCATAGTCAATTTCTTACCTTTGTCTGAAATCTTTCGCCACCAATCTAGCTTTGTAGGTTTCTATTTGGCCATCTGCTCTGATCTTCTTGAAAACCCACTTGTACCCTATTGAGGTCAACCCTCAGGCGCATCAACCAAGGTCCACACTTGATTGATATACATTGAGTCTATCTCAGATTTCATGACTTCAGCCATCTGTCTGGATCTCTACTCATGACAGCTTTTGAATAAGTCAATGGATCATCATCCTAAATGATGTTGATCAAATTATCATTCTCAATAACAAAATCATATCTCAGAGGTGCTTGATGCACTCTATCTGACCTTCGAAGAGGAGGTGTGTATTGTGGATGTACCTCATCCTTGGGTACTTCTGATTGAGGATCTTCTTGTGGTCTAACCATGGATATTTCTGGATCGATTTGTAGATCTTGAACTTCCAAAAGTTCAATATTCCTCCCACTGCCTCCTTCTTAAATGAATTCATTTTTCAAAAAAATGACGTGGCTACTAACAAATACTTTTTGTTCAGTAGGGTGGTAGAAGTAGTATCCATTAGTTTTCTTAGGATACCATACAAACCTATATCTGTCTGATCTAGCACTAAGCTTATGTCTAAAAATATTTTTGACATAAGTAGGACAGTCCCAATTCTTAAAATATTTAAGATTAGACTTCTTTTCCTTCCATATCTCATATGGAGTGCTTGTAATAGACTTTGAAGATACCCTATTAAAAATATATGTAGCAGTCTCTAGGGCATATTTTCATAAAGATATTGAGAGATCAGTGAAGCACATCATAAACCGTACCATATCCATCAAAGTGCGATTTCTTTTTTCTGCTACACTATTTAACTGGGGTATATAAGGAGGGGTCAATTCAGAGAGAATACCTTTACTCTTAAGATGATCAAGAAATTCACTAGATAAGTATTCTCTTCCTCGATCATATCGAAGAACCTCAATACCTTTTTCAGTTTGTTTCTCAATCATACATTGATACTCCTTAAACTTACCAAATGCTTCGAATTTATGTTTCATAAGATACACATATCCGAACCTTTATAAATCTTTTATAAAGATGATAAAATAGAAGTATCCTCCTCTAGCTTGAGTTATCATCAGTCCACATACATCTGTATATATTAGGGCTAATAACTCATTCACTCTCTCTCCATATCCAAAAAATAGAGTTTTGGCCATCTTCCCCATGAGATAAGATTCACAAGTTTCCAATGATTCATAATCATATAGGTCAAAGAATTCTTCTTTGTATAACTTGTTAATCCTTGACTCACTAATATGACCGAGGCGACAATGCTAGAGATATGTGACATTCACATCTTCTCTCTTTCTTTTCATATTTCTTTCAATATGAAAAATATTTTCATTGAGTGCAAGAATTAAATGATGGTTATCAATATAACTACTGCCATAAAATTCATTAAAAAAGAAAATGGAGCATCCATTTTTTATTAGCCTTATTTCATAACCTTATTTTAACAACATAGGTATAGAAATAATGTTTCTAATGACCTTTGGCATGTAATAACAATCTTTTAATTCTAAAATTTTTGTCTGAAGGTAAATCAAGCATACAAGTTTTCACAGTCTCTGCACTAATGGACTCTCCACTTGCATCATAGAGCTTGAGGTCACCTCTTTTCAGATCTTTGATATTCTACAGTCACTGTAATGGATTACAAATATGCGATCCACAGGCGATATCTAATATCCAAATATCAGAGTCTGAATCACTCAATAAAAAATAGGTCTTTATCATATACATACCTTTTGGTGCTACACTTGCACCCTGCTTCAATCTTGCAAGATAATTCTTGCAATTATACTCTCAATATCTAAATTTATCACAAATAATATCTTTATGGATATCTATTGCCTTCTTATTAGTCTGACCAATCCAAAGTCAGAAATATCTAGAATATCAGAGTTCTTCTCTGATACGATCTTTATTTACAAGTTTCTCAACCTATCTACATAGTTGGATCGATCAATATATTTTTATCTATAGTATCATGCAATAAAAATAAGAAAGCCATAATATAGACTTAAATCTATATAAAGAATAATAGTATAAGCAGACCATTCATGTTTGACATGCATAACTAGACGAGCACTTTTAAACTAGTTATATCTTTCACTATTTTATCAGATACTATAGCCCTCTCCTATGATAAATAAGAAATCCTAAACTGGTTTCTTAATGGGGTTGAGATCCTAATCCCTCAATAAAACCTTATGGATATCACAACAAATCTCAATGAGTTCAAAGGTAGGAAAGCCTATCTAATTGCATCTTATGCAACTCTCAACATAAATCTTATCTCTAAAAATACTCATAACTTTGTGGATATCACAACAAACTATAATATTTTTAGTTAAGTCAGACTCTTCATTTCCATACAGTCATATCTAAAAAATACTGCCCTTGTGGATATCACAACAAAGCAACATATCCAAAATATGCCATAAAGTATCTAATATGCACCAAGACAAACCCACATCAATCTCCATAGCAAGCCTTATGGATATCATAACAAACCTACTACAATTTTTAACAGGGTATTGACTAGGCATGAAGGAAAGTATATGTAGTATTCTAAATACTGAGCTACCTTCGTTGAAGATTCAAACTAATCCAATTGGTTAGAAAAGTGTTAAGATATTGGTGGGGGTCCTCCCATAAATTTTTTTAGACACCAATAAAATTGATTAGGCCAGCAACGGAACCAATTAAATAACCATCGCACTTGCAACACATCTTAGACACCAATTGAATAATTGATTCAAAAAATTGGTCAGCTACTGGTTCACAATACTACGACTTAATATAATTTTTATAAAAGCTTTAATGGTCTCAAGCACATCCTAATTCAATCAATCACAATGATGCACTATCATAGTTGTATCTTAACAATCATAATAACTAATCATGGCATCATATCATATTTCTAAGATATGAAAATATAATCATACAACATGATTATAACTAAGCATTTCAAGCATATCACATATGCATGAAGTTCTAATAACATGCATGAATATATAACACTCTTTTCATAGTTCTTCTTCTTGGGACATCATAGTAGCATCTCTATACGCCATAAGAGTACCCTATTGAATAGGAAGAGAGGGTCTATGAATCCTACTTGCTCTTATGACTGGCCAGCCTGGTGATGAATCCAATTAGAGTACTAAGCTACTAAAAAAGATTCTATACATATATCATGTATTTTATATTTAAAACATATTTTTAAGACATGCGAGAGATTGGATGTTCAATCAGGTTCAACCCTTGACCCGACTTGAACCAAACAAAAACCTATGCTTGATCATAATCAAGATAATATTTTAATCTTTGATTATATAGATCAAGATAGGCTCTGATACTACTACTAGATTTTGATGGTGCAGTGGAAGGACTAGATGTTTAAAATTTTCATTCAAAATACCTGATGCATCGAAAATCCAAATGCCCAAAAATCTTTGACTATAATAATCAAAGTATAATAAATATAAATTTGGATAAGAAGTATATCTGTAGTGTTAATTTTAATTTTTATGAGGCATCCAAGTATCCATCCTTCAATGGTGATCCACATAAAAATTGAACTAAAGACAGTACTCCTTCTTCACCTTGCTTCAAGAGTTCTAGCCCCTAGAACTTGATTAGCCTCATACCGATCAGGTTTCTCTAAGAACTTGACTCCACCCTCTCAGAACCTCCTCTAAATTTTTGATTCTCCTTCTTTAAAATTCTTACAACCCTTGTTAGGATCAGATGAGACTTTGTCCTAAATTCTAAAGCCTTGTCCTAAAACTAAAATAGGTTGTAAGAAAGAAAGGAGAGCAACTGAAACAAAATTGAAAACTCTTTCTGAATACCTCAGACACCTAGTGCCTAGGCCAATTTATAGCCACCAGAGGGATACCAAAAGAGAAGGACACACCTCATCCAAGAGGTCTATCTGATCTAATTATCAGAGATAAGAGTTTCTTCAAGCAGAAGGATTCCTATCAATGATACGTCGATCAGCACCCTGCTCTGCATGTGCGACCAGAGATGGGATGTTTTTGCATCCCTTCTCAAATCAAAAAAAATCATCAAAAATTAATGTGGATAGGAGATTCAATCTTGATCTCAGATCACCTAATAAGGAGATCAAAAAATTCATGAAGAGATGTGATCTCGCATACTTTCACACGAAGTCTGATCACTACATGCGTGCGCATGAGGAAGATTCTAGCATCCATTTGGTCATCTGATAAGTCTGAAAAAATTTTTAAAAAATCATCAAAAATAGCTTATTAAATGTGGAACATTATTACAAAATTATTCTAATTTGAAAGCATTTAATTAGGATAAGGACTCTTCAAATCATGGAGTGATGCGATGCTTCTGCGCATGCCCCAAACATCCTTCTTTTTTTAATTTTTTCTCTACCCCAAAAAAAATAGAAAAAATATATCTCATACTTTGAGATATGCACCAGAGGATAGAGGGTGAAGTGGGCTACACACACATCTTAATCCCATACCAAAAGGACTCCTTCTGCCCATGCCAACATGCACGCGCAAAACCTATTTTGCACCGAGAGTCCTTCATAACTTGGACTCTTTATAATTGGTGTTAACATGAAATGTGGCATCCCAATTAGAGCTGCTTCTAAGTGACATGATCTGATCCAAATGCTCACCAAATTGGGCTAGCTAATTTAAGAAGAGATGATACCAAATTGATCTCCAAAGGAGCAAGAATTTCCACACGTGCTGGCAAGCTTACTAGAGCCCTAATTGAATTCAAAATTACAATCAACCTTTTTCAAAAGGGTCCTTAGCCAATTTTTATATGTGTGTGACTCATTGGATTTCACATCTGTCCAACAGTAGGTCTGGATACAAATTGACCAAATTTGATTAGATTTCAATCTAATCGATTTAGGTCCAATCGAGCTAATCTGAGTTCAACAATTAGAATCCTTTCTAATTGGCGATCAAATTAAACTTTTAAATTTGATCAAAAATCTACAAGTCAAGATTAACATCTAGCAACATATCACGACTATCCAGAAGATATAAAATTTGATAAAAATATCAAATATATCCTTCAGTAGTAAGTTACCATGCAATTTAATCCTTCAATCATCTCTGCACCCTGAATATGTTCATGAGTATGGAATCATGTCAAACTCAAATATATATTTATATTAATTCTCAATTAACTAATGATAACTCTGATAAAGAAGTATTAGAAACTCTTTCTAATCTCCTTCCTACTTTTGGCCAAAAGACTTTTTCTTAGTCATCTAGGATTGAGAATACACAGGATGCGATCTTCTCTTACTAGGAGTGATCAATTCTATGTTGACCTACTCACAACCTCCATACACACTCCACCATATTTAGAACACCACGTACATATCTTAATACCATACCTGGGTATGAACCAAAATATGAGTTTATGTACACAAGATTCTATGATGGTCTCAAGTCTAAGGATCACTTGCACAACTTCCATTTAAAAAACTTTTTTTGACATGCAAGTAAGGCTTTCATAAGATGTTCTCTTTGATTGAGTCAATTCAATGGACTCATTTTTCAAATGAGTACCCATATCCTTGTATTAGTATCCCATACAAGTGGCTAGTGAGATTTGTCACCCTCTCCATCAAGCATACATAGGATGTGCCAGTTTATCTGAAATATTAATCTCCGACTCAATACTCCTACGATCAGAAATGTTTAAGATTAAGATTTTAAGATTTTAGGTCTCACTAGCACGACCCATTCATGTCTTCTAAAATCATTGTCCTAATCTTTAGGATTCATCATAATCTTAGACATAATAAGATGCAGCTAATGTGATGAATCAATACCTTAAATAATAAATATCATTACATGAGTTGAAAAATTACAAAGAAAAGTCCCATCACAATACTTGCGATTGGCTTGTAGGGTACTCTTCTTTTATTTGAAGATTCTTAGAGTTTTAGATCAAGAAGAAAAAGAAGAAGAAGAGAGAAGAATGATTCTTCTCTTGGGTCTCTCCTTTGGATTCTTCTAGGGCTCAAGATCTCATATGATTTTTAGCATGAAAAATCAGATTAGATCTAATTTTTATCATAAAAAATTAAAGAAGAAAAGTTCTTCTTAAAGGTGTGAAAGAAAGAGAAAAAAGTTCTTTCTTGTGTGTGAAAAAATTGAGAAGAAAGGATTCTTCTCTTGATCTCTATTGTAGAGATCTGATGCATGGATCTAGAAAAAAAAAAAAGAAGATCTTCTTATTCTTCATCTTCTTCATGATTCCTCTTAGATCAGCCAAAATATGGTGTCCTCATAAGCTAGCACTCTCGAGGAGATCGATCAGTACAAAGACTTCGTGTGGATACCTATAGAGGTCAGATGTATGTGCGACTGTCAAGCATCATGAAGAACCAAGTACCATAAATTTTGGATGCGGTGATCTACTACCCGCACTCAGATATGAGATTTTGATCTCAATTAATATTTAGATGTGATCTAAATATACACATAGATGTGATCTAATTACATATAGATATGATCTATACTTACTGAATTTTAGATTTCAATTTTGGATACATGCATATTAGTTCATGTTATAGATCCTGTATGGTGATTTTAGATTTATTTTATGCATGCATTATAGATTAAATTATTTAATCTATATATGTTCTGCTCTAAATTTTTTTTAAATGTATGCACAAAATCCACCATGCTTTCCTACAAATGGTATCAGAGCGAAGGTTCATTATGACATGAGCATATATGCATATAAAGTTAAAATCTAAATTTAGCAATGCATGAGATGTGTTATGATCTGATTTTATATATGATCTAATGTAAAATCAGATCTAATGTAATTTAGATTAGATCTAAATTTTTTTGTATAGATGATATGTGAATTAGATTAGATGTTCTGAGTAGCAAAGTACTCGGATTGGGTAATCACCAGACCATCTGATCATAGGAGCAAATAGGGTTACATGTTCTTCTCTTCCCATTCAATGGGGTGCTCTTCATGGTGTATAGGGGTGCTGCTGTGAGATCCTATGAAGAAGAACGCGAAAGAAAGAACTTACTTTTCTGCAAAATCTTAGATGTTGAAACCCTAGGATTTGTTGTATGTGATACAAAGCATGAATTGTATGAAAAGTAAAACATCTAATTTATATGATTAAAATTATTTTGATCATGAAAATAAAATTTGAAATCATAAAATATTTAGATATGATCTAAAGTTTGTTATGACTGATTTTATTTCAGTTTATGCAAGAATTTTTAGATCTGAAACTATGTGATGTCTATTGGCATGCCAACTGAGCCGACTAGTTTTGAACTAAGTCGATCCAGTCTCCTATTTTTTATTGATTCAGTATTGACTGATTCGATCTAGTTATTTCAGGCTAAACAGTAATGGTTACTATTCATAATCAGTTAGTCGATCAAGTATCAGAATTAGTCGATCCACTGAAGTGAGCCAACTCAATTCAGAGGTGAGCCGATCTAGTTTTCAGAGTAAAAAATTTTACATAAAGTGATGTAAAATTATTTTATAAAATTAAAATGATTTTAATTAATAACTTTAACCCATGTTAATGCTATACTTAATTAAGAATTAAAAAATATATTTTAGATCTAGAATTGTGATTAAAGATCTAATGATATTGCATAAAACATGGGGCTTCAATTAGATCCTTTTAACTTGGTTAGCCTAAGGTTAGAATTAAAAACTTAATGGACTAAAATGAGTAGTTGATCCAATCTAACCAATAGTTGATTTAGATTAGATCAAGAATACTCCAGATCAAAAATAATAGTTATAAATGATCGAGTCTATATCTTTGATTAAACCAAATGAACCTTGATTGAGGCTCAAAGGTTGAGCCCAAGTCATTAGGCCGATTAGATCGCTAGGTGACTTGGTTGACCTATATTATTAAGGTTAATCAGTATTACTAATTTAGGTACCCTGAATCAACTTATCGGTTGGACTGACTTGTCTCTAGTCCTTCTCATGACTTGGTGAAGTCAGTGGAAGGATTTATGATATGTCGGTTGGATCAGCTAGTCTCTAGTCCTTTACATGAGTTGATGAAGTCAGTGGAAGGATTTATAACTTGTGGATCGACAGATATCTTTTAAAAGATTTAATCAAATCTTTTAAATTATTAGGTCCATAAAATAAGCTAGTTATAAGGATAACTAGATCATAGCCTCCTATTAAAGTAAATGATAATGGGTCCATTATTTTTTATTGACATTGTAGGCACCATCCATCTGGTGTTCTCTCTGAATGATGAAATTATCATTCATCATATTATGACTCTGTTGAACTATCTGATGGTGGTCAGTTTGATCGAGCCATCCTCAGATCTGATCATTCTTTGGGTAGAATCACTGAGTAGGTTCATGTTAATAGTTGGACCTAACCAGAACTATCAGTAGAGGCCCATTTCCTACTGAAATAAAATCTAGGATGAAATTAAATACTAGAAGTTGTTTGAAAAACTAATTGATTGAGAACCTATCCATAGATGCATATGGGTTGATCGAGCCATCCTTGGGCTTACATGCAGTCTGTGTGGATTCTAATACCCGTTAAAAAATTAAAATAATTTTTTGAATTGGAGGTAGAGGCTACCAATTCGTATTAAATAGTAAAAAAAATTTTAGACTAAAGTTCAAATCTTTAGGCTTAAAATAGTTCATATACTGATAGGTCAATTGTTCTCTTTTCAAAAATAGATAAAAAATTATCGCCCTCTTCACTGTTAGATAGTGAAAATATTATTAGACCTAACTTCGATAGCCAGTATCAGAAGTTGAGTATAGTTTTAGAGCTAATTGATCAAAAAATCTCAGGCTAACCCAAATAGGCTTAAAAGAGAAATCAGCAAATGATTGCGGGTCAAGATAGTTATATGATAACTCTTTGAAGTTTCTCTATTGGTAATCCTACTATCAGGGTATAGGATACTGACAGTATAAGTCATGTTTGTAAATAGTTACAAAAGACTTCAGGATAGTAGAAGATATGAAAATGGCAAGAGACTCTTAAGTACAAGACATGGAAGTCTGTTCCAGTCTTAACATTAGAAATCGTCGAGTTTGTTCTTAATTCTGAAGATATCATTTTAAGTGATTCTCACTATTGTCCAATCTTATTGATGGTGTCAATAAGTATGATTATTGTAATATCATTATGAAGGATACTACAATAATGAGTGGATAATTAAAAATGATATAAACTCAATACCATAGCCTGTTAATATAAAGTACATGTCTAACTAGCACTCTAGATTAGATAATGTCACTAAAGTCTATCTTTGGTATTGTTGACTTAGTCATCTTTTATTGAAAATGGTGAATGAGTCAACGATGTTCTGAGTTTGGTACATATTGATGTATTTACACTCATGAACATAAGTGCCAGAAGAGGGCTTACTACTTCATTAAAATCTCTGATGACCTATCTTGACATGAGTGCATCTTACTTATGAAGTATAAATTTAAATCGATTGAAATGTTCAAACAATTCCGTAATGAGATAAAAAAATAAACTGCAAAAAGTATTAAAACTCGTCGATCAGATTGATGAAGTGAATACCTTTATAGTAAGTTTTGACATATCTAGGAGAAAATTAAATTCTCTCTCAATGGACCTCTCTTAGGATACCACTATTTAAAAAGATGTCTGAAAGAAAAAATCAAACTTTGTTAGACATAGTTTAATCCATTGTGGATTTGCTAGTCTATCTAAAGTCATGTTTTAGAGACTACTTGATATGTGCTTAAAAATATTTCAAACAAATTGATTACCAAATCTACATATCAGATATGAACTTGGATAATTCGATACTTCCTTATTTAGAGTGTCAGACTTATGTGAAATATTCACAAACCGACTAGCTTGGATCTTGGTCTGATAAATATTATATTAAGGATATCTCTTCTACCTTCCTGATAGACATGAGATGTTCATGAATCTTAAGGCATTCTTTTTGAAAAAAAAAATTGATGAAGGAACTGATGCCGTTAAGATCAAATTTGGTGAAGCTTGATAAGTAGAGAAACTGACTCTAACACAAACTAACAGAATTGGAGTTGATTAGATCAAATCCAGAGCTTGATGTAAAGACATCCTTGAGTAGATATAATAGAGTACCATATCATCTGAACAGATACTTCAGTTTCTAAATTTGAGATAAAAATTTGATCTCCTATACGGATGCTATATAGGGATCTAACTTTGAGAAGTGGCTTAGAGCCATTAAATCTGAACTGAAGTCCATGAAGATTGATGATGTATGGACATTCGTTGATTCACCTGAAAGGGTGAGACTCATAGGGTGTAAGTGGATTTTAAAATGGATAAGAGGTGTAGATGAAAAGGTGTAGACATATTAATTATGTCTGATTGACAAAATATTTCATCAAAGTTATAGTGTTGACTATGACGAGATGATTTCCTTATGACAATCCTCAAGTCCATTCGGATTGAATCAAGCTTTTCAAAGTTGGAATATATATTTTGAACATATGACTTTGTTGAGAATGAAGAAGAATCTTTTATGTAAATGGGCTAATAGTTCTGTAAAAATATTCTTTGTGTTGTTTGGATAAAATTCTCTTAATCGAGAATGACATCCCTACATTACAGAGAATAAAAGCTTGGTTGTCATCTCTGTTCTCCATAAAAGTTTGGAAGGTTATTAGAACTATCCTTAAGTATTTATGAAATACTAAGGATCAATGGCTCGTTTATGGAGAGTCTGACTTAAAACCTATGGAATATTGATCCTAGTTTCTAGTCAGATAGAAATGACAAAGTTGTGTCAGGTTATATTTTTATCTTAGAAGGAGGAGCAATATGCTGGAAAAATTTCATGCAATAGTCAGTAGTCAATTTTATTTACGATATGGAGTTCTTTATAGCATTTGATGCTGGTAAAAAAGTTGTTTGATTATGAAAGTTCATCAACGAGCATGGAGTAGCACCCTCCATTGATGACCCAGTCTTTCTGTATTGATAGTAGTACTGGAGCCATAGCTCAAGCTAAAAAATTGATGTTCCATCTAAGAACCAAATATTTTCTGCATTGCAATCAACTTGTTCGATAAGATCAAAATAAAGTCGACCTTAGGAAGATCGACTGAAAGGAGAACTTGACCAACTCATTAACTAGAGCAATCGGATCTAAAGAGTTCAATAATCTAAAATGAAAGATGGATATTTGATACCGATCTAATTGGCTTTAGTCCAAGTGAAAGTTGTTGAAAAATATGTCCTAAAGTCAATCATCTAGGTTGTAGATGATTATGCTCCATACAAGTATATGAATTATAAAATGATAAATATTATCTGGCAGATTCATCATAAGGAATACATCTTTCAAAATAGAACTTATATATTATGATGAAGTCCTTACAACTACTATCAAAATGATAAAAAAAAATTTATCATGTGGTTCTTAAATCCTGCTCATGACTAAATGATATAATTGTTACAAGGACGATAATTGTATCGAGTGTAGGTCATTTTATACCATATTGACTGATTGTCCTCTTAACTAAGATGTATGGTGACACAGATATGGCATATGGATGATTTGTAGGAGTATATTTCACTGAGTATGACCACTTCTAGAGCACTCTGCTATCAAAGATTGCTTTGATGGAATATGGGTATAAGTGTCCCTCAGACTTGAGGCTACCTCGGTGACTTGCAAGCAACTCACTATGCTTTGGTGTCAGACTATCCAAATTTCTAATTCGATGATAAAAAATTTTTGGATACAGTCAAGTATTTGTGAAGTCTAAGTGCGAATCAAGATAGAATTGATCGCTCCAAGTAAAATTGGAGATGATGCATCACTGTGTTTCAATTTAGCAAAACTTTGGCCAAAATAGTCCTAGTGAGGAGTCATAGGATTTTTAAGATTGAGACATAATGTGGACCACTCTTCCTGACTTGATAGTCTAACCCTTAGTCGTCCTTGACCATCAAGTGTCAAAGGGATAAATTATACGGTAACTATATCCACATTGATTCTAGAGTGTTGCTAGGCATACATTCGGTCTATCTAGATATTGTGTCCCATTGCTAGATGGTTACATCGATTAGTACAAAAATTATTCTTGTGCTACCGACTTAGATTCGAACCTATGAAGTCACACACATAGAAGTATCTGTCTGATCAAATGACTGATCGACAATTATGAATTGTTGAAGGATTTAATTATCAATTTAATTGATGATTAATCCTATGCAAAGATTGTAATAAATTATTTACTAATGGTTGATAAATTAAAGAAATAAATAATTAATAATAAGATTATTAATTAGCTTAATTTGATTAAGTAATAGAGATTGGATCAGATCTAATTGAATTGGATTCAATTAGATTGGTTTTGGATTGATTGGATGCATCCCTATTGAATAATAGGACTTGTTTCAATTGATCTCAGGGATGCAAATCAA
The DNA here is from genome assembly GCF_000442705.2 of Elaeis guineensis. Taxonomy (NCBI): domain Eukaryota; kingdom Viridiplantae; phylum Streptophyta; class Magnoliopsida; order Arecales; family Arecaceae; genus Elaeis; species Elaeis guineensis. Next base: position 92,048,718 of record NC_025998.2, on the reverse strand, counting down.
ATTCTAAGTTGAATGAGATTCAATTTAGTTTTTTATTATTTTGATTGGTCAAATCCTATTGGATAATATGTTTAATTGGATCAAGCCCTATTATCAAAAATTTCTCTGATATCCATTAAGAATCAATCCCTAGATCAATGGAATTTTAATCTAACTAATTCTCAATTGGATTAGAGCCTAATTGGTTTAATAATTGAGCTAGGATCCAATTAGTTAGTTTGTTATAACTAATTGCTAAATTGGTTAGGATTGGGTCCAAGGGTTAGTTAGAGTTGGAACAAGATATTGAATCTTATTTGGAATAGGACTCAACCAACCCAACCCTATGTGATATTTATTCCCACACCTCCTCATCTCTTCAATGTGAGATCCCATGCCCCACTAAAGGCCACACCCTTCTTATGTTTTGTGAGAGAAATAAAGCATCTCTCCCTCTTTTTCTTGTCACCAAAAACAACAAGGGGCGTCCAAGAGCTGGACGCCCCAATTCCCCATGATGCCAACCCCTCTTCTCCTCCCCATCTTGATGTGATTTTGTAAGGCTTTGCTTTTTGGTTTTTGGACCTCAAAGAGAGGCTCCTCTGTTGGTTTTACAGCAAAAAAATAGAGAAGAAAAGTTCTTCCCAAAGAGAAAAAGAGAAGGAAGAAGAAGGGTCTTCTTTCTTGGATGCCCCAATTCCCCATGATGCCAACCCCTCTTCTCCTCCCCATCTTGATGTGATTTTGTAAGGCTTTGCTTGTTAGTTTTTGGACATCAAAGAGAGGCTCCTCTGCTGGTTTTACAGTAAAAAATTAGAGAAAAAAAGTTCTTCCCAAAGAGAGAAAGAGAAGGAAGAAGAAGGGTCTTCTTTCTTATGTGCAGCCTTGAAGAAGAAAGAGTTCTTCTTCTAAATTTTTTTTAATTTTTTTATAATAAAAATTAGATTAGTTTTAACTTTTAATATAAGAATTTAGAGGAGAGATATCAAAAAAATCTGGTTGGATGTTTGGGGCTTCCTAGAGTTCTAAATCAAGAAGAAGAAGAGAGAAGAACGGTTCTTCTCTTGGATCTCTCTTTTGAATTTTTTTAGGACTTAGGATCTCATATGATTTTTAGCATAAAAAATTTAATTAGATCTAATTTTTATTATAAAAAATTAGAGAAGAAAAGTTCTTCTCAAAGGTGTGAAAGGAAGGGAGAAAGGTTCTCTCTTGTGTGTAGAAAAATTGAGAAGAAAGGGTTCTTCTCTTGATCTCTATTATAGAGATCTAATACATGGATCCAGAAAGAAAAGAAAAAGATCTCTTTATTCTTCATCTTCTTCATGATTCCTCTTAGATCAGCCAAAGCATAGTGTCCTCGCGAGCTAGCACTCTTGAGGAGATCGATCAGCACAAGGACTTCGTGTGGATACCTATAGAGGTCGGATGCATGTGCGGCTATCAAGTATCATGAAGAATCAAGTATCATAAATTTTATATACGATGATCTACTACCCATGCTCATGTATGAGATTTTGATCTCAATTAATATTTAGAAGTGATCTAAATATAAATTAGTTATGATCTAATTACACATAGATATTATCTATACTTGCTGAATTTTAGATTTTAATTTTGAATACATGCATATTAGTCATATTATAGATCCTGTATGGTGATTTTAGATTTGATCTTTGTATACGTTGTAGATTAAATTGTTTAATCTATATATGTTTCGCTATAATTTTTTTTTAAATGCATGCACAAAACCCACCATGCTTTCCTACAGGAAAATATAAGACATACACCTTTTTCCTTTTCTATGAGAAAGAGAGAAGAATTTTTTTGATGAGATCTGTAGATATCTTGTCATGGTCGGTTCTCAGCCTCATACTCTTCTTGAGCTTGACCAGCTACCAATTAAGAGTTAGTGAACCTCTTTAATCTTCTCATCCCAAGCTTTTTGACGATGTTCAAACTAGCTATTAGGGCCTCATATTCGACTTGATTGTTGGAGGCTTCAAAACTGAATCAAAGGGCATACTTGGTAATGACCCCTTCTGAATCTTCTCATCCCACATGAATTGGAAGCTCCATCGACAAGCAATACCCAAGTGGGCTCAACACTTCCCTCTTCAAACTTGTCCAATGTGGATTTTTCTTTGGGAATGGTACATTCAATGACAAAATCTACCAAAACTAAGCTTTCATAGAAGATTGGGGAATTCACTAAGCTCAACTACCCACTTGGCCATCCTTCTCGAGGTGTTGGTCTCTGCAAAAATATTTTCAATATTTGGTCGGTCAAAAAAATTATGGTATAGGCTTGAAAAATATGGCCAAAGCCATTGCACCAAGGTGATGAGGATGAACACCATTTTCTCCACCCCAAAGTACCTTGTCTTGCCATTCCATAGGATCCTGCTTGTGTAATAGATAGACTTCTGGAGACTTCCTTCTTCTCAGATAAGGGCTGAAATGACTGCATTAGATGAGACCGCTGGATATATGTACAAAACCTCACATATGCTTGGTTTTGATAATAGGGGGCGACCTGAGATACTTTTTGAGCTTTTTAAATACTACTTAGTATTCCTCCATTCAGCTAAAATCTTTTAGTTTTTATAAAATTTTAAAAAAATGGAGGCATCTCTTAACCGATCCGGAGATAAATCGATTGAGGGCCGCCACCCACATGATTAAGCATTGTACTTCCTTATGGTCGGATGCCGCATGTCGAGAATTGCCCATATCCTTTCTGGGTTCACCTTGATTCATCTCTTCATCACCATAAATCCTAGGAATATTTCTGAGGCCATGCTAAAGGTACACTTACTAAGATTAAGCTTCATTTGGTGTCACCTCAATGTGTTAAATGCCTCCTATAGATCAACAATGTCATGGTTGGCTTCTCTGCTTTTTATCAGTATGTTGTCAATATAGATCTCCATGTTCTAATTGATCTGGTACTTAAACACCTTGTTGATGAGGTGTTGATAGGTTGCATATACATTCTTTAGTCCAAAAGATATAACTTTATAGCAGTACAGATCTTTCTTACTGGTGAAGACTGTCTTCTCTTCATTCTCGGATGCTATCTGAATTTGATTGTAGCTCGAGACTATATCCATGAAGCTTAGCGACTTGTGTGCTGAAGTAGCATCTAGGTCAATTCTCGACAAAAAAAAGTTTATCTTTTGGACAGACTTTATTAAGGTCAATACAATCAATACAAATCTGTCATTTGCCATTGGCTTTCTTGACCATAACCACATTCGTTAACCATTTCAGATAGTTGGCTTCTCAGATGAAGTCTGCCGTTAACAATTTATCAACCTCCTAGTCAATCACCTATTGTCTCTCTGGGATAAAGCTCCACTTCTCTTATCATACATGTTGGTGTTTCAGGTCAATATTTAACTTATGGATAATAACATCAAAAGATATACTGGCATATTTGAAGCTAACCAAGCAAAAATGTTTGCATTCATTTGAAGGAACTCCACTAGTCGATCACAAAGGTCGGTCATCAGCAATGACTCATTCTGGTTGGTTCTGCTCAGCTCCTCTTTTAACGGGATGGAGATTAGCTACTCCATCAGCTTGCCTCATTCTTCTTCATCCTAAAGATCAAGTCCTTCAATGGGAAGGGATTTCATAGGCTTCTTCCCTTTGATTGTGGCCATAAAATATTATCGGGCGAGCTATTGATCTTCTCGGACTTTGCCGACTCCATGTCTTGCTAGGAATGAGGAGATAATAAGTTGATACTACAGTCTGGAGTGCACCTAGGTTGACTGAAAATGGCATTGTAAGCTGAAAGTATTCAGATGATTAGGAAAGCTAGCTAGATGGTAGCTTATTAAGGCTCTCATCTAGTAGTCACTAGGAGTACGATTTTTCCTTCCACCTTTGTCAAGTCATTAGAAAATCTGACCAGAGAAGTATTAACTTTCTTTAGTCGATCTAAAGACAATTACATCCGAAGAAAAGCATCACAAGATAATACATCTATCGAACTTCTATTATCAATTAATATATCATCATAAAGATAGTGACAATATCATCATAAAGAATCTAAACTTCTCATAAATCATCATTTCAAAAGGTGATGACATCCTCAATATGCCTCCTCTTCGACGAGCGATCTTCTGCCTGGCTTTTTGCCCCCTATTGCCAGCATGCGCAGTAATCATGTTGATGATCCTAGCCATAGGTCGGGTGCTGTTCTCCTTCTCAGCTTGGCATTGAGTTGGATCCTTGGTCAAACAATTTTCTGACCTCAAACATACTTTCTCAGATAGCCTCATGAATCAATGCTTCAATTTCATCTTTCAATTGGAGGCATTCATCAATGTCATGGCCGTGCTCCAGATGGAACTTGCAATACTATCACCTATTTCATTTGTCTACCAGAGCCTTCATCGATTGGGGCCTTCAGAGATATTTTTGGACCTCAATTTCTATAACGATCTAGGCCCGAGGAGTAGATAGGGGTGTGTGATTTTTAAACTGATGAGCAGGACTCCTTGATCTCGGGCTTCAGGGTCAATGCGGGACCACCTTCTCATTGCATGCCCGACTTGGTTTCTCCCAAGCATGATTCTTCTTCTTGGTGGCTTTCCAGACCTTGGACTCTTGTTGATCCACTACAGCTTCCTTGGCACACACATATTTTTGTACCCACGTGGAGCTCGGCGTAGTCCCTAGGAAATTCTTGTCTCGAAAAAAAGTAAACCTAGGTTTTGAAGTCCCTACTTCAAAGATGACAATGTGACCAATTCATTAGATTATAGATTTCTATAGTAGCGGCATTGAATCAAGCCACGACTCTCTCAAGGGTTCCCCTTCCCTTTGTTGGATGCAGAGAGGCTGTTCGAATTTTGTGGCTGCCTTCTACTCCTGTTGAAATACGTAACAAATTACCACACTCGAATAGACTTCTTGAGTGTGGCAAGAAAGGCAAGATAGAGGAGGGTATTAGAAGCCCCCTGAATCACCATGAGAGCCTTGTAGCTCTCGAGATAATCAAGTGGATTTGAGGAGCCATCATACAGCTCCAAATAGCATTTTGAACTGAGCTGAGATCGGTTCTTCCATAATTTTGTGAGAGAATGAAGGGCGCACATCAAAGCTGAGACCATCCTCCTATCCTCGCTACTTTTCTAGAGCGTCGCTAGCCGACGATCATTTCTTATAAATTACGATCAAGGTCGGCTACTCTATGAGATGCATTAGATGCTGCATATACCCTGGGGTTAAATCTCCCTCGAAAGACTTTGGGGAGTGATGGCACTAATCCTCTTGCCTTGGGCTTTGTTGGCAAGAGGGAGACTTGTGAGCTAGAAGCTCTAAATGATGAGCCCGTCTAACAGGATGTGCTTACTCGGGGCTCTAGCGACAAGACCATGGGCTGCAATGGGATTGTGTAGGCAAGGGAACATGTTCCTCTTGTTGTTACTGCTGCTTTTCTATCGTTTGCTGAAGACTCTAAATGACAGCTGTAAGGGTTTGGACTTGCTAAACTAGGGTGTTGAATTTCTGTTGGTCTGCCACAATGATGGGTTGAGATGGACCAGACTCGAGGTGTCGGTCCGGTTAGTCATTCTAATGAGATGACCACCAGTGGAAACTAGTAGAAGCATTCTGTGCTTGAGTCCTCATTATAATTTTTTCTTTCAAAATAGAACCCTGACAAAGCCTTTCCACTACACCAATCTGTTTCTACTAAACTCTGGAGAGGTTGGTAAACGATCGAGCTGAAGATTGGTTTTACAATGAGCTTAAAGTTGGTGAGAGATCGAGGAGGATGACCCCTTAACCTACAACCAAATATCCACATTTTGAAGTTTGTCTAACAAGTAACCCTCCGATACTTAAGTTAGTCGGAGTTTAGGAAAAAGCTGAGAGAAAGAAAGAGAAAATTGGAGAACTTATGTCCTAAAAAACTTATCTGAGGGTTCCCTTCACCTCTTTTATATAAAGGGCAATTTGTGAGCCGTTACTCTAAATCTTCAGGACATAGTTATAGTATTTATAGGTCTGAAATATAGGCAATTATTGCATTTATGATGAGTCATCGTAGATAGTTACTGTACCCATGATACCGAATTTGTTGCCCCATATCCGTGCAAATAAAGAAAACAGTCTGGAAGATCCATTAGGGCCGTTTGGTCCTTTAATTATCAGTCATTGGCATATGTCTTGAGGATAGAGCTCGGTAAATATCTGAGACAGAGAGAATATTCCATATAATCTAGAGAGTGAGGTTGGTAAACATCCAAGGTCAAAGAATTTGGTTATTCCCAAAACAAATTCCATGTAGAAATCTTTAGTTTTTGCAAGTTTTCTTTTTGTTTGAATTTTAAACAAGGGTTGATTCATTTTTCATAGATGTTATGTACATTTTAAATGTTTGGACAAGAAAATTTTTATTAGTCTATTCTGTTTCCTAAAGAGTCAGGTGTAAATAGATATATTTCACTTTCCTACCAAGCATGGTAATGGGTCATTGTTTCCTTGCTATCAAAACACACACAGCAATTCTTTCCCCTCTTCCTAGGTCTTTTCATCTTTTAGAGTCATGGAGTGGATGATCATGAAGATGCTTGGTTTTATATTCCTTGAGAGCCCAGAACAGTGCTGCCCATCCGATAGATTTGTTTCTGTTTTTGATGACAGGTTAGCTTATCTACCAATACAACATTTTATTTTGGGGTGGTTTCTTTCTGAAATTCTTTGTCATGTTGCTGGCCCTCTTTCATAAGGGTTTGGTTGATTGGTTTTGCGGATACCTTTATAAGACTATCCTTGTTGTGATTTTGGGGTAATCACTGATGATCTGGATTGGATGTTTTAAAACTCTAAGAATCCCTGTTTCTGTTTCGTTAGTTCTTGTGATGTCAAATTCCAATGGTGCTTACTCTAATGTTAGTCGTGATTCTTTGTGCTTCAGCATAATCTACAGCAAACAAAATTATCACAATTTTCTGCTGCTTGTCCTGTACTGTTGCCTTTTAAAAAAATTTTAAGTAGTTGGAATGAAGCAAGCAATTGTAAAACTCCTGGAAAAAAGATAATATAATTAATATACACTTGAGTGGCTTTAGAGTTTTACGAAAGCTCGAGGACCTGCACAGGTCTCATTTCCTTTTGGGGAATTCTTTGTGCAGACGGTGTGCGTGGTTATTAGCTCATACACGAAGCCGGATAAAAAATTAAAAAAAAATTTCGCGCCACCGTCCAGACGTGCGCATTTCGCACCGCATGCGGTGCACAAAGAATTTCTCTTTCTTCTTACTAATGTATGATTAGCATTTTTTTCTGGACTTTCCGAGTGAGTTAATGCCGCTAGTTGTTGGATGAACCAGAACTCTTCCCGGACCTCATCTATCGGATGAAGCAACCAAATATTGTACTTTGAGAATATATATATATATATACATATATAATTTCATGTGCTAATGCATGTAGAATTGGCAAATAATACTTGTAAATCATAAAGAAAGGAATGTTTATTAGAATATATGGATCCCTAGTTCTTCACAAATTTTCACAAAATTAATATACAGGTTACCTAAGGTTTTTGAAAAACATCTTTCTAATTCTTTAATCTAGTAACCCCTTGTCAATTGCTTCCTTACATAGGTCAAGGCAGCTAGTCCAATGACTGTACAAGCTTGGTTAGCTCAAAGATTTGGCACGTGTAAGATTGCAGCCCCAATTCCATAATCATGCATTCCTGTGATTCACACCATGATTATATAATGTAAATTTATACCAAATATAAAAGCATGGATATAGCACGTGACCGGAGCTCTTAGATCTTATCAACCCAATCTTGGCCACCTAAACTACAACAAAAGGAAGCCAAAAATAAAAAAAAAGCTCTTCCAATTCCACTGGCCACACAAATATTCTCCCAACTTATCTTTTCAACCCTTCGCATGCTAACTCGAGACTTAATTGGAATTTTAGATGATTCCGCTTCACCAGCTCGTGTCTGATTGCAAACCAACTGAAGAAGCCTTCCCCTTTGCTCAACTCTCAAATGAGAGCTATCCAAGCTGACAAAATCTCATGTAAAAGTTCTCTCTAAATCCCAACAATCCCCACCTCAAACCACTCCCACTTTATCCTAACCTACCCAACTGTGCTATCTTACCGATCCTTGTCACCCGGACCGGCTACTAGACATACCCCACCCAATCACCTTGGGAGAGTTTTCTCAGTGGGTTAGAGAATTATTGGTTTGTTTTTTAGATCAGAAATACTAATAAATTACTTAGATTCATTAATAGAAGATCCAATGGCTGATGTAGGAGATTGTTATATAATGTCTCTATTAGAAAAAGAGCGTCCCAGCGCACAAGGCTTTCACTATTGCAAAATTTGGGAAGAGTCAGACATGCAAAGCCTTAACCATATGTATTGAGAGGCTGTTCCATGTTTCAAACCTATGACATATCATGGCCTGGCCCATGTAACAAATTCCAGTCCAAATGAAAAAAAAAAAAAAATGAAAAGAAGAAACAGACTTCTTCTTTTCACCGGCTCCCAACCGAAGTCAGAAAGAGGCCCCCTCCGGCTCTATTTAAGGAGGGGATCCCTCCTCTCTCCCTCTCACTAAAAAATCCAGAGGTCCATCGACGGCAATCGCCGGAAAATTATTGCGGAAGGCCGACTCTGTGTCCGTCCAATTTTCTCGTCGAAGGTGAGCCTTCTCCCCTTCCTTTCTTCTCCTCCTTTCCGTGCCAGTGTGCACGCTTGCCGGCGATCGAAATCGCCGGATTTTTTTCAGAAAGGAGTTTCGATTTCATTTGGGTTTTAGCGCCGGTAGTCGCCGCCGGCCACTGGATTTATGTTTCCTTGGATGGTGGGTCGCCGCCCTCCTGTCGATGGCCGCCCCCATGCCGGTTGCACCGCCGATCGGCCAGCCAACGAAGGGATTTGAGATCCCCTGTTTCGGCCCAAGGCAAGCTGCAGGAAGAAGAAGAAGGAAAAGAAAAAAAGAAAAAGAAAAAGAAAAAAAAGAAAAGAAAAAGAAAAAAAAAGAAAAAGAAGAAGAAAAATAGAAAAAAAATATAGACTCTCTCTCCTCTCTCTTCCTCTTTTCTCCTCTCTCTAGAATTTCTCTTTCTCTCTTTACTTTCTCTCTTTAGATTATTCTCTCTCCTAAGATTTTTTAAAATTTTAAGAAGAATGATGATGAATTTAAATGATCCTAGTGATGAATTTTTGATCTGTGATCACTGGACGGTACACCGACATCCTCTTTGATCAGATAAGAAATTTTTAGATTTTATTTTTCATGATAATTTCAGCATGATTTGATTTGATCGATCAAATTTTTATTGAATCATATCGTCTGAAGAGTCCAAAATGAATTTCTCTCTAGAATTTTCTTTCTCTAAAATTTTCTCTTTCTAAAACTATTTCTCTCTCTTGATCGATTTATCAATGAGAAATTTTTTTTAATATTTCTGATCTGATGAAGAATCCTAATCTATGATGTCGGACAGCGTACTAGCACCCACCTTGATCAGATCAAATATCTTTAAATTTTATCACTCATAATTCTATTGAATTATCCATGTAGTAATTTCAGCATAATTTGATTAATTTATCTTGATCTGATCAATCTAATTTGTGGAACCGTATCATTTGATTAGTACAAATATATCTTCATGAATTTCTCTCCCTAGAATTGTATCTCTCTAGAAGTTTATTTTTTTAGAATTTATCAAAAAAAAAGAAAAGAATTTTATTTTGATGAGTTTGAGTGATGATGAGTTTGAATGATTCTAATGAAAGCATCCTGATCCGTTGTTGTCAAGTAGTATGCCAGCACCTTGATCAGACCATGAATCCTTAGATTTGATCATCCATGATTCCGATCTAGCCATGACTTGATTAGATAATGTTGATTTCATCAATCGAGATATTGGACCAATTGTAATGATGGATTGTGTCACCTGATCAATTCGAATTGTACCTCATGAATTTTCTCTCCTATGATTTTCTCTCTCTACTTGATTTTATAAAATCAATGAAGAAACTTCAATCCTATCACTTCAAATCTGATTTGATCTGATAGTCAAACTTTGGATCGTTTATGTCCTAACTAGATTTTGATTAGATAAAATTAGATGATCGGACTCAATCTAAATCATTGAAATATGATATTTGTATTCTTTCTGATTATTAAATTTGATCTCATATAGGTATTATTTACATCTGATAATCGGATATTGTGATATGATTTATGAACTGAAGAATTTTGAAAAAAAATTTATAGAATTATGTGGATTTATTGGAATACGTTCGAGGTAAGTAATGTTTCATTTTTTTCTAAATTTATTGACAAATTATAATATATTTTTCTGATATGATTTGTGAAACGATGCATGAATTGGATGAATGATATTTTTTTATGAAAATATCTTATTCGAAATGTTATGATGAAGCATGATTGAACATATTAATTTCATGATGCATTATATTGATTGATTTCGATACTATATGATTATGTATTTTCTTATCGAAATTAGAATATGAAATATGATTTATGAAGAATCTTGATATAAGAACAATATAAATTGACAACCTGACTATGTAAAGGACTCCGCCAATGGGAGCATATACGTTGGCAATTGATTTGTCCTGAGAATTTATGTCGTCAGCGAGACCAGCGGTAAACTGTCAGAGAGACCAGCGGTTCCGAAGGACTTTGCTGCCAGATGATTCGCAACTCACCACAAGAAGATACACGGTGTTATGATCCTGCCACAGAAAAAATATGGTCATAGCTCATGATTGACGAAAAGAACTTAAGAATGAAAGAAATTGAAATCTCGAAAGAAACTCGAATTTTTGAAAAAAAATAAATTTAACATGAATTATATTGCATAATTGAAATTGATTTCGAATTGATGAATTCTATATGCTTATATTCTATAAATGATTATTTACTTAAATGACTGATAGAATCTGTTGAAAGTAATCATTGCTTACTGAGCTGTCTAGCTCATTATCTCTTATTTTACTATTTTTATAGATGTTGAAGAATTAAGATGATACAAGATAGGAATGGAAGAGTGATTAGAAGCAAAACTTTCATACTTTTATTTTAGGTTGAAAGTCTTATTGAATTTGATGTAAGACCTATGGAACTTTGTTGACTTTATTGAGATATTAAAGTTGAAATTTGGATTGTTATATTTTTGATTTAAATTATTGACTAATTGTTCCACTGTGAAACATTGATATCGTGATAAAATACCTTGCATGCTTATGGAAAGAGTTTTCTATGAGTATGTGGTGGTTGTCATGACCCTCTATTCATAATCTCGAATCGAGGGATTTGAGATCCCCTGTTTCGGCCCAAGGCAAGCCGCAGGAAGAAGAAGAAGGAAAAGAAAAAAAGAAAAAGAAAAAGAAAAGAAAAAGAAAAAAAGAAAAAGAAAAGAAAAAGAAAAAAATAAAAAAATAGAAAAAATAGACTCTCTCTCCTCTCTCTTCTTCTTTTTTTCTCTCTCTAAAATTTTTCTTTCTCTCTCTAGGTTATTTCTCTCCTAAGATTTTTTAAAATTTTAAGAAGAATGATGATGAATTTAAATGATCCTAGTGATGGATTTTTGATCTGTGATCGCTGGATGGTACACCAATACCCTCTTTGATCAGATCAGGTATTTTTATATTTTATTTTTCATGATAATTTCAGCATGATTTGATCTGATCGATCAAATTTTTATTGAATCATATCGTCTAAAGAGTCCAAGATGAATTTCTCTTTAGAATTTTCTCTCTAAAATTTTCTCTCCCTAAAACTATTTTTCTCTCTCAATTTATCAATAAAATTTTTTTTTTATATTTTTGATCTGATGAAGAATTCTAATCCATGATTATCGGACAGCATACTGGCACCCACCTTGATCAGATCAAATATCTTTAAATTTTATCACCCATAATTTTATTGAATTATCCATGTGGTAATTTCAGCATGATTTGATTAATTTATCTTGATCTGATCAATCGAATTTGTTGAACCGTATCGTCTGATTAGTACAGATTCATCTTCATGAATTTCTCTCTCTAAAATTGTATCTCTCTAGAAGTTTATTTTTTTAGAATTTATCAAGCAAAAAAAATTATTTTGATGAGTTTGAGTGATGATGAGTTTGAATGATTTTAGTGAAAGTATTCTGATCCGTGGTTGTCAAGTAATATGCCAGCACCTTGATCAGACCATAAATCCTTAGATTTGATCATCTATGATCCCGATCTAGTCATGACTTGATTAGATCATGTTGATTTCATCAATCGAGATATTGGACCAATCGTAATGATGGATTGTGTCATCTGATCAATTCGAATTGTACTTCATGAATTCTCTCTCCTCTGATTTTCTCTCTCTACTTGATTTTATGAAATCAATGAAAAAAACCTCGGTCCTATCACTTCGAATCTGATTTGATCTGATAATCAAATTTTGGATCACTTCTGTCCTAATTAGATTTTGATTAGATGAAATTAGATGATCGGACCTAATCTAAACCATTGAAATATGGTATTTGTATTCTTTCTGATTATTGAATTTGATCTTGTACAGGTATCGTTGACACCTGATAATCAGATATTGTGATATGATTTATGAACTAAAGAATTTTGAAAGAAAATTTATAGAATTATGTGGATTTATTGGAATGCGTTCGGAGTAAGTAATATTTCATTTTTTTTAGATTTATCGATAAATTATAATGTATTTTTCTGATATGATTTGTGAAACGATGCATGAATTGGATGAATGATATTTTTTTATAAAAATATCTTATTCGAAATGTTATGATGAAGCATGATTGAATATATTAATTTCATGATGCATATTGATTGATTTCGATACTACATGATTATATATTTTTTTATCAAAATTAAAATATGAAATATGATTTATAAAGAATCCTGATATAAGAATAATATGAATTGACAATCTGACTATGTAAAAGACCCCACCAATGGGGACATATACGTTGGCAATTGATTTGTCCTGAGGGTTTATGTCGCCAGCGAGACCAGCGACAAACTGTCAGAGAGACCAGCGGTTCCGAAAGACTTTGTTGCCAGATGATTCGTAGCTCACCATAAGAAGATACGCGGTGTTATGACCCTGCCACAGGAAAAATGTGATCATAGCTCATGGTTGACGAAAAGAACTTAAGAATGAAAAAAATTAAAATCTCGAAAGAAACTCAAATTTTTGAAAAGGAAATGAATTTAGCATGAATTATATTACATAATTGAAATTGATTTCGAATTGATGAACTCTATATGCTTATATTCTATAAATGATTATTTACTTAAATACCTGATGAAGTCCATTGAACGTGATCATTGCTTACTGAGCTGTCTAGCTCATTACCTCTTATTTTACTATTTTTATAGATGTTGAGGAATTAAGATAATATAAGATAAGAACGGAAGAGTAATTAGAAGCAGAATTTCCATACTTTTATTTTAGGTTGAAAGTCTTATTGAATTTGATGTAAGACCTATGGAACTTTGTTGACTTTATTGAGATATTAAAGTTGGAATTTGAATTGTTATATTTTTGATTTAAATTATTGACTAATTGTTTTGCTGCGAAGCATTGATATCGTGATAAGATGCCTTGCATGCTTATGGAAAAAGTTTCCTATGAATATGCGGTGGTTGCCATGATCCTCGATTCACAATCTCGGATCGAGGGCGTGACATGATATGTTTCAAACCTATGACATTCGGATCAAAATGGAGTAACTTTTCATTGTACCAAGACTCACCCTTTTTATTTTATTTTATTTTATTTTTCCATACAAAGGTTGCCATGCAGAATGATGAATCATATTATGAGATGTTGTGAGTTTTTTGTTCAGTTAAAAAGGGAGAATTCCATTAGTTGTTTGTTTAGCCTGCATGCTACATGTGTCTTGTCCTCCAATCTACTTCGTTAATGACTTTGCCAACGTCCATCTATGGTTGTCCCTCTTTATAGAAGTATAAAACAAATCCATGAATTCAACAAGTCCCAGTTAATAGTTTGCATGGGTTTTCAAGGGTTAGTGATATAGCAGAATAAGTTACTAAGATATATTCAATGGATAGTGCTTAGAGCTCAGAAAGGTTGTCTGGTGGTGAGTTTTAAGTGCTATTTACTCTTTGTAATGGTGTAAATTTGCATTACATAGTCATTGTTGGAATAACAGGTATGCATGTCTTTGGTTAGCTTCCTTTCGATGGGTTTAGTGTCGCAATCCTAGAGGCACAAGATCGATGATTCCAAACACGATCTGGAATATTAGAATCCCTGAAAACAGAATATCTTGCGTTTTAGCGGTCCTTTATATCCATTCATCTATGTGGATGTTAAATGGACTGCACTTGTGCCAACATATATCATAGACCATAGACCAAATAGAAAAATTACATTTGCCATTTGAATTGTTCAACTTTGGGACCACTTGATGCATTAATAACAATCATGCAGGTCTTGGAATCTTTGATTTTTAGCCATTTTACATGTTGCAATTACATTTAACAATGTTGATTTCAACTTAGATTTCCCGTTATTAATTTTTGCACTTGTAGGATATCCCAAGTAGCTTGTTATAGATTAGTCTGCTATAGATATGTTCTAGATATGTGAGATGCCAGCAACTATTAGACTTTGAAATAGCTACTAGCCTGATACAGTCGCTTAGGGAAGAAAGAGCGTTGAGAATTATCTCGTGCTAGTGTTAGGCATGTGCAATTAGGGCTGCTAAATGAACGAGCTCAATGTAAGCAGCTCGTGTTTGGCTCAAGCAATTAATCATCAACCAAGCTAAAGCTGGAGCAGGCTTGCTTTAGCTTGGCTTGTTTAAACTTGAATTTGGAATAAGTAAATAAATAATAAATATATTCCATGTGTTATTTGTATTAGTATTTATAAATTAAAAAAAAATCTTTGTATTATAATTATCAGAAAATAATATTACATATAAAAGAATGTCATGTTTATTTATAAATTAGCTCACGGTGTATGGTGTGTCAGTAAATTAGCTCACAGTATATGGGGTGGGTGTCACCTTTCGGTTTTGGTTGCAGCAAGTGCTTATACAGAAGCTTATTTGCCAACTCGTAACACAAACCAGTGAGATCAAAGCAGGAAACAATGGAGCAATATCAAAAAGAAAAATCAGGCAATAATGGAGAATATTGCTGTTTAGAGGAATCTTATTGTACTAAACCAATTATCTTCCACTTGGAGGAAAAGATACAAATTATTATCTCAATGGAGGATGTGAAGTCAAGGGGCTCTTTACATAGAAAAGGTAGTTGTTGACAGAATTCCCTTGTTAGTAATTTACAGTTGCCTTTATTGCGTCGAGTACCTGCAAAGAGCGATAATAACCAGTGTCAGTGGATGCAAGCACACAAGCCAGAACAGCACAGGCACCCAAGCATGCACAGAATATTCAGACCTTGTTCTTGGTTGGCATGTAGAAAGGTTCATAAACAAGAGGGAAGGGAGTATCAAGACCACATATTCTGGCAACCGGTGCTTCCAACTGCAATCCATGCTAAGGCAAGCAATCAGAATCCAGAATCACAAGATTGTAAAAGGGTCTGAAAATTCATAAAAATGATGAACCTAGTTGACCCTGCAGAGGCTTCTATTACATGTGTGACTGCTTGAAGCAAAATCAACAGGCTTAAGGTCTCAAGCTATGCATATATGATGGTTTTGGGCACTATTTCACATCAAAGGCTTTATCCTTTGTTCATGAAAATCTTTTTCCTTTCTTCAATCATATTCCAGTAATGCTATTTAGACTCCTGCCTGTGATAAAAATCCAAGCCCCTTAATGAGCATTCAGAAACCTAAGGAAACGTTTGTTTCTTGTTTGGCACTATGTTTCATATTTATGAATGCAGGCTATGTTCTTTCTTCTCAGTATCGAGCTTATTTCATCAGTTTAAATGCCTAGAGTTGAACGGAGTAGCACCACGATGGTGGCAAAGAAGGGAAATGTCGGTTGGTGCCAAGATAGTGAAAATTGAAGAATGGGAGAGAGAGCAATTGAGGTCCGTAAAACAATGGTAGTGCCAATGGGATCTAAATAGAGAGAGTCATACCAATACTGAATCTCACACAAACAAACATACTCTCTCTCTAGAGAGAGAGAGCTTTAGGGATATGATCTTTCAGCCTTTACCTCAGGTAGAGAACACAAGAAGTCTAGGTTGTCTTCGGGTTTATCAAAGAAATTCTAGAAGAAAAGAATCACTTCAATCTCTCTCTTCTCCATTCTCTATTATTCAAATGGTACTATCACAATGATTGGTCAGAACATTAGAATGGAGGAGCCATGGGAGGCCAATGAGAACGTGAGAATATAATGCAGATGATCAAGTTATGAGACTGAGGGAACCCAAATGGTGCACCATCAATTGGATGAATAAAGGAGGATAATAAGAAAATAGAAGAGCGTAATGGCCTTGGATGGCTTCTCCTACCATTGCTACAATTTTATATTAATCAAAGTATATACATGTGTATTTGTTTTAACAATACAAAACAATGTTGTAAAACTCAAGTTTAACCAATTGACCAGGTCAACCAATCACTCGTAACTTGTAGGTTGGTTCATATTGGCACCCAAAATTTAAGAAACTTATTTGAACCCAAGGTTCACTGTCTCAATACCAAGTTTCGTACCGATACCATCCTATTACAACATTGATATGTGGTATGATACAAAAAGATGAGGCATACCAAGTATTGGTACGATCATCATTCGCTGAACCGGCCCGACCCAAGTGGTTTAGGACATGCTGAACCATACCAGTGGCTAATCGGTATGGTTTAGGCGTGTGATTTGGAACGCCGGCAAAAACAAAATGAGGGAGAAGGAAAGAGAAGAAGAGAGAAAAATGAGGGGAGGGAAGAAGAGGAGAAGCCTAGCGGTGGCCTGCTGAGGGCCCCGAAGGGCTGCCAAGACTCCGGGTCTCCGCAGTCCTTTGCAAGAGACTAAGAAGAGAGAGATATAGAGAGAGGAGAAGGGAGGGGAGAGGAGGGAGGGGAAGGTGGTGGAAAGGCCGTCGAAGGGCCGTCGGATGGCCCAAAACCCCCTCGCTACTACTGTAGGTTTGAAACAGAAGCTTTGCCCATGTTTTATCGAATTTTTAAAAAAATCTGATACATGGTGAAGCCAGTAATGAATTTATTAGATTTTTAATAAAATCCATTGTCGGCTTCATTGTGTGTCAAATTTTTTAAAGAATCTAATGAAATAGGGGTAAAGCCCCTGTTTCAAACCTGCAGTGACTGTGGAAGGCTTTAGGCTACCCGACAACCACCCAGCAACCTCCATGCCGCCTTCTCCTCCCTCCTCTCTCCTCCCTTCCCCTCTCTCTATCTCTCTCTTCTCAGTTTCTCTCGCAGAGGACTGCGAAGCCTGGGAGGCCTTAGCAGCCCTCTGGTGGCCATCACAAGCATCTCCGCTAGCCACCCGTTCCTTCTCTCCCTCTCCCTCCCTCTCTCCCTCTCTTTATCTCTTTTCCTCCCCAGTTCATCCCCGTTTCTGTGTCAGTGCGGGCCTGGTACAATCCGATATGGAGACGTACTGTCTCGTACTGTCGGCTAGCTGATACAGGGTCCGATTCCGAGTCAGCGATCCTTGAGTACGATACAAAACTAGATATCAATTCAGTATAAGTATGGTGTCTTATCAACCGATATGAAAGATCTTGTTTGAACCTTTGACTATGGTTATGCAAACTACCCGGACCACACAGGTTAAGCAATCCAATGACTCACATGGGTCAACAACTAGGAAAAGAAAATAAATAAGTGACACAAAATCATTGGCCATGCTATGCCTTACCTTAACTTCCCTCTTCTCTCGACCTTATGAGCCATCATTTTTGTTGGTCCATCCCAAAAAATCATCCATCATCACCAAGGAGTTGTTTTTGCCAATCATTGCTGAAGACCAAAAGAGGAAAATGTTGTTACCATCGATCTCTTCCCAGTTATTGTTGATCCTCCTCTTCTTCCAGCCTTCTTCTTGGATGAGAGGTAAAAGAGGGAGCCTACTAATAAGATTGGCATGGAGTTGCTTTTAGTAGTTGTTGGAGAACTAGCAACGAATTATCATTGATTTGCCTTTCTGTCCTTCTTTTATGCTTCATGAGCTATGATAGTGGAGGTGGTTGTTTCAGCCATATTTAGGTAGAAACATTGATGAGTAACTAAGAGAGAGATTAAGTGACAACTATGCGAGGAATAATCGAAAAGGGGTGATCCAACTATATTTTAAGCTAAGCTGCCCATGGGGGAGAGGTTTTGTAAGAAGTTGGTAAGGAATCAATGAAAGAGAGAGGTAAATGTAGTAGTTTAAGACATTAGGGAATAACAAAGATTTAGATTTTTTTTTGGAAGCAGAAGACTGAATTGACAACCTGGCTACGCTCAACCTGAAGTCTTTGTTGACACGTGATGTAAACACCACCACGAGTCAATGTTGGAGTAGGTTTAAAGATATATGATATCAATTTTCTATTAACAAAGAAAACCATACTTTCAAGATGTTTTGGTTATCCATCAAGTCATTTCAAATTTAACAATTTTTAATGGCATCATATAACATGATGATTTGAGTGATTTGATGCAATGGAAGGGGTCTCCAAAATATATGATTTATTATGAGGCATCTTAGATCATCAATATCACATTCAATAGATTAAATTTTCATTTTGCAACCCCACAATTGAACTTGGTGGTAGATGTAGGTCTAATGGTTGAGTGCATTATTTTTACATAAAACTCACTTATATTGAAAAGCAAAAATTGACAATTATAAATTAGTATACATAATTATGTATTATGAATGGATATTTATACATATCTTTTTTTATACTTTGAGCTTGAAAAAGCTGCTCTCAAATATTTTTTTCATTCAATAGTCTTAACAATATATTTAGTACTTTTTGAACTTTTGAATTCTTTCAACATCTTATCATCAAGATGATGGAATAGGGGAGATCACCAAAGTATTTGTAGCGTAATTTTAGGATCTTTATTTATGATGTTTTTACTTAAAAAAGCATGCATATAGGCTTAAGATATTTATATCTCCCCATATTGGTGATTATAGAGTTGATTCTTGTTTTCTTGGGCGAGACTAAGGCCGTGAAGCACACGACTCTCTAAGAATTTCTATCCTCAGCCATTTCAGTCCACATGCTCTATCTTCCACACATTTGCTTAGCCCTGAATCTCTAGCAACCACAACCAAGGAGATCACTACTAGAAGATCTTCCTCTATTATTGTAGAACAAGTCTTTTTCTTTTTGTCCCCTTCTTTTCTTGGAAAAGAAAATCTTTACCCTCCTTGCATCGCTCCTTTTTCTTTTAGCTTAACATGAAAACCTAGGGCACCTCCTCTATGTATTTATAGAGGAGGGAGGTCCTAGGGTTTCTCTCTTGGGTGCCTCCATTAGGGCTGCTAGAGTCCTAGTCGGACTCTACCAGAGAGGAAGGGGACCAGACAACCCTTACTTAGGTATCGGTTCTTCTAGGCATTGCACCCTGACATAGTGTGCCACCTAATGGTGCTAACATGGAAAGCAGGGGATAGCCCCTTTCTTAGTTGGCCACCCCCACTTCAATCGAAGCCAGGTAGATCTTAGGGTTTGACTCCGATTTAGTTTTGCTTAACCCGACACAACTTAAACCTTTCCTTAGACTATTTCTTTAGCCGAACCTCTTCTCCAATTTCTTGATCCGATATTTGAGAGAATAGTCAATTGGAAGCTCATTAAAATTGATCTAGAGATAGAGGGCACATAATAGATGCCCTACTAGGATAGGTTAACTCAAGTTCCCACTCACCAATGACCCGATCCTTCAAATCTACTCTAGTTACACATAAGCAACGTAGTTTAGCATGGGATGTGGTGCCCATATCACATTATTGAGCCAAAATTCACCGACTCGATATCAGACCCCGTATTGATACTATGCTGGTACAATGCTAATACACTTGATACAAAGATTAGTTTGATATATCAAAACTTGATATGCTGCCCATGCCAAGTCTCAGTTCGGTACCAGTATAATATGTCACGTTTGATATAGGATAGTGCACTAAAAGATGTGAAAATGATTGTTTATTTCTGTATATACAGCTACAATTAGTTCTCTCCTCTTATAGGCAGAGAATATAACAAACTAGGAGATAATCTCCTATACTAATTACCGGATATTCCTAGAATATTATAAGATATTTCTAGAATATTTACAGAATATTCCTAATCTAGATAAAAAAGGAAACAGTTTCTTTACAGAAAAAATAGATTCCACTGATTGTGTGATTCGATCCCTTTTTCCACACTCCCCCTCAAGCTGGCTTGAAGATATCTTCCATAGCAAAAGCTTGCTTACTAGATCCTCGAACTGTTTCTTAAACAACCCCTTCGTGAGAATATCAATAATTTGATCAATTGTTGGAATGTATGGCATGCAAATTATTCCATCGTCAAGCTTCTCCTTGATGAAATATTTGTCCACTTCTACATGCTTTGTTCTGTCATGAAGGACTGGGTTGTGAGCAATAGAGATGGCAACTTTATTATCACAGTAGACTTTTATTGATGAGGGGATAAAAAAACTTTAATTCTTCAAGTAATCTTTTTATCCATATCACCTCACAAATTTCATGGGCTACTGAATGGAACTCAACTTCAGCACTACTTCTGATGACCATATTCTGTTTCTTGCTTCGCCAGGTAACAAGATTACCTCTCACAGAAGTACAATAGCTAGAAGTTGATCTTCTATCAGTTACACTTCCTGCCCAGTCTGCATTGGTGTAAGCTTGTATTTGCAAATATCCTCTGTTTTGAAATAGCAATACCTTTCCAGATGGCCCCTTTAGGTACCTTAAGATTCTGTAGGCAGCCTCAAAGTGTTTTGATCCTAATGAATGCATAAACTGACTTACCACACTCACTGCAAAAGCTATATCAGGACGAGTATGTGATAAATAGATGAGTTTACTCACAAGTCTTTGGTACTTTTCTCTATCTACCACCTCGGTTTCTGCAGGCTGCAACTTCAAGTTGGGCTCTATTGGAGTTTCGACTGTCTTGCATCCGAGCATTTCAATTTCACTAAATAAGTCCAAGACATACTTTCATTGGTTGACGAAGATTCTCCTTGGATCTTACAAATTTCATGCCAAAGAAGTACTTTAGAGCCCCCAAGTCTTTGATCTCAAACTCTTGTGCAAGTTTTCTCTTAAGTTCTACAATTTCGGCACTATCATCATCAATCATTATTATATCGTCTACATACACAATCAAAATAGCTAGTTTACCAATTTTCGAGTGCTTGAAGAACAGTGTATGGTCAGCTTGACTCTGGATATAACCATAGCTTTTTACTGCCTTCCCAAACCTCTCGAACCATGCTTTAGGCAATTGTTTAAGTCCATACAAAGATTTTTTTCAGTCTACATACCTTTTTGGTCCCCAAGTCCTCAAAATCGGGTGGTACATCCATAAACACTTCTTCCTCCAAGTCTCCATTTAGGAAGACATTTTTTACATCAAATTGGTATAGAGGCCAATTGGAGTTTACCGTTAGAGAGAAGAAGAACTCGAATTGAGTTTATTTTTGCAACTGGGGTGAAGGTCTCCTGATAATCAATACTATAAGTTTAAGCGAACCTCTTGACAACAAGTCTGGCCTTGTACCTTTTAATGCTTCCATCTGCCTTGCACTTTACAGTAAAGATCCACTTGCATCCTACCATTGTCTTGCCTCTTAGTAGTTCTACATGTTGGGAAATATGTCCCAAAAGCCAATCGTCAACCTGTTGACGGTTGAGCAACCTTGTATTGTAATTAATTTGTTAATAAATAAAATATATTTTTGGCATTTTCATCACGAGTTTTCATCTTCTAATGAACTCCGTTGTTGTGATGAAGTCCTTAGGACTATTTAGGTTCGATAAAAAGAGGATTTATCGATTAGTCCTTAAAACTGTTCACGATCAAATGATGGGCTGTTAATAAGGACAACAGCTTCTATCGAGCATAGCTCGCTGTAGGCCATATGGGTTGGTTGTCCTCTTAACCAAGGAGTGTGGAGACACTGGTATGGCATACAGGTGAGATATAAGGGTACATCGTCATTGAACGTGACCAACTCCAGAGCATTCTGTCGTCGAGAATGTCTCTAATGGGATATAGATATGAGTGTCTCTTAGACCTGAGATCGCCTCAGTGACTTGCAAGCAACTCACTGTGCTTTGGTACTGGACTAACTGAATTTCTAATTCAATGACGGAAGGCTTCTGGGCACAGTCAACTACTTGCGAAGTTAGAGTGTGATCGAGATGGGATTGACCACTCCAAAAGTTGGAGAAGAATGAGTCGCTGTATTTCAATTTAGCAAAATCTTGGTCAGGATAATCCATCAGATGGATTTGATATTTTGAAATACAATGTGGACAATCTGATCAGAGTTGACAGTGGAACTCTGAGGTGTCCTATGAGCATTTTGGTCAAGGGGATGAATTATATGAAAACTATATCCGCATGGATTCTAAGGATGTTCTACACATTCGACCTATCCGACCGTCGGGTACCATTGCTAAATGGTCACTTCGATTGGTACAGGAATTTGTTTCTGTGCTACCGGCTTAGGTTCAGACCTATGAGGTCACACACATTAGAGTTCACGATCTGATCAGATGGTTGATCAACGATTAAGAATCGTTCTAGGGTTAAACGATCAATACGATTGACATTTAACCCAGTGCAAGTGTTGCAAGAAAATCGATTAGCAATTCGATTGCTAATTGACTTAATTTGATTAAGCCAAAGGACTGAGATGAAGTCTAATTAAATATGATTTAATTAGATTTGGTTTGGGGATGATTGGATCAAGTCTAATTGGTTTTTTGGATAAGCCAAGTGTAAGAAAAAATTAGTCCTAGTTCAAATAGGACTTGGGTCAACCTAATTTCTAATTTGATTAGAAAATTAAATCAGATTTAAATCTCATTTAATCTGATTAAATTAGGCTCTTAATTGGATTAAGACCTATTTTAATTAGGTTGATTTGATTTTGGTTTGATTTGGTTTAAGAAACCAAATTTGAACAAATCATAGATTGAATCCTAGTAAGACTAGGATTCCACCTTGCGCCACCCTAGCCCCGCGCCCACTCTCTTATCCCACGCCCACTCTCTCTTATTTTGTGCGACAAAACCTTCTCTCCCAGTTCTTCACGCACGTCCAAAACTGTCCTCTCTTTCTCTCTTACATGGAATGTGGTTGTGGATCATATCAAAGTAGAAATTAGTTTGAATTTCAAATTCTATGAGATAGAGTTTTAGGAAACCAAAACTCTTTCTTTATGGTACTGATTTTATCCAAATTTTTTTTGGATTTTCTTGACTTTTATGGCACATAATATGCGCCCTTTGCTGGTGGTCCACGGCAGAAAAGAGAGGGGGCGCCCAACTCCACGGCAGAAAAAGAAGGGGACACCCAAAAGTTGGGCACCCCTTGTCTTACCATGTTTGGATAATCCTTGACTAGATATTTGACCTAGACAAGGACTCTATCATATCTCTCTATTTAAAATAAATTTTTTCATGAAATTTTTGTGGAAAACAGAGAAAAGAGAGACCTTTAGGGCGTCCAAAAATCAAGGAGAAAGAGTCTTGGGGCGTGGAGATCTAATAGACACAAAACTAGGTGTCTGGGTTAGAGCAAAGAGAAGAAGAAGAGGATATTCTTCTAGAGTTGATGGCTTCATCTCTTCCCTTCCTCCATCTGTAAGTTTTCTGAGAGTGTCTCATCTAAAACTCCTCCTACTTCTCATCTTTGGAAGAGTCCAAATCAAGGAGGCATCTGATCGACCATCGAAGAAAAATCAGCACAGTACTAGCATACTGTGCTGATTTCCTGGATCAGGACTTCTGATCGTGATTCGTGGGCTCGTGTGGATGACTCTTAGAGGTCGGACGCGTGTGCGGCTCGCAACATCATCCTCAAGTCCGGATCAGCAAAGTTAGAACGTCTAACTTGCAAGGTAATAGATCTGATCTTTTATATTTTACATACATTAGATGTAGTATAGAAACATGTTGATATGATCAACATGTAGTTCTTGCTCTTTATATTTTAATTTCTGATTTAATACCATGTAATAATCATGTAATAGGATCTTAGATCTAGAGATTCTTTAATTTTATAAAATAAATTTTGATTTATTTTAATCTTCCGCTGCCTGATCTTGAAAAAATTTTAAGATCTAACCATGAAACTCTAGATCTGGTTCCTTCAATTGGTATCAGAGCCCAGATTGTTTATTACATGATTATTTATACATGCTTAGATTATTTTCTAGATTATATCTAATTTATAATCTGATTGTTAAATCTGAAATTAAAATTTTTAGATTAATCACGAACTATAGGTTGTCCTGCTGTAAGGTTTACCCCTTACAGTGCAAAGATTGTCCTAGTTCGTGTAGATCTATCTTTAATCATAAATTTGTTAGATGTGATCTAGATTAAATTTATGATTTATTAGATTTAAAAGATGTTTAAATCTAAAATGAAATCTCTTTGTTAATAATTCCCGCGCAAAGAACCATCATATATTTGTCTGAAAAATTTACACAGTTTAAAATTGAAATTGTTTCAATTACATGAATCTGTTTTGATTAGATTTAAAGTAGTTTCATACTTATTTCATTTGCATTTTGATTATGAATCAAACATGCAACTTGGTTGGTAGAACCATGTTGTAAAAATATTTTACAAACATGAAAATTGTTTTCGAAAAGTCGAACCCCAACCCTCAACCCAAAACTTAATTGAGAATTAAGAAGTTGTTTGATTAGGTTCTAGGATTGTGAATTAAAGAACCTAAGACACAAACCATAACACATTGGGTTAATGGGTTAGTGGGAATTAGGTCCATTAATTGGATTAGACCTAAGGTTAGATTAAAAATGGACTTAATTAGAGAGTTGACTAAATCTAATCAATTGTTGTCTTAGATTAGGTCAAAGATTCTCTAGATCAATTACAATAGTTGTAGTTGGTCAAGTCTATATCTTTAACGAGAACCAAATAGATTTGATTCTTGGCTAAGCGATCTAGCACGAACTGTTAAGTTGATCTAATCGAAACTAATTAAACCAGTTGGTGTCTAAAATAAACCAGATCGGTGGTTTTTAATTGAGAGCCCGCTTACCTGACCATTTCTGATGGTGTCTAAGGCAAGCTTTGGCAGACCCTCCCATCGATCGAACTTATCTGGCCTCTTGGTGAAATTATGTTTTGATCGGATCACTTGACTATTCGAGTAGACCCATGTCAGCTAGGTAAATCAATGTGACTGATTTAGGTGCTCTTAGATCAGCCCTTTTAATGGTCTCCCTTAAGCTGACTTAGTGAAGCCAGTGGGAAAATCATGATAAGCTGGTTCATCTGACCTCATTCTCTAAATCAATTAAATTCTCTAAAATTATTAGGTCCTTAAAATAAAATAGTTATGGTGATAACTAGATCATAGCCTCCCATTAAGTGGATGATAAAGGGTCCATCAGTTGGATAATCATTGGAGGCCCAAAGGCTTGGTGCTTATCGGTTGATGGAATTATCATTCATAATATGATTTCTTGACTGCATCTTTCTAAATGGTGGTTAGGTTAGCCAACCAAAGTTGGGCCTAATCATTCATTGGCTAGATGGGCCAAGTATGGTTATATTAATGGTTGGACCTAACCAGACCTTTTCAGTGGAAGCCAAAGCCTACTGATTAGGGACTGGAGCAAAAATAAAATTACTAGAAATTGTTTAGAGAAACAATTGGTTATGAACCTACCCTTAGATGTACATGAGTTGGCCAACCAAAGTTGGGCTTGTGTGCAGTCTAAGTGGATTCTAGTACCCACTAAGAAATTAGGATAATTCCTCGAATTGGAGGTAGAGGCTACCAATTCGAATAAAATAGTAGAAGAAACCTTTTGATTAAAGTCCAAATCTTTAGGTTTAATGAATCAATTACTAATTAGGTTATGGTTTTCCTTAGTGCAGATATGCCCCTACCCTATCGCTCCGATCATTGTTGGACAATGATAAGTTGGTGGGACCCAACTTCGGTAGCTGGTACCGAAAATTGAAGATAGTCCTGGAGCATGAACGGATTTTATATGTGATAACGGATCCTGCACCTGAGCCAGCTGCCAATGCACATGGAACAGTCAGAGACACTTATCAGAAATGGCTCAGTAACCGGACCACGGTGCGCTGCATCATGATGGCTACCATGAGCAACGAGTTTAGTCACAGATTTAAGACGACTCAGCCAAAGGACATGCTTCAAGTGTTGAAGGATGCCTTTGGCACACCCGATGATGTGATAATAGATCTTATATGTGATAACGGATCTTACATCTGAGCCAGCTGTCAATGCACATGGAACAATCAGAGACACTTACCAGAAGTGGCTCAGTGATCGGACCACGGTGCGCTGCATCATGCTGGCTGCCATGAGCGACGAGTTCAGTCGCAGATTTGAGACGACTCAGCCAAAGGACATGCTTCAAGTGTTGGAGGATGCCTTTGGCACATCCGATGACATGGAAAGGTACAAGACTAGTTGTGCCATCTTCAACGCCAAAATGCGGGATGGTGCCTCTGTCACTGATCATATATTGTACATGATCGAGCTGATGGAGTGTTTGAGCAACCTCGGCTTTTCTTTGCATGAGCAACTTGAGAAAGATGCAATACTGAACTCGCTACCCAAGTCCTATCTCCCATTTCTCACTTATTATAGAATGACAAAGCCTGAAGTAAACTACCAAGGGTTACTGGGATTGCTTCAGAACTTTGAGAAGGATCACCAACTCCACAAGGAGTCGGTGAACTTAGTGGGAGGTTCGTCTTCTGGTTCTCGACCCTTTAAGAAAGGAAAAAAGAACAAGAAGAAGAAAGTGAAGAAGGTGCAAGTTCAGGCTGGAACATCTGTGCAGGGCCAGACCAGAAAGATCAAGCCCGATAAGAGTCAAGCTGAATGCTTCTTTTGCAAGAAGCGGGGGCACTGGAAGAGGATCTATCCTCAGTACATTGCCTCCTTAGATCCGAACAGGCAGAGAAAGAAGCAAGCTATTGCTGGGCAAGATATTTATATGATAACTCGTTGCAATTTCTCTATTTGTGATACAACTGACTGGGTATTGGATACCGGTAGCCCTTACCATATTTGCAATTCGTTGCAGGGGTTGCAGGTCAGTAAGAGATTCGAGCAAGACGAGAAGTTCCTGAATGTTGGAGATGGAAGACCAGTTCCAGTTCTAGCATTAGGAATCTTGAAACTTGTATTTGAGTCCCATACCATTGTTCTTAATGATTGTCATTTCTATCCCAGTTTCTTTTTAAATGTTATTTCTGTAGACCTTCTGGCCAAAAATGATTATGAAATTTCAATAAAGAAACAAGTTTGTAATATCATTATGAATGGTGTTACTATTTTTTGTGGACATTTGAACAATGCTGTGTATATGTTATCACAACCTGTTAACGTAGTCTATTCTACAAGCAAGCACCCTAGATTAGATAGTGTATCAGATATCTACTTATGGCACTGTAGGCTAGGTCATATAAATAAGAACAGGATAAACAGGTTGACTCAAGAGGGAATCCTCGAAGTCAGTGATTGTGAATCACTTCCAACCTGTAAGTCTTGTCTTCTTGGTAAAATGACCAAGTTACCTTTTACTGAAAAAGGTGAGAGAGCTACTGAGCTCTTGGACCTAGTCATACTGATGTATGCGGGCCCATGAGCACAAGTGCTAGAGGTGGATATTTCTACTTCATCACTTTTACGGATGATCTATCCAGATATGGATATGTCTATCTGATTAAACATAAGTCGGATTCATTTGAAATGTTCAAACGATTTCAAAATGAAGTAGAAAAACAAACTGGAAAAAATATTAAAACTCTTCGATCTGACCGAGGAGGGAAATATCTTTCTGGTGAGTTTCTCACATATCTAGGAGAGAATGGGATTCTCTCCCAATGGACTCCTCCAAGAACACCACAGCATAATGGTGTGTCTGAAAGGAGAAATCGAACTCTGTTTGACATGGTCCGATCCATGATGGGTTTTGCTAGCTTGCCGATATCCTTCTGGGGATATGTACTCGAATCGGCCTATTATCTGTTAAATAGGGTTCCAAGTAAGTCTGTAATTAAGACTCCATATGAGATATGGACAAAGTGTAAGCCAGCACTTTCACACCTTAGGGTCTGAGGGTGTCCGGCCTATGTCAAACGGTTAGTTACAGATAAACTTGGATCTAAGTCTGACAAATGTACATTCATAGGGTACTCCAAAAAGACCAAAAGATATTTTTTCTACCATGCTGATGAACAAAAGGTGTTTGTCAGTCTTAAGGCAACCTTTTTAGAAAAAGAGTTCCTTGGTGAAGGAACCGTTGCCTCTAAGATTGAACTTGATGAAGTTCAACAGGTAGAAGGCCCGACACCAATAGCTGAACCTGAGTCGGATTTGATTAGATCAGATCTGGAGCCCAATGTACCTGCACCATTAAGACAATCCGATAGAGTACCGCGTCAGCCGGACAGATACTACAGTTTCTTGATCCGAGATGGTGATCCCATCGAACTCGATGAGAACGATGAAGATCCGATCACCTATATGGATGCAATGCAGAGACCTAATTTTGAGAAATGGCTTGAAGCCATGAAATCCGAAATAGAGTCCATGAAGGTCAACAATGTATGGACATTGGTGGACCCACCTGAAGGGGTTAAACCCATTGGGTATAAATGGGTCTTCAAAAGAAAGAGGGGTGCAAATGGAAAGGTGGAGACCTATAAAGACCGTTTGGTTGCCAAGGGTATCGTCAACATTATGGTATTGACTATAACGAGACATTCTCCCTTGTGGCAATGCTCAAATCTATTCAGATAATACTTGCAATAGCTGCCCATCTGGATTATTAGATCTGGCAGATGGATGTAAAGACAGTTTTTCTGAATGGAGAGCTGACTGAAGAGGTGTATATAATATAACCTGAGGGGTTTACATCCACAGATGAGTCCAAGGTGTGCAAGCTTCAGAGATCCATTTATGGATTGAAGTAAGCTTCTTGGAGTTGGAACATGTGTTTTGATAAAGTGATCAAAACGAATGGCTTCGTTAAGAACGGAGAAGAGCCCTGCATCTATAAATGGGCAAATGGTCTAGTTGTGGTATTCCTTGTCTTGTACGTAGATGACATTCTCTTTATCGAGAATAACATCCCCGCACTACAGGGAACAAAAGTTGGATTGTCATTACAGTTCTCCATGAAGAACTTGGGTGAAGCATCCTACATCCTAAGGATGAAGATCTATAGAGATAGATCTAAAAAGATACTTGGGTTATCCCAGTCCACGTACATAGACACTGTGCTGAAGAGGTTCAGCATAGAGAATTTCAAGAAGGGCTATCTACCGATAGGCCATGGAATTTTTCTCTAAAGAAGGATTGTCCGACAACTCCTGAAGAGAGAGCGTATGACTAGAGTCCCATATGCTTCGGTTGTGGGATCTATCATGTACGCCATGACATGTACAAGGTCAGATGTGGCATACTCACTAGGAGTAGTGAGTAGATACCAATATGATCCTGGAGAAAATCACTGAAAAGTGGTTAAAACCATCCTTAAGTATTTGAGAAATACTAAGGACCAATGGTTGGTTTATGGCGAGTCAGATCTGAAACTTATGGGGTTCACAGACTCCAGCTTTCAATCTGACCATGATGACAGCAGAAGCGTATCGGGTTATATCTTTACTCTGAATGGTAGAGCCATCTGCTGGAAGAGTTCCAAGCAGCATACTGTGGCAAACTCTGTTTGTAAGGCGGAGTACATCGCAGCATCGGATGCTGCGAAGGAAGCTATGTGGCTGAAAAAATTCATCACCGAGCTCGAAGTAGCACCCTCCCTCGATGGTCCGGTCCTGCTCTACTGTGACAGCACTGGTGCCATAGCTCAGGCGAAGGAATCCAAAGCACACCAGCAGACGAAGCACATTTTACGCCGCTTCCATCTGGTCTGGGAGATTGTGGATCGAGGTGACGTCGACCTTCAAAAGATCGACGGAAAGGAGAACCTGGCCAACCCCTTCACTAAAGCCCTGGCGATAAAGGAGTTCGACAACCACAAGTCGAAGATGGGTATTAGATACCGTGTTGAGTGACTTTAGGACAAGTGGAAGTTGTTAGAAAATATGTCCCAAAAGCCAATTGTCAACCTGTTGACGGTTGAGCAACCTTGTATTGTAATTGATTTGTTAATAAATAAAATATATTTTTGACATTTTCATCACAAGTTTTCATCTTCTAATGAACTCCGTTGTTGTGATGAAGTCCTTAGGACTATTTAGGTTCGATAAAGAGAGGATTTATCGATTAGTCCTTAAAACTATTCACGATCAAATGGACTGTTAATAAGGACGACAGCTTCTATCAAGCATAGGTCGCTGTAGGCCATATGGGTTGGTTGTCCTCTTAACCAAGGAGTGTGGAAACACTGGTATGGCATACAGATGAGATGTAAGGGTACATCATCATTGAATGTGACCAACTCCAGAATATTCTGCTGTCGAGAATATCTCTGATGGAATATAGGTATGAGTGTCCCTTAGACCTGAAATCGCCTCAGTGACTTGCAAGCAACTCACTGTGCTTTGGTACTAGACTAACTAAATTTTTAATTCAGTGACGGAAAGCTTCTGGACACAGTCAAGTACTTGCGAAGTCAGAGTGTGATCGAGATGAGATTGACCACTCCAAGAGTTGGAGAAGAATGAGTCGCTGTATTTCAATTTAACAAAATCTTGACCAGGATAATCCATTAGATGGATTTGATATTTTGAAATACAATGTGGACAACCTGATCAGAATTGACAATTGAACTCTGAGGTATCCTATGAGTATTTTGGTCAAGAGGATGAATTATATGGAAACCATAACCGCATGGGTTCTAAGGATGTTGTTCTACACATTCGACCTATCCGATCGTCGGGTACCATTGCTAGATAGTCACTTTGATTGGTACAGAAATTTGTTCCTGTGCTACCGGCTTAGGTTCGGACCTATGAGGTCACACACATTAGAGTTCACGATCCGATCGGATGGTTGATCAACGATTAAGAATCGTTCTAGGGTTAAACGATCAATATAATTGACATTTAACCTAGTACAAGTGTTGCAGGAGGATCGATTAGCAATTCGATTGCTAATTAGCTTAATTTGATTAAGCTAAAGGACTGAGATTAAGTCTAATTAAATATGATTTAATTAGATTTGGTTTAGGCTTGATTGGATCAAGTCCAATTGGTTTATTGGATAAGCCAAGTACAAGGAAAAACTAGTCCTGATTCAAATAAGATTTGGGTCAACCTAATTTCTAATTTGATTAGAAAATTAAATCAGATTTAAATCTAATTTAATCTGATTAAATTAGGCTCTTAATTGGGTTAAGACCTATTTTAATTAGGTTGATTTGATTTTGGTTTTATTTGGTTTGAGAAACCAAATTTGAACAAATCATAGATTGAATCCTAGTAAGACTAGGATTCCACCTTGCGCCACCCTAACCCCCACACCCACTCTCTCTTATCCCACGCCCACTCTCTCTTATTTTGTGCGACAAAACCCTCTCTCCCAGGTCTTCACGCACGCCCAAAACTTTCCTTTCTTTCTCTCTTACATGGAATGTGGTTGTGGATCAAGTCAAAGTAGGAATTAGTTTGGATTTCAAATTCTATGAGATAGAGTTTTAGGAAACCAAAACTCATTCCTTATGGCACTAATTTTATCCAGATTTTTTTTGGGATTTTCGTGGTTTTTATGGCACATAATATGCACCCTTTGCTGGTGGTCCACGACAGAAAAAGGAGGGGACGCCCAAGAGTTGGGCACCCCTTGTCTTACCATGTTTGGATAATCTTTGACTAGGTATTTGACCTAGACAAGGATTCTATCATATCTCTCTATTTAAAACGAATTTCTTCATGAAATTTATGAAAAACAGAGAAAAAAGATACCTTTGGGGCGTCCAAAAATCAAGGACAAAGAGTCTTGGGGCGTAGAGATCTAATAGATACAAAACTAGGTGTCTAGGTTAGAGCAAAGAGAAGAAGAAGAGGGTCTTCTTCTAGAGTTGCTGGCTTCATCTCTTCCCTTCCTCCATCTGTAAGTTTTCTGAGAGTGTCTCATCTAAAACTCCTCCTACTTCTCATCTTTGAAAGAGTCCAAATCAAGGAGGCATCTGATTGACCATCGAAGAAGAATCAACGCAGTACTAGCATACTGTGCTAATTTTCTGGACCAGAACTTTTAATCATGATTCGTGGGTTCGTGCGAACGACTCCTAGAGGCCGAACGCGTGTGCGGCTCGCAACATCATCCTCAAGCCCGGATCAGCAAAGTTAGATTGTCTAACTTGCAAGATAATAGATCTGATCTATTATATTTTACATATATTAGATGTAGTATAGAAACATGTTGATATGATCAACATGTAGTTCTTGCTCTTTATATTTTAATTTCTAATTTAATGCCATGTAATAATCATGTAATAGGATCTTAGATCTAGGGATTCTTTGGTTTTACAAGATAAATTTTGATTTATTTTAGTCTTCCGCTGCCTGATCTTGAAAAGTTTCAAGATCTAACCCTGAAACCCTAGATCTGGTTCCTTCACTACAATCTCCCAAGTCTCATTCTTTTCAAGAACATTCATCTCCTTCTTCACTGCTAATTTTTAATCTGGATCACCTAAGGCATCCTGAATAGATCTTGGTACATGCAGGTTAGAAATATTTGAAATAAATGCTTTATGGTTATTGGACAATTTTTGACAAGATAAATACTTTGCAATAGGATGATTGGTATAGGATCTTGTTTCTTTTTTGAAGGCAATTGGAACATCAAAGTTAGACAACTCAAGAGTAGATTTAGAATTAATTTTAGTGAAAGGACCATCATTCATAGGAGGACCATCATTCAGAGGTGCTGACTGACCAGTTGCAGGAGATATATTTGGATCCGTAGTACTTCTCTGAGGTTTTTGTCTAGTATAAACTTGAAGCTCAGGTTTCGGATTACTCGGATCCATGTATAGTAATTCTCCTCCTGTTTCAGATTCCATCATGCCCGGCACCTGTGGACTAAACAAATCCTTTTCTTCATTATTTGGATCAGTTATTTCCTTGATTTATTTGGTAGTGGTTCAGAAATTTTTCAAAAATTATCTTCTTCTTCAATATTCTCCCCCTGAAGATGATTTTTATTGAAATAGGCTTGTTTTTCCATAAAAGACACATCCATGCTTACATAAGTCTTCTTTGTTAGTGGATTAAAATGCTTATACTCCTTTTTATTTGGAGCATATCCAATGAAAATACATTTTTCAGTTTTGGGATCCAATTTGGATCAAAAAATTTGTGGACCATGAACAAAACAACTGCATCTGAATGTTTTTAAAGACAACTCAGAGTACAACCGAAAGTTCGAAAAAGATGTCTTTAAAGTATGTAAAGGGATTTTAAATTTCAAAACACGAGTTGGCATTCTGTTAATCAAGTAGAAAGCAGTTAAAACAGCATCTCCCTGGAGGTATTTAGGAATATTAATAGAAAATATAAGGGCCCAAGCAACTTCAAGTGTCTATTTTTTCTTTCAACAATACCATTTTGTTGGGCAGTATCACGACATGTTGATTGATATAGAATGCCTTTATCTCTTAAAAATTCTTCTAAACACTCATTAAAATACTCAGTTCCCTTGTCTGATCGAAGATGTAAATTTTTGAATTCAACTGAATTTCGATCATATAATAGAACTCTTTGAAAAATTTTTCCACTTCAAATTTTTTGCTTAGTAAGTAAATCCAACACAACCTAGTGTGATCATCAATAAAAGTTACGAACAACCTTTTTTTCAGATAAAGTGGTAACCTTTGATGGTCCCCAAACATCACTATGAATTAAGTAAAATGGTTTGGAAGGACTATAAGGTTTTGACACAAATTTAACATGATGATCTTTAGATAAATAGAAACTTTCACATTGAAATATAAAATAATCCACTCCTTTAAACAATTTAGGAAATAAGCATCTTAAATAAGGAAAACTAGGATGGCCTAGTCTAAGGTGCCATTGCATTATTTGTTCAAAAACAGAAATTGAACAAATACTACTCAACCCTTGAGCTTTTTTATTATCGAGGAAACCCTCATTGAAGTAGTATAGCCCGTTTATCTCTCTAGCACTGCCAATCTTCTCCAAAATCTGTCCTAAAATGTAATGGGAACCACAGAAGATAACATAGCAATTAGAGTCCCTCAAAAATTTATTGACAGATAATAGGTTGCAAGCAAGTTTAGGAACATGAAGTACTGATTTAAGACTAATATTTTTAGATATTTTGATTAGACCTTTATCTGCAGTAGATGAAAGAATACCATCTGCTATTCGTACTTTTTCATTACCAAAACAAGCAATATAGGAAAAAAATAGATTAAACAAATTGGTCATATGATCAGAAGCCCCTGAATCAATGATCCATGGAGCAGAATTCAACTAAAAAAGGCTAAGAAATTTCTATCTGAATGGGCCAAAGAACAATTAGGTGTACCAGATGATGATGGATTAGCCTTTAGCAGTTTCAGAAGTTAATCAATCTGCTCTTTGTTGAATGGACTCGAGTCAGCTATAGTGGCAGTGGTTTGTGATTGTCTAAATTTTGGTTTCCAATTGACTGGTTTTTCAAGAAGCAGCCAGCAAGTTTTTCGAGTATGACGTGGTCTGTTACAGTGATCACACCATACCCGAGGCTTCTCATCATGCTTGTGTTGATCAAGGACACTCTGTCCACTAGCAATGGCTTTAGCAGCAACCAGCACGGAGTTCTCAGTCAAACCACTCGTGCCACTATTCTTTTTTTCGAGCATTGCTGATCTACGGCTTTCCTCCCGACGAACATCTGAAAAAACTTCATTGAGTGAAGGTAGAGGATTTCGTCCGATAATCCTTCCTCGAACCTCATCAAATTCAACATTGAAACCAGCAAAAAATTTGAAGACTCGATTAGCCTCCATAATTTTTTGATTGTGTTTGCAATCGTCAGGAGACTTCCACTCGTAATCCTTGAACATGTCCAGATCTTGCCATATTCGTTTCAGAGAATGAAAGTATTTGGTGACAGTGTCACTTCCTTGTCGGACTTCTCCAAGTTTAAGAATAAGTTCATATATTTAAGATTGATTACCCAAATCAGAATACATTTGGGTAACATTATCCCATAGTTCCTTAGCATTCTGATAACACATGTAATTGGAACTAATATCCTCATCCATAGAATTCACAAGCCAAGTCATTACCATTAAGTTTTCAACATCCCAGGTTGGGTAGGTCAGATTTGCACTGTCCGGAACCAATGTATCCCCTGTCAAGTAGCTGATTTTGCCTCTTCCTCGGACGTACATACGCACCGATTGAGACCAGCATAAGAAGTTATCACCATTGAGTTGAATGGTGGTAATTTAAATTGGATGAGATTCAGCAGTAGAAGGGACCCGAGGAGCATGGGTCACAGCAGCAGGACCTGGTTTGGTAACGGCAGTAGGGCTTGGGTTAGTGGACAGAGTTGATTGGGAGGAGACATCAGACATGGTGAAGAAAAAAAAAAGGACAGCAGCAGCGTATGGGTAGCAGCGGCGTATGGGCGGCGGCTGTGTATGGGCAGCAGCTATGCTAAGGCGACCATAGGAGTAGAATAACGTCCTGCTCTGATACCATAAAAGACGTGAAAATGATTGTTTATTTCTGTATATACAGCTACAGTCAGTTCTCTCTTATAGGCAAAGAATATAACAAACTAGGAAATAATGTCCTACACTAATTACAAGATATTCCTAAAATATTATAGGATAGTCCTAGAATATTTATAGAATATTCCTAATCTAGACAAAAAAGGAAACAGTTGCTTTACAGAAAAAATGGATTTCGTTGATTGTGTGATTCGGTCCGTTTTTCCACATGCACACCAGTACAGCGGACCTTGATTGAACCTCAATTGAGCAAGAAGAAACAAGTTTGTCTCTATTCCTACATAAGCTTTATACTATAATTTAATCCCTCATCATTCGAATGTCCTTCTATAACCATTAATTACTGCATTGCCAAACCTTAGTTATATGGTCTTATGGCTCATAAGAATCTTGGATCATGTTAAACACCCTCTTATAA
This sequence comes from Elaeis guineensis, assembly GCF_000442705.2. NCBI lineage: Eukaryota > Viridiplantae > Streptophyta > Magnoliopsida > Arecales > Arecaceae > Elaeis > Elaeis guineensis. Next base: position 92,012,374 of record NC_025998.2, on the reverse strand, counting down.
AAATTGTTCGCACAAAACCTTTTTAAAATAATTTTCTATAAATTATAACAATTTGGTCAGAATATTTTTTTCAAAAATTTTAACAACTTAGGCCCCAAGTCTTATGCATCTAATGTCATCTCTATTCTAACAGGGACACTACGTCATATGATGGTTTCCATGTTGGAGAGCCAGCCACTCACTCATATCTAAATCCAAAAAGCCACTATTCTCCCCATCAAGGACATCGTCCAAGGTATCATTGTTGATATATGGGTTTGGCTATGTAAAGCATACAGTATCTATTGGCTATGTTAAAGCATACAGTTTATATGAGTCGAAATAACAATATGGAAAGCGTAAGTTTGACTAAAGAAACTAATAAAGCATATTGGCATCATCTTTAGTGCATTGAACATTAATTTTAATTTTTTTCCTATTTATTAGTTAACTATAACAAAATGTTGTATTATATTTATACCGTAAATAAACACAAATCCTCTTGTTTGACTATAACTAATTAGTTATATGGTGGATAATGAGCTTACCAACCTAAAAACATTAATTGACTGCATTAGTGCTTGCACATCACCCTAAACAACCACCCCCCCCCCCCAAAAAAAAAAAAAAAAAATCCCATTTCACACCCCAACTCCAACCTCTCAAATCAGAAGAATAGTAGTTGTGCCCCTGAAAAATGTACTCAACTAAAGCCGTTAATGTAATAACATTGTGATTGTGTATGACAGATATCTAATACTCCAGCTATAGCTTTTAGAGAAAATCCAGTGATAAATTCTGAAAGTGACATGACTTGTCTATGGATGAAAATGACATCTTCCACTCAAGTTTGTCCATAAAATTACTGAGCAACAATAATCCCTAGAACAATAATGCCGATTGAGGTGCCATGATCAAAGAACAAACTACTTGTTTATTTTTTATGCCACAGTTGCTTAGTCTACTCAAACTACTTGGGAACAGCTAATCACATGGAGTGGCAAAAACTCGGATTTTTTTGCAATTACCAAACCAATCTGAATCGCATATATTTGGTCATGGACGTGAGCGAATAAGTGTGTGATGTATTTGATTGTGACCAATGTTGGGTCACTCATGGCTCCACCTTGATTTGCCCCCTCTCAATTATTTGACTCCGAGGTGAGTCAACATGGTGACTAAGTTTAGTCATGTATATGAAAACAAATACTACAAATTAAATGTAAAATGTAAAATAGAATATGTTGCAGTAATAAAAATGAAGGCCACTAGAAAACTTAATAGGAGAAGCATTCAAAAGATACAAGACAATGATATCATTAAAAAGCTATACTTGATTTAATGAGTACTAATTAATTACATATACTAACATAAGTTATTGGTGTAATCTAAAGATTTTATAGAATTAACATCTTAAAATTTCAGTACAGCATCACCAGTTAGAAGCATATATGCTTGATGAGGAGATGCTAGACAAACTCAACTTTCATAATCCAAGAAATAATTACTGGGAGTTTGTTAGGTTAGAAACATCATTTAATTAGAAGGGAACCTGACATAGACAATTTTTTCCTGCTGTTTCCAAAGAGTTGGCCAGTGATCCTAGTCATGGTTGACTCCGCCAAGAATGGCTGTCGCCTAAAAAATTGACTAGGTAGCCCTAAAAACTGACTCAACTCAAACATGAACTAGCATGTCAAGTTATCCAAAGTTGATGGGTTTAAGTTCGTCTTATCCAATCAGAATCACATTTGAGTTCCTCCCACAGACAAATGCAACTGGTGTGCATTATTGGGTAGCAACGTCAACCTATACAAACCATGATCAACAAGGTTATCCTGAGTGTCTGTTAAAAAGGATAAATACGTACCCTGAGGAAGCAGCGTTCAGCAATTGAAGCAGATATCTCAGCACCAAATCCTCCAGTCACAGGGGCTTCATGACTAACCTGCCACATGATTATACGCAAGGAAAACAGATTAGATTTGCCAGATGCCATACTAAGCTAGTTGATACCATGCAAAGAACTATCTTACAAGAAGCCTTCCGGTCTTTCTGACAGAGGCTTCTACTGTTTCCTTATCCCAGGGTATCAATGTCCTCAAATCTATAAGCTCGCAAGAAATTCCATCCTGTGAATATTTCACATACGATAATTTTCCACATTTCCTTTAAAAAGTAATGCAAAAGAAAATCTCATTGATACTCTAGATCAGATGAATTTGTGTACCTTTAACAATTACATGAAACATGTCCTTTGCAAAACATTAAGAGCATGTTTATTGCTAACATGACCATTAATTTTTCATTTAAAAAGAAAAGAAAAGATAATGAAACTTATATCAAGTACACCTTATTGATGTTTGAAATAATTTCTGGTCAAGGAATCCTGCAACGGTGAAATTGTTATGCCACTGTTGGGTTCCTAACTTTCAGGATAAGTATGTTAACTATAATGTAAACTCAGAGAAACAGAAAATTTGAATGCCGTTTACAGGAAACCAACCTTCGCAGCCTCATCACATGCACGTTCCAATACTGATAGCTGAGCTCCCCATCCAACAAGTGTAATGTCACTCCCTTGACGAATCACCTGGTGATAGATTATGTAAGATTTATGGTTTCTTGCAACCAAATGTCATAACACAGTAAATGCTTACCTCTGCCTGAGACAAAGGCAACATATAATCACGCTCAGGAACCTCTTCAACAGCCAACCGATACAACCACTGAACAAGTTGAAGTTAAAGTCATAAGTTCTACATGGTCAAGGTCTTTTTTGGCCGACTTATTTTTCTATCCCACAAATGACAGATTAACAGTTGCATTTGCATTCCTCAATACCATCATACCAAGAACCATCCCAATGGAACACAACTTGGTCAACAACCTGGTGGCCATTTGCTTCACATAATTATAATGCTTATGCAGCAATATTTAAAAAGAAAAAAAATACAATTTAGGAATCTTTTGATGACAATTTTTTTCTGAGTGATGCAATACTGTTGTACAAGAGATCATGTTTTAGTCCTATGATATTAATACCTTCGGTTCAAAAAATACAACTGGATTTGGATCACGTATGCAGGCCAATAACAACCCCTTCGCTTGCTGTGGGCTTCGAGGGATCACCACCTAAGAAAGAAATGTTCTTGAAAAGTTCAAATAAATTCTACCAGGTTCATTAAATGCTCATGCAAATACTTAAAGGATCCCTTTAATTGGTTCTAAGGACAGCAGAATTCATGTTACAAGTTTTTGAACAACACTAGATTTTTAATATATAAGTTTTAACTTTTTATGAAATCTCCTATCCAAAAAAAAGGAATATCAGAGGCAAAAATAACAGATACAACACATACAGCTACAGAAGCACAAGGATCTGCACCTTAAGACCAGGAACATGACAGAAGAAAGCCTCTGGTGATTGTGAATGATAATGACCACCATGCCCAACAGCTCCATATGGAGATCTTATTGTTAGACCTACGAAAACATACTGCTTCTAAAATGAAAATACCGGAAGTCCACAAAAGCACAGATAAAGAACTCAAAAAGCTACCTCCACAATTGAATTGGTTCCCACTCCGATACCTAAATTTAGCTGCTTCATTGACAATCTAAACAGTAGAAAAGATATTTGTCAAGTAAATTACTGTACACTGTGAAAACCAGTTGCATATTCACTGCAATGGCATATTATAATGACATGAAAAATTATTTTTTATGCACCAAGAGCTCTTTAAAATCTATCAAAATGCAATTTTAATATATGTAAATTTTTAAATATATGCATGGTTAATGTACAAAGCCACTTGAAATATTAAATGACCGATTTTTCCTAGAACTGTCTACAAGAATACTCATCATATAAAAACCTGCCAAGACATTGACACATAACCTCATGCCATTTTGACCCTTCAATTAAAGAAGTATCAAAACTAAATAATTTAAAGTACAATGCAATCTACAGTAAGCGAAAGGACTCTTTATGTTTTATTAAGTTAATTCAAACGGATTCTCTTGCCCCACCTTCACCCCCGGGATATTGCTATCATTGTAATCTCTTGGACGACAATGTTTATGTGGTTTCATATAATGCAATTTCATTCCACCTTTTGGAGGTTTGGAGGAATCATTGTGATCGGTAACAAGAATGAGAAGGTTGGCAACATAATCACTTCATTGCTGACAATTTTACAGCATGGGTAGGGCACTAGCAGGGTTATATTGGGGATGGTGAAGGATGGGAATGTTGGTGATGGTGATAATGCGTTGGACAGTGAAAAGTGATGAGACACAGTTAAAGTGGCAGCAGCATGAAATGGTAGAGATGGTGGGAAATGGGAGGAAGATAGTGGTCTTAAAGCTTTAGAGGAACAGTGTTCTAATGGTGGGAAATGAAGGCGGTCAAGGTGATGAAGTGTAAAAGGGTCTAAAGGTGATGATGGAGATTGGCAAAGTTGGTGAAAGTGGTATAATGCGTGGGGTCTTCCAGGTAGCAGTGCTGGAGTTTTAGCAATGGTTAGGTCCTAAAAGGGAAAGGGACAGGCTATGACAGAGGTACATGACAGATGGTAGCAGGTGTGTACTGCTAACATTGGTGCCTAAACACATACAAATAAAAGTTATCGCAAAGTTTACTTAATAAGAAAAGTAATCAACTGTCAGAACAATCCAATATATTATTATAGAATAGACTATTGTCACAAACTTTTGGGAGTAAGTTGCTCTGTCAACAATGTTAATAGTTCATAGAGATTACTAAAAAAAAATGTTCCTACATATTTGTGGCAAGAAATTTTAATGCTTGGTTTGTACCAACCATCAAATCAAAACATCATCGCTAAAAAAACAGTTTACTTAATAAGAAAAGTAATCAACCGTCAGAACAATCCAATATATTATTATAGGATGGACTATGTCACAAACTTTTGGGAGTAAGTTGCCCTGTCAACAATGTTAACAATTCATAGAGAAATTACTAAAAACAAAAAATGTTCCTATTTATTTGTGGCAAGAAATTTTAATGCTCGGTTTGCACCAACCATCAAATCAAAACATCATCGCTAAAAAAACCCATTATTCAGAAAATAGCTGAGTCCATATATTTGACTTTTACAAAGAAGCAAATTAAAGAAGTTTTGATTAGTTAAGATGGTAAGTTTGAGCTCATAATGTGTTGGATTTCTGTTTTGCCTATCATTGAAAATATACATAAGCAATCTTAATTAAAAAGAAAGCATTATGTTTAACAGCACAAGCATGACAAATTGAAAACAGAAGAAGTCTTCCTGTAAGCAGCCCCACTCCACTGCTTTTTTACCTTTTGAGACAATAAGAAGGGGTTTGTAGCCCCACTCGATTAATTGAGGTAATATTTTAAAATTGTACAGGTGGGACTCAGACCCAGGTCATCACTAGTAACAACTCCCAGCAAATTTACTAGTTGATACCCAATTCATGCGCCCTGTTTTTGGGTCATGCAACAGAACAGATGTTACAGAATTTAGAATCCTTCAGTTTACTGTTAACTTGCTAATGATAAGAAGTTTGTTTTTAATTATATAGAATATGTCATCAAGAATGAGTAAATAAAGAAAATCAGACTGCACAATAATTTCAGAGATCTCTGTTTCTCTCTTGACATAAGGGAAGAGAAGAGAAAGAGTTGTATTTAGTAATGATTTACGGTGTATCAACTGCTGTGCAAAATATCTACACACCATTTCAGAAAGGCCATTACAAGAAAGTGCAATTAAAACCTTTGTCACACATCCATCATGAAGAGAATCCTCAATCATAGTTCTTTAGATTTATGAAATCTTTCCTCTCTTGATGAAACATCTTCAAACTCTTGAATTCTTTCCTTATGTGCTTGAGAAGACGTTGAAAATCCTCTCTTGATTAGATCTTTTAAGAATCAATAGATCTTTCCTCTCTTGGTGAAATTACTTCAAGCATTTTAATTCCTTCCTTGGTTGCTTGAGAAGGCTGGCTTGCAATCTCATGGCTTCTTCATTGTTTCTCAGGCTTTGGGTTCATGTACTTTATAAAATGGATATGATGCTAATAACTAGGATGTTAACTCTAATCAGAGCCTTGTTTCTTTCAACAGTCTTCAAACAATTATAACCAGGGGCCTCACTCTTTAAGAATATTGAAACACTTGATGAAGGTTTTCACCTTGGAATCATCTATTATAATATGTTTAACTCAATTTCCCCTATCTTCATGTGCTGCTAGAGTGGGGTTTTCACCTTTTTTTGAATTGATCCCGTACACAATAATAATTTATGATAAAAAGCCTCAACTTATGTATTCACATATAGAGTAATTAACCATGGATTAAATATAACTCCCTTAATTTCAACATTCAAAGTATAAAGCAGATTTTACATAAAACCCTTAATAAATATCAAAACCTCATTTTTTATATTTAATATTAGCAATCACAATATAAACTCTGATGACTGTCAGTTGAATCTTCACATGCATTTCCGCCATACATGTGCTTTAACACACTGAAATTTTGTGCAAATAATGAGAATATGTACTTGCCAGAGTACCAAAGTCCAGAAAAAATTACAGTGAATATGCAAATACTAGACAGATTAAATCTTCACGTGGTTTATATAGTACATAGACTGAGAAAATCCATCCCATCTACTTGAAGTAACTTTTTTAGAATAGACCAATGAAAGAGACAATAAGAAGTAAAGATGCGAAATTCTATATAACAAAAGACATGCCTGGTCAAAAGCAGGATAGATGTAGTCTGCAAACTGAATTTCTGCAATAGCACGATTCCCCTATCATTCAAAAATAATGCTAAAGTTACAAATAATCTGTAGGACATAACAGAAAATTTAACTACTACGGTTGTACCAAATTGAATAAACAAAAAGATTGGTGAAAAATGAGGTGAAAAGTACAATGATATCACAACATAAAACATAATGCGCACCATTGCTGCAAGGCCAATGGCGAATCCTGCAATACCCTGTCCATGAGAACTTGTCAGAAACAGGACGATAAAAAGCGGAAATAAAAAAATTTCTTGATACTCACACCCACACTTCCATATAAATGATGGAAAAAATAAGTACTATAAAGATAACTATCACCAAAGAACATAAAGATCAGTGGTCATGTAATTTGGGGAAAAAAAAATTCATAGTATAAATTCTTGCACAATCACAGGGTTATTTCCCCAGTCCATTGCTGAGTGCTTGATATTCAGAGCATTTAAACACCGAGAGCAGAACCAAATAAAAAAAATACCTGTTCACATAAGGGAGTATTGAAAACTCGGTTTCTACCAAATCGATCGGCCAATCCTGTTGTGCAGCGAAAGACACCACCAAAACCTACATCCTCTCCGAATACATAAGCACTGCAGGAAAGCTTTTCACTTTTCAGTATAATAATGATTGATGAATAACACTAATTTCTAAAATGAAAATGAAGTGGCAGGAGGCCAGCCCCTGCCAACACATGCTCCATTAACAATTCACTGTCATTACCATCAAGTTAAAAGCAAATGCTACTTCACTCTGATTTTCATCATTTACAAGCTCATGGATTGTACATCAAGAAGATGCAGCTGGAGGGCATCAATAATTAGCATCTGCTACCCCCAGCATATTTTTTTATTCAAGTCCAGTGAGGTTCTAAAATCACTTTGACTGGGTCAAAAATTTCACAGATACAAATGTAGAAAGTGCAGAAGATGGAAGAGAGCACTTTCTGTAACAACATATTCATCAACAATATCCATAAAGTCACAAGGGCCACAACTGACTACACCAGCACATCTAAGTAGAATTACTTCTACATCATTTGAACATTTCTGGTCCTCTACTTGTGGTAACAATAAGTCTCTAAACAGAAGATCATTCTGCCCTTTGAATGCCAGGTAGAGGTCTTCATATGCTATTGTTGTTCTTTTGTATTTTGATAATAACATGCTCAATGGTCAAGAACAGCACAGTTTGGACAACTTCATTTGCATATCACATGCACGTTGCTTCTTTCTTTAACTACTTTTGACTCAATCTAATTTATATTTGAGATCTTCCTAAGTTAGGTTTTGATAAATACTGTTAGGCTACTAAATCATTTGGGTTTATAACGGGGGAATAAGATTGTGGAGTTATATTGAAAATGGTGCTTTTCCTGCTTGCTAGAACCCTATCAGGTGATAGAAAACTGATCACGATTATCAGTGTGTATTGAGAAAACCTTGAGAAGGGCTTTGATTAGCCTCATTAAGAAAGCTTTGATTTGTGTGGAATGCTCCGAGAAGTCAAAGGAAAGCCATAAAGAACTTTATTGCTATTGTGAAAAAGGATTGGTAATTACTTAAACCATCAAGGCATCAAGTGATATATTCCTTACAGAAAATCGGACGGCAAGAGAAAAATAATGGCTACAAAGACCAGATAGACAATATAAAGCCTGCAGACTGAGGGATAACTTCCCTATCTCTGATTAAAAAATATGCAGATTTGTATGCTTGCAAAACTGAAAATGAATCAATCTGTTTGAAGCGCTATGTGCTGATTAGCATCATATAGATGAAATCCTTCAAAGACATAATATATGACTTTTCTCACTGCTTTTAGTTTAGGAGCATATCGACAAAAAAGTTAACAAGCTCTTAAGCTTTGAGAAGCATTTGTATGTTGCTATTTTGACCTAACCCCAAAAATCATGATTACTTCGAGTTGAAAAGTTGACTTTTTATTTTATTTGAATATTTCCATAAAAAAACTCTAATGAGGGGTTTTTTTAATTTGAATATCAAAAGAAAATGAAAATAAAAATGGATTTTTGAAAAAGAACATCTAATAGAGCCTGTTTAATAGTTTGATTTGCTTTAGTAGCCTACCTGCAGAACCAAATATATATGTGACAACCTACCACTCAACTGACCTAACTGACCTAGGGTAATTGACCTACTTACCTGACCTATTTACTCAAGTGGAGCTACTTATCATGCTTATATATAAAAAGGCTATAGAGGGCAGTAAGGGAGAAAAGGACAGAGTGCATAAGTAGTTTTTCCATACCTTTAAATTTAAGGTTTGCCTGATGTTTTTGGTGTCACAGCCAAGGGTTCTCAGCAATAGTTTGTACCAGGCATGCCGATTGAGATATATCACATTTTTGAAACTTTCTAATCTAAGTATTGTTTTGAAGACCGAAATTTAGAGTTTCCCTTCAAACTTTGCACTACACAATCAGCTTTGGTTTGGAGGTGTTTTTTATATTGTGAGATCTGTGATTAATTTCAAAGATCTAAAGTTATTGTTCCTACAAAATCCAGCATTATATCAGTTTGAATCTATGACTTAGGTTCTATGTGGAAGTTCAAAATATGGGTTCCAAAGTGATATATTGAAACTTCTATATGTGTATTTTTACTTGAAGTTTCTTTCTTAGTAGAAACCCTTTCCACATCTGTTTATTTGCATTGGAACTTTTATAGTAATTGTTTAGTATGGCATTGTAAATTTCTACCAAATATAAAAACAATATCATATTGACCATTTGGTGGTATATGGTTGCCTCACTGGAACTATTGATGAGCATTTAAGTGGACCTCTAACTAGGTGGTACATGTGGCCTCAATCATACTAGGTGTTGCGGCCAATCTCCTGTTGCGTCCGTCACTGGTGAAGAGCACCTGCAAAAAAAGTCCACACTGACCGGAGTTGTATCCAGCAGAGATCCTCCGATGCTTAAGTCAGTGGAGAATGGTCGAACAAGAAGTAGAATATCAAAATTGATAGAATATCAGCCCAGAAGTATTTTACTCCTTGCCTGTTCCCTTACCCCCCCTTTATAGGTGACTCGGGTGTAACCGTCGAGCACGTGATCCCATTTTTTTATGGCACTAAGGGGTAGTTACTCCGATTATCGGACCATAATCATGGAGTTAGTGGGCAATTTACACCCACTAACGATCGTAGCATATAGTTATTATCCACGATTATAGTATCGTGATTATATATTTAGCAGTTGGCCGTTTGACAGTCGGTTGTTTGACCGTCGATAGTTGGTTGTTTGACAGTCGACTGTTATGATGCTGGTTTGGTCATGAAGATGGTCAGTCGGCCATGAAGATGGTCAGTCGGCCATGACATGAAGATGGTCAGTCGGCCATGAAGATGTTGCTTCAGCCATGATGACTCTGATTCGGCCATAATGACTCTGATTCGGCCATAATGACTCTGCTTCGGCTAGATGACTCTCATGAGAGTTGGACTCTGGAAATTTCTTCCGTTTCAAAGCCTCTCCTTTTGAAATCTCTTGACTCTTCTTATATAGGTATGGAACAAAGGACCGATCTCGAATATAGAAGCCAATGTAGAATCGAGGGGAGCAAATCCGATTATCCCAACAGTTGCCCCTCACTCCCAAATTCAAGGTGGCTTGACGCATTGGACAATGGAAGTCAGCATATTTTCTGCTATGACTTCGAGTTCCGATTTTGTGGTTATTTTAGTTGATAACGAAAGAATTTTTTTTTTGTTACCAGACCTTAGTCCGATTTGTAGCCTTCAGTTCGTAGTGAAAAAAAATTTTTTGTGTTGTCTTTTTAAATGTGATCATCATTCGTCATAGATAACTATTGAATATTTTCTGACTGATCGGAGTCGAGTTGACATATTCTTCTGACCGATCGTAGTTGAATCGGCATATTGTTCCGTCTGACCATAGCCGAGTCGGCATATTGTTCCGTTCGACCGTAGCCAAATCGATATGTTGTTCTATCCGACTGTAGTCAAGTTGGCCTGTTGTTCCGCCCGATCGTAGCCGAGTCGGCATGTTGTTCCATCCGACCGAAGTCGAGTCGACATGTTGTTCCATCTGATCGTAGCCGAGTCAGCATGTTGGTCCTCTTGAAACTCATTTCGATTTGAAGATCGGTATTTTTTTATTTTGGCCCTTCGGGGTTTGAGCCGGAGCTTGTATTTGTCATCGAATCATCTTTGAGCTGGAGCTCCTATTCGTCATCGAATTATCTTAAGCTGAAGCTCATATTTGTCGTCGAATTATCTTGAGTCGGAGCTCATTGTATCATATTTCAGTTGAAAGTATGTTGAAAATCGAATATGTCGTTCGAATATATTGTGTCGTAAAGATAACTTTACTGAAGATATAGTCGTAGATTGTTGGCATTCCATGTATAAAGGACAATCATTCCGTCGTAAAGGAACATTATTGTAGATTGTTCTGTTGATCCGGAATATGATCGTAAGTCATTCCATTATAGAGGAGCATAGTCATTATTTGGAGAAACTTTTCGAATCGTCGATCAGGATCGATTCATCATTTGGAGGGAGCTTTCCATATCGTCGATCACGATCGATTCGTCGTTTGAAAAAGCTTTCCGAATCATCGATCACGATCGATTCATCGTTTGGAAAAGCTTTCAGAATCATTGATCACGATCGATTCGTCGTTTGGAGAAACTTTTAGAATCATGGATCACGGTCGATTCATCATTTGGAAAAGCTTTCTAAATGTACATCATCATTTTTCCTTATTAGCTTTGTGGGGGGGGATAGGTAACGATCAGCGCATTAAGAGTAATGGGCTGAGTGGTGTGGCCAATCCCGTCGATGAGACTGTCTTCGAGATTATGCCATCATCGATTGTTGGTTGCATCGAAATGAGGCAGCCAATGATTGGCGGTGTCGATTTGAAGAAGCGATCGAGGATGGTGGGGCTCCCTTGATTGTTGCTGTGGAGCATAGGGCTCTACGTTCTGGCTCAGATAGCCTCTTCCTACGGAAAGATCGTCAGCCATTATTGATGGATATCTGCTGGGCTTTTCCTCTTGCCATTGCTCTTTCAGGGTTTGTTTACCCTCCTATCTGGCGCGCCAATCTCTTGCGGCCAATCTCATGTTGCGTCCGTCGCTGGTGAAGAGCTACCTGCAAAAAGAAAGTCCACTGGCCGGAATTATGTCCGACGAAGATCCTCCGATGCTTAAGTCAGTGGGGAGTGAGCGAACAGTAAGTTGAATATAGAAAGTGGTAAAGTGTTTGCCCAGAAGTATCTTACCCCTTGCCTATTCCCTTACCTCTCCTTTATAGGTGACTCGGGTGTAACCGTCGAGCACGTGATCCCGTCTTTTATGGCACTAAGGGGTAGTTACCCCAATTATCGAGCCATAATCATGGAGTTAGTGGACAATTTATGTCCATTAACGACCGTGGCATATAGTTATTATCCACGATTGTAGTATCGTGATTATATATTTGACAGTCGACCGTTTGACAGTCGGTCATTTGACAGTCGGTAGTCGGTCGTTTGACAGTCGGCCGTTATGATGCTAGTTTGGTTATGAAGATGACCAGTCGGCCATGATATGAAGATGGTCAGTCAGCCATGACATGAAGATGGTCAGTCGACCATGAAGATGTTGCTTCAACCATGATGACTCAAGTTCAGCCATGATGACTCTGCTTTGGCTAGATAACTCTGGTTCGGCCAAAATGACTCTGCTTCGGCCATATGACTCTCATGAGAGCTGAGCTCTGGAAGTTTCTTCCCTTCCAAAGCCTCTCCTTTTGGGATCTCTTGGCTCTTCTTATATAGGTATGGAACAAAGGGCCGATCTCGAATATGGGAGCCGATGTAGAATCGAAGGGAGCAAATCCGATTGTCCCAACACTAAGAAACCTCAAGAATTATAATATTTTAATAATAAGATGCAAGTGGCCACATCTGAATAATCGGGTATAACTGATCACAAGGGAAAATAGCAGTATAAATTAGCAGAGGGAACCAAATATCAAGTTATTCAGGCTTGGCTTGAGCTTGAACCAAGCTTAACATAAGTTGTTCAAGCTTGCTTCATTTAATATATGAACCAATCTTTTATTGAAACAAGCTGGACTTCAATTTATTTTTGCAAGCCATTCTAGTTTAGACTCAATTCATTTATGAAGCAAAGTTTTAAAATCTGTTTATCTTGTTTTTCTAACTGAGCTGATCTAGAAGAGCTGTCATCAAACCGATCCCAAGCTGCCAAAACAGCTTGGTTCATTCGCAACCTCATGCATAAGAAAAATTTTTGAAGAAGATGTGATCTTGTGTGGACTATTTGAACTGTTTTCAAAGTCAACTGCTCTAATCATTTTGTATCATCTTATTCCATAACAAATATTTTTATTTTGACAATTTGTCAGATAATACTTTTAGTGGACCTATACATGAGCTTTTCAATGGTTATTTGATTATGTCTTACATTCTAAAAGTCAGCTGCTTTCACTAGATGCTTAAATCCTTTCGATAGGGGCAGGCCTTGGTGCAATGGTAACATTGTTCCATTGTGACTTGGGTGTCATGGGTTGGGAATATGGAAACAGCATTTCCGAATGCGGGGGTAAAGCTACGTGCATCCAGTTCTTCCCACCCCTTGTAGTGGTAGGAGCCTTGTGCAGTGAGATGCCCATTTTATTAAATCCTATTGACCATGGTTAAGTTACATATTGAGTTGAGTAACTCACTTCATTCTCACACATTATTTGCTGGACAACCATGTGTGAGGTCCAAGTCATCCAGCTAACCTGCTATGGATGGTTGCTTTTCAAGGGGTTAAAGTCATCTGGTCAAGAGGCCGAAAAGTGAGATAACTGGGTTAAGTCTAACCTACCAGAAAGGTGGGATATATGTTACTCATGGAACTCTCTCTTCACTAGCTTACTTTTCCAAACTTTTCTCACATTATTCCACTAACCACAAACTTCAAGAAAATTACACTTCATATTAATACATTATTGACATGATCTTGGAGCATTTTTGAGAGTTAGGTTAGCTAACATGTGTTACCATCATGCAATCAAACAGGGTTGAGGGTCCCCAAATCATTTGGTGAGGGATATGGCAGAACTTTTCAAAGACAGGAGACTTGGTATTTTCCAGTTGCTTTTGGATATAATTATTGAAGCAGCACCAGCAATATAGTGGACCATGTTCTTTTACTATTTCTAAATGTATACCTTTTATATGAAACAAGCTATGTTTAATGCTTTGTAAGTAGATTTAATTAAGATATATGGTTTCTAATGCACATCAGTTGTGCTCTATTAACTTATATGGTTCGTAAGAGAAGTTTCATATCATTACTACTTTCGCACTCATATTTGATCAAGTATGATAGCCTGCCTTGGAATTTGAGTAAGTTCCAGGCTCAAGGCATGACACATGATTATGACCTTTTTTTTAATTAATTTATGAAGGCAAAGACATTAAATGAGGCCTCTAACTTTTGATGAGGTGTAGAGATAAGGCTCACTATCACATACCTGCAGATGCCTTCTCCAACACAAAATAATCATTAAACAGAAGATAATCACCTTTCATGATACTCACCTAGTAATATGGAAATGATAAAACAAAATGATAAAGAAAAACTAAATGCAGAAATAGATAACAAGTCCTGAGGCATATGATTCTATGTGATAATCTTGTGTGGACATTGATCAAATAAACCAATGTAGCGTCATTCTACACGAATCTGCAACAATTTTTGGCTCAGATCTGATCTGATATGATTATACATCAATCACAGAACCCATTTGATCAGTTATTATGAAAAATCAGTTTCAAATCTAATTTCTGATTTGCTGTTTAGGGATTGGCAGCAATGAAAATTGTTTCAGATCTAAATTCTGATCTTATAACAGCAGTAAATCCGCAGGATTTTAGAATAGGGGAAATTAGAGTAGAATAAGAATATGGTAGAAGGGAGAAGGATAAGAAAAGAGCGAGAAGGAAACAGTAAGCATAAGGCAACAACTATTCTGAAGAAATCTCACGTATAATTCTCCAAAATCACCACAATCACAGCCCCACTTCTCCCTTTCAATAAAACTAACCAAACATTATTCCTACTACAATAGGACTTTTGAATTGGAATAAAAAAAAAAAGCCTAAATTGAACAGCCAAGTTGACCTTTATTGGTGCGGGGGGGTTGGTTGGGACGGGGGGCGAGGCGGGGCGGGCGCACGGAAGAGATTAGCTGGCCCACTATTAGTCACACACCAGTACTACCTAACCTAGAGATGAACTGAGCAAAATAGAGCATCCAGATTACTCCATAAAGCGATGGTTATTGTCCATAGTATTGTAGCATGAATAGTACTCATGGATAGTGTGCCACAATAAGTGACCACCTAAAAAGAAAATAATAAATAAAAAACATTTAAAATAAATAATGCATCAAAAACTGAAACTGCTACCAGATATTCTATGCAATATAAATTATAGCATGATTTATAACTAGAAATCCAACCATACAGGTGGCTAAGTTTTAGGCCTACTTAATGACCAAAGACCAAAAATCTTTCCCACGACCTTGAGTGGCAAAATAGGATGCAAAGCAGCATAAAGAGATAAAAACTCACCAAAGAGGAGGAAAACTCCAGCATTCAGCTTAATTGATTTTTGTATCATTCCTCATGGGATTTGTCTACCTCTTCTCATACCATGCAAGTCCCCCCCCCAAAAAAAAAAGGAAAAAGAAAAAGAAAAGAAACTCAGAATCAAGTTGAACTATTGTACCTTTAGAAAACCCTAGAATCCTAAGCATAGGTTTGTTTGAACTTCTAACATCCTTTGAAATTGACTGTGGACCCAAAATAGCAAAAAGTGACTCTAAGAACTGATCTTTCACTCATAACTCACATCACTCAAAACAAGGTTTGAAATACCAGTTCACATGGTCTGTATCCATCAATACACACCTTCACAACCCCTTGGAGCTAGAAACAGGCATCGGTTCCAGATAAATACCAGCTGATGTGCGGCTACATGCTTAAACCAACCCAGAAGTGAGGTTAACCCCGAACCAAGCTGGAATCAGCACAACTAAAACAACCCCATTTCCAATTCTTATCTGCTGCTTGAAGGTGGAAAAGTGTCAGAGATGGGAAGACTGCCTCAGGATGTTGGTTTGCCGGCTTGTTGTTCAATTTTTGGGGCTACGAAATCATTCTAGCTAAGTAAATTTTCAATCTCCCTTTTCTTTCTTATTTCTTAAAATCCTTGAGTGGAATTTGGTGTCTAATTGGAAAAAAAAGACTCATGGAAAGTTTTGCCAAATGAGGATTAAAAGGTTGTTTGATCATCATATCACGTATCTAAGCATGAACAAATATTGCAAAACTTTTCTAATTATCTTGCTGATGGTGTTTCACACTAAAATTCAAACCATCCTTTGATTGTGCGCTGTTCTAGAAATGAGAAATAGCTAGTGTTTGTTTTTCTTGTTTCTCCTTCAAGGGTTGTTTAGCAAAGAACCTCTCCTCAATAATATTGTACTTTATATTTAATGCCATAATATTGGAAGTGTCATAGTCGATAGAGAAATTAAACATTCCAACTTAAGGTCATAACAACAACATCGATGTTGCAGTCAAGGGTCAAATGGCTCGGATGGCTGGATCGGTCTCTACTCCCATATGCGTGAGGTATTGTTCACTTCAGCTCTAGCTGTCTCGAGCTTTAGTGGGCCCTGGTGGCTTTAGTGGACCTTGGCTACTTGAAGCCTCACACTTTTGCCCTTTAAAAGGTGCTTCACGCGGGAGAGAAGGTCCCATTCTATATAAGCTAGATTTCCTCTAACCCACAATCGATGTGGATTAAAGGTGCCCTCCTCCCGCAACAATCGGAAATTCTAATAATCCTAAGAAAAAGCTTACTACATTATGAAGAGAACTAACCATAAGTGGTATGTATGAAGAAGCTTGACTAGGTCAACTTGATGTTCATTTTATTGTCAGGGACCGGGCAGTCTTCCATAATTTTTGCCCTTCTGAACACAATAGGACCAATTTTATGCATTTCACATTCTTAGATCAGTAAGTTGTATTGGAGTAAAGCAAGCACTTCAGCCCTTTCTCTTCTTGCACCCTTCACTTGAAACTTAATTCCCTTATCAAACACTCAAATTTTGTACAACTACAACCAAACTATTTAGGCCAAACATGAAGGCAAAAATCAGTTTTTTTTCCAATTTTTTTAAAACACATCAACCAAGATTAGTCTTTTCAGCACTCTAATTCACCCATGCAACTCAAACTGGAAGAAACGCCCGCTTCTGAAAATAGATAACCAGCCATGCCGCAACTTCATTCTTTTAATGCTCAAAGACTATAAAGTAAAGAGTTACAAATTAAATAACCCAATGTTGTAAAGCATATCATATAACCAACTTGGTAATATTAGAGGAACACAAACAATAATCCTTAACGAGGACAAAAATTCCAAAGAAATACTACACCGAGATTACAAAGGCCATATCTGAACTTTTACAGAAATATCTGAATTTTTACAGAAACATCAGAAATCCTTCCTTGAAACAAAAGCTTCCACATCTAAATCACTGTCAAACCACAACGCGACATCATCGAGCAAAAGTCAGAAGGTCCTTACGATCCAAGCTCCTCATAAAGATATAAAAATACTCCCTTTTTCCCGTTAAAAATCTCCACTTGAGACCCAACTCAAACAGGCCAGTATAAAGAAAGGCACATAAACAATAATCCTTAACAAGGACAAAAATTCCAAAGAACTTCCACACCGAGAGTACTAAGGCCATATTTGAACTTTTACAAAGGCCATATTTAAACTTTTACAGAAACATCAGAAATCCTTCCTTATAACAAAAGCTTGCACATCGAAATCAGTCTCAAAACACAAAGCAACATCATCAAGCAAAAGTTAGAAGGTATCCAAGCTCCTCTTAAAGATATAAAAATACTCTCTTTTCCCGTTCAAAATCTCAACTTCAGACTCCACGCAAAGCACCAGTATAAAGAAAGTAACATCATAAAACACGGCATTGGCAATTGGGCGTAGAGGAAACCACTAGAACTCACCGGGAATCGGTCTCCAGAGCGATGTGGAGAGCCTGGTTGATTGCAGAGAAGAGATTGATCTGCTTCCCATCCCTCGGGCGCTTCTCGACTTCCGAAGCGCTCGAGAAGCATCTCTTCCCGATCGAAATCCTCCTTCCCAATCCCCTCAGAGCCATGATAGGCTCGGGCTACTTTTTTCGTTTCCGTTGAACGGGTGGGGCTGCACGGATGGATAAGCACAGGTGTCGCCAGCAAAATACCAAAACTCAGAATTCGTCCCATTAAGTACCCACAGTAGACGGAAGTTTTCTAAAAAATATTATTTTTAAAAAATTTAATTTTTAAAATATTTTTATTTTAAATAGATCAGTCGGAGACATCGGCCCACGCTGCCGTACGCCAGTTCTGCCGAGAAAGACAACACGTGCCACGGTAAGAGAGAAAAAAAAAAAAAGGAATGGGTTACAACAGCAGCAATAAAATATTCTAACATAGAAAAATATTAAAAATTTTAATAAGATGAATTATAAAATAATTTTTTATTCTGATTTATTATCAAAATATGGGTTAAAGTATCATTTGAATGAATGGTTATAGGGCCTATAATTATCTGTGATTGTATTCAAAATCTACTTGATGTTTTTTTGTTGAATGAGTTATATTTTTTTATTTTAAAAGAGGGTGATGGACAGGTTTGGTATCATTAATTTTTTTTGAACAAAATAAAAAAAAAATTCCTATAGTGAAGAGGATATATGCCCGATAATTTTTTTTCGCTTGGAGAAACAGAATAGTTTATGACATGTTGTGAAATTTTCGGCTCTACTTTGTCTTTAGCCTGTGTCTCCATTTTAGTGGCTGAGCATTCCCTGATATCATATATAGAAAATCCGAGTCTTTATTTTGTTACCGATATGAACTGATATATTCCAAGATATCTATCGATGGGATATGGATATATAAGCCAATATTTTCCAACATGCACATTTTCAGCTTTTCAAATTTCTTTTAATACATAAAATAGTTGCCAATTTAATAATTATCATATTGATCAGGTTTCATATCATGCTTTTGGAGTACCCATTGAGATCTAGAGAAAATCTTGAATTCTTTTTCCAAATTTCTCTACCTTTTAATTCCATCAAAATAAGTCAAAATTTCATGTCATCTAAATCCTAGTCACCGGTTGAGATGATAGATGTATAATAACCATATATTTTTAAATTATTATCAAATGCATGATGGACGTAAAACTACACAATGAGGCGATGTATAATAACCACATGAACATTTATTTCGGCCTGCAGTCGGAATAAAATTTTCACTGCATGGTGGACCTAAATTGCATCATTCTAGAGAAGCAGGAAGTTTGGGACGAAGGGATGAACAAACCAATGAATAGTGGTGTTACATTCCACCCTGTTGGTGACATTTTTTTTTTCCAGGGTAAGAACCCTATCGGTGACTTTGACCATGATTTGTCACCCTCGTGGACGTCTAAGGTGGGGCCAGGGTACTAACCGCTCACTGTCAAGAGCGGCTTCGTGCAGTAGAGACGCGTGACATTTTTCCATTCCAACTGCAACAGGCATCAAGATCACCTTTCAAAACCAGAGATAGAGTGCGAAATTTGCTCTTTCTGCATGATAGATTTTTTTCATATTATTATGGAAGTAACCCACGGACCGGGATAACCGCTCTTTTTGGGTGCATCCATACCAACTCAATGAAATCGTGTAAATCATGTCTAATTCGGGCTCAAAAACTCAACCACATGTCCATTTCAAACCACCAACTTAATTTTTCACATGAGTGAAGCCACAATAGATATCCACCACTAATAACCTTGAACTAAAAGTTAGTAGATAAGCTTCTCTCTCCAACGAATGACCAGCATATAGTCCAATGATCTAATAACTTACAGATTCTAGCTAGCAGCTTATGGCTGAGCCTCCATATGAAAGAGATATAAAGGGGACTCTGAGATAAGGAAGAATTCTGGGAGGAGAACTCTGGAAAAAAAGGATGGTCTCTTCCTCACCACTCTACTATTTTCCTCCAATGTTCTCTAACTCTAACTAACTTAGATATCAGAGGATCCTCCACCAGAATATCCCCGATCGTATGGACTTTTCTTGCAGGTTCCCTCTGGCATCATGTCTCCTGGACAGCATCAAGCTCCAACCATATCTGCATCTGATTAGAGTCTTGCAGTAATAGATTGGTGCTAAAGAAAGGGCTCTATCCATTTAATGAGAAAAAAGAGTATGGTATGGATGAAAGCCCACAACTCCATCGCCCCTCACCAACAGTCTCTCTGCCGCAGCTAGAGCAGCACTGCTTGTGGGTTTATCATAGTACTGTTGGGAAATGTGTCCCAAAAAGCCAATCGTCAAGTTGTTGACGGTTGAGCGACCAAGTATTGTAATTGATTTGTTAATAAATAAAATATATTTGGCATCTTCATCATAAGCTTTCATCTTCTAATGAACTCCGTTGTTATGATGAAGTCCTTAGGACTATTTAGGTTCGATAAAGAGAGGATTTATCGATTAGTCCTTAAAATTGTTCACGACCAAATGATAGGCTGTTAATAAGGACAACAGCTTCTATCGAGCATAGGTCGCTGTAGGCCATATGGGTTGGTTGTCCTCTTAACCAAAGAGTGTGGAGACACTGGTATGGCATACAGGTGAGATGTAAGGGTACATCGTCATTGAACGTGACCAACTCCAGAGCATTCTGCTGTCGAGAATGTCTCTGATGGGATATAGGTATAAGTGTCCCTTAGACTTGAGATCACCTCAGTGACTTGCAAGCAACTCACTGTGCTTTGGTACCGGACTAACTGAATTTCTAATTCAGGGACGGAAGGCTTCTGGGCACAGTCAAGTACTTGCGAAGTCAGAGTGTGATCGAGATGGGATTGACCACTCCAAGAGTTGGAGAAGAATGAGTCGCTGTATTTCAATTTAGCAAAACCTTGGCCAGGGTAATCCATCAGATGGATTTGATATTTTGAAATACAATGTGGACAACCTGATCAGAGTTGACAGTTGAGCTCTGGGGTGTCCTATGATCATTTTGGTCAAGGGGATGAATTATATGAAAACTATATCCGCATGGGTTCTAAGGATGTTGTTCTACACATTCGACCTATCCGGACGTCGGGTACCATTGCTAGATAGTCACTTCGATTGGTATAGGAATTTGTTTCTATGCTACCGGCTTAGGTTCGGACCTATGAGGTCACACACATTAGAGTTCATGATCCGATCGGATGGTTGATCAACGATTAAGAATCATTATAGGGTTAAATAATCAATACGATTGACATTTAACCCAGTGCAAGTGTTGCAGGAGGATCGATTAGCAATTTGATTGCTAATTGGCTTAATTTGATTAAGCCAATGGGCTGAGATTAAGTCTAAT
Organism: Elaeis guineensis; assembly: GCF_000442705.2. Classification (NCBI taxonomy): domain Eukaryota; kingdom Viridiplantae; phylum Streptophyta; class Magnoliopsida; order Arecales; family Arecaceae; genus Elaeis; species Elaeis guineensis. The sequence goes on along the minus strand of NC_025998.2, from coordinate 91,991,080 downwards.
TAAATATGATTTAATTAGATTTGGTTTGGGCTTGATTGGATCAAGTCCAATTGGTTTATTGGATAAGCCAAGTGCAAGGAGAGATAGTTTTTTGAGAGGCCTTTCTGCCATCCAAAAATTAGAGAGAAATACCTTTGGGTCGTGGAGATATAAAAGACGCAAGTTTGGGTGTCTAGAGAGAAAAACGTGAAGAAGAAGAGGGTCTTCTTCTAGGATTTTTATTTTCATATCTTTCCTCCTTCCATCTTGAGTTTTCTGAGAGCGTCTCAGATCTGAAACTCCTCCTTCTACTTTCCATCTTTGGAAGAGTCCAAATCAAGAAGAAGGAGGCACCTGATCAACCATCAAAGAAGGATCAGCGCAGTACTAGCATACTGTGCTGATTTTCTGAAGCAGGACTTCTGATCGAGATTCGTGGGCTCGTGTGGATGACTCCTAGAGGCTGGATACGTGTGCGGCTTGCAACATCATCCTTAAGCCTGGATCAGCGAGGTTAGAGCGTCTAACTTGCAAGGTAATAGATCTGATCTATTATTTAATACATACATTAGATGTAGCTAGTATAGAAATATGTTGATATGATCAACATGTAGTTCATACTATATTTATATATATTTTAATTTCTGATTTAATGCCATGTTATAATCATGTAATAGGATCTTAGATCTAAGGATTTTCTGATCTTAGAAAATAAATTTTGATTTATTTTAGTCTTCCGCTGTATGATCTTGAAAAAGTTTCAAGATCTAACCTTGAAACCCTAGATCTGGTTCCTTCAATTGGTATCAGAGCCTAGGTTCTTTATTACATGATTATTTATACATGCTTAGATTATTTCTTAGATTAGATCTAATTTATAATCTAATTATTAAATCTGAAATTAAAATTTTAGATTAATCATAAACTGCAAGGTTGTCTTGCTGTAAGGTTTACCCCTTACAATGCAAAGGTTGTCCTAGTTTGTGTAGATCTATCTTTAATCATAAATTTGTTAGATATGATCTAGATTAAATTTATGATTTATTAGATTTAAAAGATGTTTAAATCTGAAATAAAATCTCTTTGTTAATAATTTTTATACAAAAAAATTATTTAAAGTTGAAATTGTTTCAATTACATGAACCTGTTTAGATTAGATCTAAAGTAGTTTCATGTTTATTTCACTTGCATCTTGATTATGAATCAAACATGCAATATGATTGGTAGAATCATATTGTAAAATTATTTTACAAATATGAAAATGATTTTTTGAAAAGCCGAACCCAACCCTCAGTCCAAAACTTAATTAAGAATTAAGAAGTTGTTTGATTAGGTTCTAGGATTGTGAATTGAAGAACCTAAGACACAAATCATAACACATTGGGTTAATGGGTTAGTGGGAACTAGGTCCATTAATTGGGTTAGACCTATGGTTAGATTAAAGATGGACTTAATTAGAGAATTGACTAAATCTAATCAATTGTTGTCTTAGATTAGGTCAAGGATTCTCTAGATCAATTACAATAGTTGTAGTTGGTCAAGTCCATGTCTTTAACGAGAACCAAATGGACTTGATTCTTGGCTAAGCGGTCTAGCACGAACTGTTAGGTTGATCTAATCGAAACTAATTAAACCAGTTGGTGTCTAAGGTAAACCAGACCGGTGGTTTTTAATTGGGAGCTCGCTTACCTGGCCATTCATGATGGTGTCTAAGGCAAGCTTTGGCAGACCCTCCCACTGATCGAACTTACCTGACCTCTTGGTGAAATTATGTTTTGATCGGATCACTTGACTATTCGAGCTGACCCATGTCAGCTAGGTAAATCAGTGTGACTGATTTAGGTGCTCCTAGACCAGCCCTGGTCTCCCTTAAGCTGACTTGGTGAAGCCAGTGGGAGGATCATGATAAGCTGGTTCATCTGACCTCATCCTCTATATTATTTAAATCCTCTAAAATTATTAGGTCCTTAAAATGATAAAGTTATGGAGATAACTGAGTCATAGCCTCCCATTAAGGTGTTTGATAATGAGTCCATGAACTCAATAATCATTGCAGACCCAAAGGCCTGGTGCTTGTTGACTAATGGAATTATCACTCATCATATGACGACTTGGAAGTATCTCTCTAATGGTGGTTAGGTGAGCCAATCAAAGTTGGGCTTAATCATTCGTTGGTTAGATACACCAAGTATGATCATGTTAATGGTTGGACCTAACTGGATCCTTACAGTGGAGGCCAAAGCCTACTGATTAGGTTTCTGGGGCAAAATTAAAATTACTAAAAATTGTTTAGAGAAACAATTGGTTATGAACCTACCCTTAGATGTACATGGGTTGGCCAACCAAAGTTGGGCTTGTGTGCAGTCTAAGTGGATTCTAGTACCCGCTAAGGAATTAGGGTAATTCCTCGAATTGAAGGTAGAGGCTACCAATTCGAATAAAATAGTGGGAGAAACCTTTTGATTAAAGTCCAAATCTTTAGGTTTAATGAATCAATTACTAATTAGGTTATGGTTCTCCTTTGTGCAAATATCGCCACTTCCCTATCGCTCCGATCATTGTTGGACAATGATAAGTTGGTGGGACCCAACTTCGGTAGTTGGTACCGAAAGTTGAAGATAGTCCTGGAGCATGAACGGATCCTATATGTGATAATAGATCCTGCACCTGAGGAGCCAGCTGTCAATGCACGTGGAACAATCAGAGACACTTACCAGAAGTGGCTCAGTGATTGGACCACGGTGCGCTGTATCATGCTGGCTATCATGAGCGACGAGTTCAGTCGCAGATTCGAGACGGCTCAGCCAAAGGACAAGCTTCAAGTGTTGGAGGATGCCTTTGGCACACCCGATGACGTGGAGAGGCACAAGACTAGTTGTGCCATCTTCAACACCAAAATGTGGGATGGTGCCTCTGTCACTGATCATGTATTGTACATGATTGAGCTGATGGAATGATTGAGCAAGCTCGACTTTTCCTTGCATGAGCAGCTTGGGAAAGATGCAATACTGAACTCACTGCCCAAGTCTTATCTCCCATTCCTCACTCATTATAGAATGACAAAGCCTGAAGAGAACTACCACAGGTTACTGGGGTTGCTTCAGAACTTTGAGAAGGATCACCAACTTCACAAGGAGTCGGTGAATTTAGTGGGAGGTTCATCTTCTGATTCTCGACCTTTTAAGAAAGAGAAGAAGAACAAGAAGAAGAAAGTAAAGAAGGTGCAAGTTCAGGCTAGGATATCAGTGCAGAGCCAGACCAAAAAGGTCAAGCCTGATAAGAGTCTATTCTACTGGCAAGCACCCTAGATTAGATAGTGTGTCAGATATCTACTTATGGCACTGTAGGCTAGGTCATATAAACAAGAACAGAATAAACATGTTGACTCAAGAGGGAATCTTCGAAGTTAGTGATTGTGAATCACTTCCAACCTGTGAGTCCTGTCTTCTTGGTAAAATGACCAAGTCACCTTTTACTGGAAAATGTGAGAGAGCTACTGAGCTCTTGAGCCTAGTACATACTGATGTATGTGGGCCCATGAGCACCAGTGCTAGAGGTGGATATTTCTACTTCATAACTTTCACGGATGACCTATCCCGATATGGATATGTCTATCTGATGAAACATAAGTCAGATTCATTTGAAATGTTCAAACGATTCTGAAGTGAAGTAGAAAAATAAACTGGGAAGAGTATTAAAACTCTTCAATCTGATCGAGGAGGAGAATACCTTTTTAGTGAGTTTCTCACATATCTAGGAGAGAATGGGATTCTCTCCCAATGGACTCCTCCAGGAACACCACAGCATAATGGTGTGTTTGAAAGGAGGAATTGGACTTTGTTAGACATGGTCCGATCCATGATGGATTTTTGCTTGCTTGCCGATATCCTTCTGGGGATATGCACTCGAATCGGCCTGTTATCTGTTAAATAGGATTTTAAGTAAGTCTGTAATTAAGACTATATATGAGATATGGACAGGGTGTAAGCCGGTACTTTCACACCTTAGGGTCTGGGGGTGCCCGGCCTATGTCAAACGATTAGTCACAGATAAACTTGGACCTAGGTCTGACAAATGCTCATTCATAGGGTACCCCAAAGAGACAAAAGAATATTTTTTCTATCATGCTGATGAACAAAAGGTGTTCGTCAGCCTTAAGGCAATCTTTTTAGAAAAGGAGTTCCTTGGTGAAGGAACCGTTGCCTCTAAGGTTGAACTTGATGAAATTCAATAGGTAGAAGGACCGACATCAATAGCTGAACCTGAGTCGGATATGATTAGATCACATCCGGAGCCCAATATACCTGCATCATTAAGGCGATCCGGTAGAGTACCGCATCAGCCGGACAGATACTACGGTTTCTTGGTCTGGGACGGTGATCCCATCGAACTTGATGAGAATAATGAGGATCCGATCACCTATGTGGATGCTATGCAAAGACCTGATTTCGAGAAATGGCTTGAAGCCATGAAATCCGAAATGGAGTCCATGAAGGTCAACGATGTATGGACATTGGTTGACCCACCTAAAGGGGTTAAACCCATTGGGTGTAAATGGGTCTTCAAAAGGAAGAGGGGCGCAGACGGAAAGGTGGAGACCTATAAAGCCCGTCTGGTTGCCAAGGGGTATCGTTAACGTTATGGTATTGACTATGACGAGACATTTTCTCCTGTGGCAATGCTCAAATCTATTCGGATAATGCTTGCAATAGCTGCCCATCTAGATTATGAGATCTGACAGATGGATGTAAAGATAGCTTTTCTTAATGGAGAGCTGACCGAAGAGGTGTATATGATACAACCTGAAGGGTTTACATCCACAGATGAGTCCAAGGTGTGCAAGCTTCAGAGATCCATTTATGGATTGAAGCAAGCTTCTCGGAGTTGGAACATGCATTTTGATAAGGTGATCAAAACGTATGGCTTCATTAAGAATGGAGAAGAGCCCTGCATCTATAAATGGAAAAATGGTCCAGTTGTGGTATTCCTTGTCTTGTACGTGGATGACATTCTCTTAATCGGAAATGACATCCCCGTACTACAGGGAATAAAAGTTTGGTTGTCATCACAGTTCTCCATGAAGGATGCTTGGGTTATCCCAGTCCATGTACATAGACACTATGCTGAAGAGGTTCAGCATGGAAAATTTCAAGAAGGGCTATCTACCGATAGGCCATGGAATTTCTCTCTCTAAGAAGGATTGTCCGACAACTCCTGAAGAGAGAGAGCGTATGAGTAGAGTCCCATATGCTTCAGCCGTGGGATCTATCATGTACGCCATGATATGTACAAGACCAGATGTGGCATACTCACTAGGAGTAGTGAGTAGATACCAATCTGATCCTGGAGAAGATCACTGGAAAGTGGTTAAATCCATCCTTAAGTATTTGAGAAATACTAAGGACCAATGGTTGGTTTATGGCGAGTCAGATCTGAAACTTGTGGGGTTCACAGACTCCAGCTTCCAATCTGACCATGATGATAGTAGGAGCGTGTCGGGTTATATCTTTACTCTGAATGGTGGAGCCATCTGCTGGAAGAGTTTCAAGCAGCATACTGTGGCAGACTCTGTTTGTGAAGCGGAGTACATCGCAGCATCGGATGCCGCGAAGGAAGCTGTGTGGCTGAGGAAATTCATCAATGAGCTTGGAGTAGCACCCTCCCTCGATGGTCCAGTCCTGCTCTACTGCGACAGTACTGGTGCCATAGCTCAGGTGAAGGAACCCAAAGCACATCAGCGGATGAAGCACATCTTGCACTGCTTCCATCTGGTCTGAGAGATCATGGATCAAGGTGACGTCGACCTTCAGAAGATCGATTGAAAGGAGAACCTAGCTGACCCCTTCACTAAAGCCCTGGCAATAAAGGAGTTCGACAACCACAAGTCGAAGATGGGTATTAGATACTGTGCCGAGTGGCTTTAGGACAAGTGGGAGTTGTTGGGAAATGTGTCCCAAAAAGCCAATCGTCAAGTTGTTGACGGTTGAGCGACCAAGTATTGTAATTGATTTGTTAATAAATAAAATATATTTGGCATCTTCATCATAAGCTTTCATCTTCTAATGAACTCCGTTGTTATGATGAAGTCCTTAGGACTATTTAGGTTCGATAAAGAGAGGATTTATCGATTAGTCCTTAAAATTGTTCACGACCAAATGATAGGCTGTTAATAAGGACAACAGCTTCTATCGAGCATAGGTCGCTGTAGGCCATATGGGTTGGTTGTCCTCTTAACCAAAGAGTGTGGAGACACTGGTATGGCATACAGGTGAGATGTAAGGGTACATCATCATTGAATGTGACCAACTCCAGAGCATTCTGCTGTCGAGAATGTCTCTGATGGGATATAGGTATAAGTGTTCCTTAGACTTGAGATCACCTCAGTGACTTGCAAGCAACTCACTGTGCTTTGGTACCGGACTAACTGAATTTCTAATTCAAGGATGGAAGGCTTCTGGGCACAGTCAAGTACTTGCGAAGTCAGAGTGTGATCGAGATGGGATTGACCACTCCAAGAGTTGGAGAAGAATGAGTCGCTGTATTTCAATTTAGCAAAACCTTGGCCAGGGTAATCCATTAGATGGATTTGATATTTTGAAATACAATGTGGACAACCTGATCAGAGTTGACAGTTGAGCTCTGGGGTGTCCTATGATCATTTTGGTCAAGGGGATGAATTATATGAAAACTATATCCGCATGGGTTCTAAGGATGTTGTTCTACACATTCGACCTATCCGGATGTCGGGTACCATTGCTAGATGGTCACTTCGATTGGTATAGGAATTTATTTCTATGCTACCGGCTTAGGTTCGGACCTATGAGGTCACACACATTAGAGTTCATGATCCGATCGGATGGTTAATCAACGATTAAGAATCATTATAGGGTTAAATAATCAATACGATTGACATTTAACCCAGTGCAAGTGTTGCAGGAGGATCGATTAGCAATTTGATTGCTAATTGGCTTAATTTGATTAAGCCAATGGGCTGAGATTAAGTCTAATTAAATATGATTTAATTAGATTTGGTTTGGGCTTGATTGGATCAAGTCCAATTGGTTTATTGGATAAGCCAAGTGCAAGGAGAGATAGTTTTTTGAGAGGCCTTTCTGCCATCCAAAAATCAGAGAGAAATACCTTTGGGTCGTGGAGATATAAAAGACGCAAGTTTGGGTGTCTAGAGAGAAAAACGTGAAGAAGAAGAGGGTCTTCTTCTAGGGTTTTTATTTTCATATCTTTCCTCCTTCCATCTTGAGTTTCCTGAGAGCGTCTCAGATCTGAAACTCCTCCTTCTACTTTCCATCTTTGGAAGAGTCCAAATCAAGAAGAAGGAGGCACCTGATCAACCATCAAAGAAGGATCAGCGCAGTACTAGCATACTGTGCTGATTTTCTGAAGCAGGACTTCTGATCGAGATTCGTGGGCTCGTGTGGACGACTCCTAGAGGCTGGATACGTGTGCGGCTTGCAACATCATTCTTAAGCCTGGATCAGCGAGGTTAGAGCGTCTAACTTGCAAGGTAATAAATCTGATCTATTATTTAATACATACATTAGATGTAGCTAGTATAGAAACATGTTGATATGATCAACATGTAGTTCATACTATATTTATATATATTTTAATTTTTGATTTAATGCTATGTAATAATCATGTAATAAGATCTTAGATCTAGGGATTTTCTGATCTTAGAAAATAAATTTTGATTTATTTTAGTCTTCCGCTGTATGATCTTGAAAAAGTTTCAAGATCTAATCCTGAAATCCTAGATCTGGTTCCTTCAAGTACAACCTCCTGTTATGATGGACCCACAATCTTTTGATATCTTGGTCCATCAGATCCAGGTGCTGACCGACGTCGTGCAATAGCTTTAACGATGGCGAAGTGGCAGCAATAGGTGGAACCAAGTCCTCAAGTGGCTCCCTCTAGGCGCAGTCGGTGATCTCGCTCCATGAGCTTGGGATCTATCATTCGACGACATTCTCATCATCCCCTGCTCCCGCATCCCAATCTTCCTCCCATCAGAGTTAAGGGGAAAAGGCTCGATCGTAGAGCTCTTCTTTCGATGGACATTCAACTCTAGGCTATTCTCTAGGCCTGAGAGATTGCACCAGGAGGAAGAGATCAAGAAAAAAGTCTAATACATCAAGCATCATCTCGCTGAGGTCCAAAATAGAACTCACCAGAATAACGATGGTATCGACTTCAACACCCGACCTCTCTTCTCTAAAACTATTCTAAGCGAATCAATTTTGAATTGGTTCAAGATGCCTTAGCTGGAGCCATATGATGGCTCTTTCGATATCCTTTCGACCATTTGGGGGTTACAGGTGTTAGAAAGCTGATGTTTTTGTTGTTCAGAAAGATAGCAACCTAAGAGGGGGTTGAATTAGGTTGTTTAAAAATTTTTACTAAATCTGAAATCTAAAATAATTTATGCTTCAAATTAACTTATCTAAAGTACTTGTGAGGTGTTCAATATATGTAGTAGTGAAATCAAGATATAAGAAAAGCTATACGAGTATTAAAACAATGTAAAATAGAAATTAAAAATAAGTAAAACAAATATGAAAAGGCACAATACAAACATACAGAAATTTATAGTGGTTCAATGTAACTCCACACCTAATTCCACTCTCCAAGCTTCTCTTAGAAATTTTACTATAATCATTTCGATTATGGTGTATTTGTTTTATCCGAGATCACAAACAAATCCAGTTGATTTTTTAAAATCACTAACCACAATCTATACACCGATTATTTTTTGAACTCACAATCAATCCAGTTGGTTTTATGGGCTCACCAACAAAAATGTATACACGACTATTTTCTGGATTCACAATCAATCTAGTTGGTTTTATGGAATCACCAACCAAAATCTAACAAATTTAATTTTGAATTTAGACAATCACCAAGTTTCTTTCTTTTAAAAAAAATTATAAAAAAGAAAAATATAAGATATAATTTCAACATAAAAATAAAAACAGAAATGAACTCTTTGAAGCTTGAAGAAGTTATTGTTGGATTGCTTAAATAATACTTCAACTTCTCTTCTTGATCCTTAAGAAGATATGGAAGATGATAGAGATAATTGCTCCTGAAAGTCCTCTGAATTCTATACTCAAATCTCTCTCTTTCTTTCTTTTTAAAAATATTCAATGATCCTCACTTAATGTGATGAATTCTTCTTTTCAATCCAGTTAGCTTCCTTTCCAATTAATTCTCTAGCTTTTGATATACTTGAAATTGATTAGAGAAAGAGTTTTGACCATTGAAAGGGCCGAACTAGTCATTAGAGATAAAAACTAGCTGTTAGAAATTAAATCTGAATTTCTGCAGAATTAACCATTAGGTTTCGAGTCGACTCGAGCTGTCTGCAAGTCCGTTCAAGTCTTTTTCTAAAAAATATAGCTTTCTGTCTTTTCTTACAACTTCAGCTCAGATATTTGAGTCGACTCGAGCTATCGCTCCAATTTCTACAAGTCCACTTAAATTTCTGCAAGTCTGCTTGAATTTTCTATCTTTTTTTTTTTAAGTCAACTCAGATGACACTCAGATTGACTTGAGTGCATGTCGACTGAAACTCTAGCATGTTAAAATTCTCTTTACTTTTTTTTTTTCAGTTTGAGTCGATTTGAATGAAATTTGAGTCGACTACGATGGCAGCCAACTAAAAATTTTTGAATAAATATCCACATGAGTGGTTTTTTTATTTCAACTTTTGAAGGCTTCTTTCATCTTGATTTTTATGGTCTTTTCCATCATAAAGGCGTCTAAAAATTTTTTGTTGGAGTTTTATTTGAGCATTTAAAATTATTCTTTTGATACTTTACAATTTTTCAGAAATATGAACTGGATCAAACTATTAGTTTCATTTATATAAAATATTTTAGAATCATCAAAATCAATCATGAGGTCAACAATCTTTCTCTTTTTGATGATGACAAAACTTTGAGTATATACATAATAAAAATATAATATATTTTAATTAATTTACTAATATAATCATGAAGTGATAAACTAAGTGCATGTAAGCATACACTTCATGAATGTTTCAATAGATTTATCATAAATTCAAATGAATACATTCAAATAATCATGAAGTGATGAACTAAGTGCATGTAAGTATATACTTCATGAATGTTTTAATAGATTTATTATAAATTCAAATGAATATATATATATGCTCATCAAATGCTCATTTCATATGATCATTTCAAGAAAGACAGATGAGCATTTCAAACTTTTATGCATATCAACTTAAGCATTTAAGCATATACTTAATGCACCATCTCTCTCCTTTTTTGACAGCATCGAAAGGCGAAAGGAGGGAAAAAATCATTAAAATCAATATATGTTCAAATATACACATATTCAAATTTTCGAGCTTGTGATACTATCTTCCCTTTTGGATAATTTTTCCCTTTTTGAATTTTATTTATGAATGATATAAACTCAATAATACTTCTCCTTTTTCTCAAAATATAGATTCATATTTTGAACAATATAGATTTAAAAGCATATTTTTCCTTTTTTGAATATAATAGATGCAAAACATACTTCTCAAATTTAATTAAAAGTACTTTAAGCTTTAAAGATTCAATAGAGATAGAACTTTCCAAAACTAAGAATTTTGAATAGATCATTCAAAGTAAATTATAAGATATATTTTGTTTTTCAAAAAAAAAAAAAATTGATATCAATCAAAATCTTTCTTCTTTTAATCAATATAGATTTAAAAATATATCTCCTCTTTTTTGAATAAAATTGATGTATTAAATAAATTCTCAAATTTAATTACAAATAGATTTTTAGTTTCAAGAATTTAAGAAGAATAGAGCTTTTTACAATAAAGAATTTTGAGTATCAAATCTAAGCACAAGATATATTTCAAAATTCATCATTTTTTTTTATAATAAGTAACAATCAATTAAATTCAAAAATGATATTGTTGGTGCAAAAATCCACCTGCGCCGGAGAAGCTGGAGTTGAGGAAGCCGCGGTCGCCGTCGGGACCTGCAAGGGAAGTCTAAACTGGAGGTGGGGTTGCTCCGGCAAGACCCTCCGACGCTCAAGTCAGTTCTCTACCTCAACAAGAATGGAGTGCTCGAACGGAGAATTTAGCAGAGTTTTGGGATAAGGCAAAAGAGCTTAAAGAATAACGTATCTGAGTCCCCCTTTTATAGGCGGGGGAGGCAACGGACTGATGGCGACGTTTGTAACCGCCTGGTAGTGGGCCGCCCATGGTCAGGGGAATTGATTGCGAAATATAATGGAGCAGATACGTGGGCATCACCTCGACTCGCCACGTGGAATCTGTTATGAGGGGTGGAGCAGCATCCGTCGTCAGGAGAATCGCATGGTATCCGTCGCAGGAGGTGGAGCAGGTTCGTGACCGTCACTGTGGCCTGCCAGGGGATAGTGGAGCTGCGCGGAGTCCGCCACAGGAAGTGGAGCAGGGCGGCTATGGCTACTGCGGCTTGTCAGGGAATGATGGTACCGCGCGGAATCCGCCACAGAAAGTGGAGCAGGGTCGTGGTCATTTTGGGGGCCTGTCAGGAGGCGTGGATCTGTCGATTTGAGCTCGGTAACGTTCGGAGCCCGGTTTCTGTAGGAGTCCTGGCAGAGCAGCAGTTGATACCGAGAGCGGAGCCCGACTCCCATGGGAGTCCGGGCGGAGCTGCGCTGATGTCGACAGTGGAGCTCGGCTCCCGTAGGAGTCCGGGCGGAGCTGCACTTGCTGATGGCGGTGGAGCCCGGCTCCCGTAGGAGTCCGGGCAGAGCTGCACTTGCTGACGGCGGTGGAGCCCGGCTCCCGTAGGAGTTCGGGCGGAGCTGCACTGCGAACAAAGTTAAGGGTGAAATCCGGCTCTGATAGGAGTCCAGATTGAGCTTACCAGCCGTTGATACTGAGAGCGGAGCCCGGCTCCCGTGGGAGTCCGGGCGGAGCTGCGTTGATGTCGACAGTGGAGCTCGGCTCCCGTAGGAGTCCGGGCGGAGCTGCACTTGCTGATGGCGGTGGAGCCCGGCTCCCGTGGGAGTCCGGGCGGAGCTGCGCTGATGTCGACAGTGGAGCTCGGCTCCCGTAGGAGTCCGGGCGGAGCTGCACTGCGAACAAAGTTAAGGGTGAAATCCGGCTCTGATAGGAGTCCGGATTGAGCTTACCAGCCGTTGATACTGAGAGCGGAGCCCGACTCCCGTGGGAGTCCGGGCGGAGCTGCGCTGATGTCGACAGTGGAGCTCGGCTCCCGTAGGAGTTCGGGCGGAGCTGCACTTGCTGATGGCGGTGGAGCCCGGCTCCCGTAGGAGTCCGGGCGGAGCTGCACTTGCTGATGGCGGTGGAGCCCGGCTCCCGTAGGAGTCCGGGCGGAGCTGCACTTGCTGATGGCGGTGGAGTCCGGCTCCCGTAGGAGTCCGGGCGGAGCTGCACTTGCTGATGGCGGTGGAGCCCGGCTCCCGTAGGAGTCCGGGCGGAGCTGCACTTGTTGATGGCAGTGGAGCCCGACTCCCGTAGGAGTCCGGGCGGAGCTGCACTTGCTGATGGCGGTTCCGCCGTGGGTTCCGGCTGTGGGTATTTTATACCCAACACCAGTCCCCCTACATCCGAGTTTTGAATTTCAAACGAAGGAAGTACACAGAAGTACAGCCGAAACCGTCCCTTCGAATCCCGCGCCCCGCCGCTCCCAGATATTTTGGCATTAAATGAGCGCGTGCCGGAGTCTTTTCGAATTGGTGCGGTACGAGAGGACGCTTCGAAGACCTCGCAGGTACGCTGGCCTAGGTACGGCGCAATTATGACCCTGCCAACCGCCAGCCGCCTTCAGCCGTCTGCCACGGGGAGTGGGACACGCGTCGGATGTGGACTGGCCTGGGGGGATTCGAGATCATTATGGCGCCGGATCCCAGGGCCTATTTAAACCCGTCCTCCCCCCTTCAGGCGCCCCACTCCGTTTCTGATTTCTTGCCGGCGTCTGTCATCTCCCCGAGAGTCTGCTCTAGCGAACGCCCTCTCGAGCCGTAGGCGCCTTCCGTTTCTCGCTCCCCAGGTCCCCAGAGCAAGATAGGTTAGTGCCCACCTTCTTCTTCTTACCGCCTAGGGTCCTCTCCTCTTTTCACTTCTTTTGTGTCTTCTCCTGGGTTGACCTCCGGCGTCTCCCTCCCTTCTCGTCTCGCTTTTCTAGGGCCCTTTAGGTTCTCCCCTAAAGAAAAATGTCTTCCGATTCTTCTGCCCCCGTAAGTTCTGGGAGTTCTTCTGCTTCAAACCCCCAGGCCCCTGTCTCTGCGGACGAACCCGCATTCGGGGCAGGGCCTCGCCCGGTTTTCGCTCCGGGCGCCATACCTTGTTCGTCGACTCCGGACGAACTTCTCCTGATAAGGGCTCGGTACGGGGTCCCTTCAGAGTACGATCTGGAGCTTCCTGGCCCCTCTGACCGGGCCAGCGCTCCCCCTCCTGGTCGCCTTTGTTTGTACCAGGAGGCATTCTGTGCCGGACTCCGGCTTCCGCTTCCTGCTTTTGTTGCTGCCTTCTTTCGTTTCTTAGACATTTCTCTCGCCTCTGTCGCCCCGAATTCCTTTAGGTTTTTGATAGGGTTTCTCTCCCTCTGTCATATAGCCGAGGTCCAGCCTTCCCTCTCCCTGTTCAGACATTTCTACACCTTCAAACGCCATCCTTCAGCGAAGGACTGGTGGTACTTCTCCCCCCAGTTCGGTAAGAAGGGGTTGCTGAAGGGCGCCCCTTCTTCGATTCACAACTGGAAGGGGAAATTTCTCTTCATTTACTGTCCGACCCTGGAATTGGGCCTGCCCCCTTGGGGGTCTCTGAGGGATTCCGTCCGCCGGGCTCCCAGCCTGGGAGAGGACGACCTTCAGGCCGCCCAGAAGCTCCTGAGCTACCCCGCTCCTTCCCTTCCAAACCTACTGAGGGAGCAGCTTCTTTTCAACATCGGCCTGAGCCCTCAGGATCCAGCAAGTATATATCTTTCCTTTTCTTGCCTTCTTCTTCCCTCTCTTTCTTCCTCTCTCTTTTTTCCTCTCTTCTCTTTCTTTTCTTTTTCTTTTTCTCTTTCTCTTTTTTTTTTTTTTTTTTTTTTTTTTTTTTGACTCTGGACTGATCGGTGCCGCTTTTTCCTTCTTCTTTTCTTTCCCCCCCTTTTTTTTTTTTTTTTTTTTTTAGCAATGGACGCCGACGCCACACGGATGCTCACCAAGGCTATGAGAGCCCAGAAAAGGAAGGGCGCGATGACCTCTGGCTCGGCGAAGAGGGCCAGGATGGAGGAGACGAGCTTGGCTGTGCCCGTCCAGGCGACCCCGGCAATCGACATTCCTTCGGATGCCGAGCCAGCGGCCCCCCGGGCTCCCCCGAGGAGCCCGCCGACCGGGGTCCCCATTCCGGAGGTCCGCCCCGCGGAGGCGCCCGTCGCGGGGAGGAGGAGAAAGTCGGTGGCCCACAGGCCGAGCAGCCACCGAGCCGCCGCAGACGAGTCCATCTGCTCCGAGGGGGGATCGAAGAACCCCTTCAACGACAAGGCTCTGATCCGTCAGCTGCTCGATGGTTGCATTCTGTCCGATGTCGTGGAGAGGATCGACCGTGCCGATCCCGAGCAGCGGGCCTGGGACACCTTGGGGTCCTTTCTCGAGGTAAGCGGATTTTTACTGGCACAGTTGCTCGGTCTTCGTTGTGATTCTCTATCTGTCCTTGCAGATCGGGCACCAGCTCTTCGCCTATGTCGAGGCGTCGGGCCGCATGAGAAGGGATCTTCTGCGGGCGGAGGAGCGCTGTCAAGACGAGGTTGCTCGTCTTCAAGCGAAGACGGCCGAGGTGGCCGCCCTCCGGGAGGCCCTGGAGAGGGAGAGACAAGACCGGGAAGAGGAAAGACGAGCCCGGGAGGAGGAGAGGCGAAGCCTGGAGGAGTTGGCAAGGAAGGCGGAGGCCAAGGTCGCCCATCTGGCCGAGCAAACTCCGGCTCTAGTCTCGGAGGCCAGGACCCTCGCGGTGGAGGAGTTCAAGGCCTCCGCGGAGATGAGGGAGCTGAACGTCCAATTCGGCCTGGAGGCGTTTACCAAGGGGTTCGAGCTCTGCCGAGAGAGGGTGGCCAGTAGATACCCCGACCTTGATCTCGGCTTTTTGGAGGAATCTGACGACGAGGCAGCCCCTTCATCCGCTGCTACCGCAGTTGCACCCCCCGCGCCGAGCTCTCCACCCCCCGCCCCCGAGGTCTGAGACCTCCGATCTTGTATCTTTCTTTCGTCGCCATATTTTCTTTCCGCTTGTCTTCAAAATTAATCAATAAAGTCGAATTTCTTATTGTGGATGGTCTTTCCTTCCCCCTGCTCCTTCTTTTCTGCCTTTCTTCTCGTAATGAGCTTGATCTTTGACGTTTGCATCTTCCGATGGCAGCGTCCCGCCGAAGCACTCCCCTTGCCCCTGGGGGTTCCGCTGAAGTCAACTATCCAACGGCTCAAAAAGGAGGTCCTCCACCTGACGAAGAAGTTGAAAAAGTCGGAGGACGAGCTCCGCAAGTCGAAAAAATGCTATTCCGAGGCCGCCGCTGAGGCCGCCCACTTCAGGAGTCTCCAAGTGAAGGCAATCATGGACTACAGCCGGAGGAAGGCGAACTTCGCAAAGGAGCTCGAGGAATGCACGAAGAGCGCCAGCGACCGAACTTGGGCTCAAGAAGCCAGGATCAGCGCCCTTAAGGTGGAGCTGTCAGTCGCGAAGAGGAGGATCGGCCAGCTGGAAGGGAACTCATCCCGGCTCACAGCGCGGGATGAGCAGATATGGCCACAAAAAGTTTCTGACCTTCAGAAGCAGCTTCAAGATGCCGAGATGAGCCATGATGTGCAGCGTGCCAGCTGGCGCCGGCAGGTAGAAGAGTATAAAGGGAGATTCCGTCAAGCGGCGGACGAGGTCATTCGTCTCCAGAGGCAGCTGGTTACTAGGGTGCAGCTTACTAACGCCCAAGATACCGAAGAGCTCCACGCCCTGAGAGGCACCGTCGAGGAGATTTCTGTCTCCCTTGGGGAGAAGACAGCCGAGCTGCAACAAGTAAAAATTCAACTGGGGCTTGAGCGGAAGGCTGTCGCGGACGCAGAGGCGGAGTCCGAAGTTTTGCGGAAGTGGCATCGGGAAGCGGAGGCTGAGAGCCGGTGACTTCGTCAGGCGCTCCAAGATATGCTGCAAAAGAAGGAAGAACTAGAGGAAACGGTGGAGAGCCTGAGGCAGTCTTGGTTGGGGGATGGAGGTGATCACCCTAGGTTAGAGGGAGCAGGACCTCCTTAAAGTTCTTTTGTAGTCACCCCCTTTTTGTAGCTGCCCCCCCTCTTTTTTTTTTTTTTTTGTCGTTTTGTCCCTCTTTCTCTGGCCGTCCTGGTCCTGTAGTACATATATCGGAAATGAGGAAAAGCTCTTTGTGTTACCTTGTCCGCGCGTAGCACCGATATTGTCGTTCGTTGACCCTCTCTCGTCGTTCGGCCTGTTTGGCTTAGAGGTCGTCGTGGGAAGGGGCTCTTCCCTTTCTTCTGATCTCATCATGTGGCCAAGCCTCGCCACCGTTTTTGACCCTTGCTGGCGAAGCAGCGGATGGAGCCCGGCTTTCTCAGGAGCCCGGGCGAAATCTTTCTTGGCGGCGGAACCCGGCTCCCGTAGGAGTCCGGGTGAAGCTTACCTTGGCGGCGGAACCCGACTCCCGTAGGAGTCTGGGTGAAGCTTTCCTGAGCGGCGGAACCCGACTCCCGTAGGAGTCCAGGTGAAGCTTTCCTGAGCGACGGAACCCGGCTCCCGTAGGAGTCCGGGTGAAGCTTTTCTTGGCGGCGGAACCCGGCTCCCTTGATAGTCCGAACGGAGAAGCCCTCCGAGAGTTGGAGCAGCTCGATTCTCGTAAGGGCCAGGGCAAAGTTTTTTTGCAATCAAAGTCATAAGTAAAGTCCGGCTTCCATAGAAGTCCGGGCGGAGTTGTCCTGTAGCTGACGTTGGCGGTGGAGCCCGGCTCCCGTAGGAGTCCGAAGTCTTCTTTGGCGTAGAGACCCGGCTCCCATAGGAGTCCGGGTGAACTCTTCTTTGGCGGCGGAACCCGGCTCCTGTAGGAGCCCGGGTGAAGCTTATCTTGGCGGCGGAACCTGGCTCCCGTAGGAGTCCGGGTGAAGCTTACCTTGGCGGCGGAACCCGGCTCCCGTAGGAGTCCGGGTGAAGCTTACCTTGTCGTAAGAACCCGGCTCCCGTAGGAGTCCGGGTGAAGTCTTTCTTTGTCGTGGAAACCCGGCTCCCGTTGGAGCCCAGACCTTCCACATTGCTCATGTCAGGACAAGGTTCTCCTCCTGTTCCTGTCAGGGCCGTGGGGGCACGTTAGGGTGTTGTAAGGCCTCTCCCCCCATCCGGTCTAAAGGAACCGGGCCTTCGACTTTGCTCAAGTTAGGGCGAGGTTCTCCTCCTGTCCCTAACAGGGCTGTGGGGGCACATCAGGGTGTTGTAAGGCCTCTCCCCCCATCCGGTCTAAAGGAACTGGGCCTTCGACTTTGCTCAAGTTAGGGCGAGGTTCTCCTCCTGTCCCTAACAGGGCTGTGGGGGCACATCAGGGCGTTGTAAGGCCTCTCCCCCCATCCGGTCTAAAGGAACCGGGCCTTCAACTTTGCTTAAGTTAGGGCGAGGTTCTCCTCCTGTCCCTAACAGGACTGTGGGGGCACATTAGGGCGTTGTAAGGCCTCTCCCCCCATCCGGTCTAAAAGAACCGGGCCTTCGACTTTGCTCATGTCAGGACGAGGTTCTCCTCCTGTTCCTGACATGGCCGTTGTTTTTGGAGGGGTCATATCCAGTCATAATACATCCGCGTTAAGTAGGAGGAGCGCGTTAGCTAGAAAGAAAAGTAGATTCAAAACAAAATAGTAAGCAATACATTTACAGTTCTCCCGCTCCCCCTTGAGGCCCTCCGGCGATGGAGTCGATGGTCCCGACAGGAGGTCGGTCCTCGGGCTGCTCCTCCCTTTTCTATGGTTCGGGCGGCGGGAGGGCTCTTGGCCGGTCTCCTCTACCCTCAGGCCGGCGGCGGATGAATCTGTCGAGCCGACCTCGCCGGATGAGCTCCTCGATCTTGTCCTGGAGCTGGATGCATTCTTCGGTGTCGTGGCTGTGGTCGCGGTGGTAGAGACAGAACTTGTTGGGGTTGCACTTTCCGGGGTGCGTGCGCATCCTCTCCGACCTAGGAAGCAGCTCCCTGACCTCCATCAGCACCTGGGCCTTCGAGGCGTTGAGGGGGGCGTAGTTACGGAACTTCCCTGGCGGGGAACCCCACCGAAATCTGTTGTCCGGGCTCCTCTGCCTGCGTGCCCGGGGGGGAGTATGGGTGCGCTTATGCCCCAGAGGGGATCGGGAGCGAGGCCGGGCTTCCTTTGGCCTCTTCTCAACTGCAAGCTTACCAGAATTTCCCGCCTGGCGCTCCCTCGCAGTCTCTTCATCCTTCATTTTGAAGGCCTCTTCCGCTCGGGCGTATCCTTCAGCCCGAGCCAGCAGATCAGCGAAATTCCTGGGGTACTTCTTCTCCAGGGAGTATAAGAGATCATTCTTCTGAAGGCCACCTTTCAGGGCGGCCATGGCAACCGACTGGTCCAAGTTTCGGACCTCCAACGCCGTGATGTTGAAGTGGTTGACGTAGGCCCGTATGGACTCCCCTTCCCTCTGCTTGATGTTGATGAGGGACTCCGAACCTTTTCGGGGACGTCGGCTGCTGACAAAATGGGCCACGAATTGGTGGCTCATTTGATCAAAGGAGAATATGGTACCCGGCTTCAGAGCTGAGTACCAGTTTCTTGCTGCTCCCTTCAAGGTAGACGGGAAAGCCCGGCACAAGATGGCGTCAGGAGCACCGTGGAGCAGCATCATCATTCGAAAGGCCTCCAGATGATCGACCGGGTCCAACGTCCCGTCGTAGCTTTCGAACTGAGGAAGCTTGAAATTCGACGGGATCGGTTCCTGCATAATCATTTGGGAGAAGGGAGGGTCAGTGCAGATATCCTCACCGTAAGCGGGAGGCGCATGGCGGAGTTCTTCGATCCGTCGGTTCATCTCCTGGAGCCTCCGGTCCAGGAAATCCTCTCGACTTCGAGTCTCGAGGGTCCTTTGGCAGAACGGGGGCAGGGATCTCCCAGGGGTGGAGTCGTGGTCCGATTGAGGGCTCTCTACCCTCGGATTCGCCTTCTCGAGAAGGACGGGGCGGCTGGCCCAGGTGGCCCGCCCCACCGCCGGGTTCTGGCATTCCGGAGATGCCCCTTCCGGATGCGCCGACGCCTGCGGCGGCTGCTGCTGCATTGCCTGTACGGCCTCGACGAGGCCTTTGACCTGCTGCGCCAGCAAGTCGAACTGCTCCGCGCCGACCGCCGTCGCCGGAGGGGGAGGAGGAGCTGGCTGAGAAATGGGAGGGGAGGCCGGAGCCTGAGACCTGGCCGCGGAGGCCGTGGACCGCCGGGTGGATGCCCTGCGCGGAGGCATCGGGTGTCGATCTCGCGGGGGAGGATTAGGAGTAGATGACGGAGAGATGGCCGGAGGCGGCTCCGTTGAGCGCTCCTTCAAGAACAAGGGTGCTGCGAAGACACAGGGCCCTTCCTCTAGCGCCAATCCTGTTGGTGCAAAAATCCGCCTGCGTCGGAGAAGCTGGAGTTGAGGAAGCCGCGGTCGCCGTCGGGACCTGCAAGGGAAGTCTAAATCGGAGGTGGGGTTGCTCCGGCAAGACCCTCCGACGTTCAAGTCAGTTCTCTGCCTCAACAAGAATGGAGTGCTCGAACGGAGAATTTAGCAGAGTTTTGGGATAAGGCAAAAGAGCTTAAAGAATAACGTATCTGAGTCCTCCTTTTATAGGCGGGGGAGGCAACGGACTGATGGCGACGTTTGTAACCGCCTGGTAGTGGGCCGCCCATGGTCAGGGGAATTGATTGCGAAATATAATGGAGCAGATACGTGGGCATCACCTCGACTCGCCACGTGGAATCTGTTATGAGGGGTGGAGCAGCGTCCGTCGTCAGGAGAATCGCATGGTATCCGTCGCAGGAGGTGGAGCAGGTTCGTGGCCGTCACTGTGGCCTGCCAGGGGATAGTGGAGCTGCGCGGAGTCCGCCACAGGAAGTGGAGCAGGGCGGCTATGGCTACTGCGGCTTGTCAGGGAATGATGGTACCACACGAAATCCGCCACAGGAAGTGGAGCAGGGTCGTGGCCATTTTGGGGGCCTGTCAGGAGGCGTGGATCTGTCGATTGGAGCTCGGTAACGTCCGGAGCTCGGTTTCTGTAGGAGTCTTGGCGGAGCAGCAGTTGATACCGAGAGCGGAGCCCGGCTCCCATGGGAGTCCGGGCGGAGCTGCGCTGATGTCGACAGTGGAGCTCGGCTCCCGTAGGAGTCCGGGCGGAGCTGCACTTGCTGATGGCGGTGGAGCCCGGCTCCCGTAGGAGTCCGGGCAGAGCTGCACTTGCTGACGGCGGTGGAGTCCGGCTCCCGTAGGAGTCCGGGCGGAGCTGCACTGCGAACAAAGTTAAGGGTGAAATCCGGCTCTGATAGGAGTCCGGATTGAGCTTACCAGCCGTTGATACTGAGAGCGGAGCCCGGCTCCCGTGGGAGTCCGGGTGGAGCTGCGCTGATGTCGACAGTGGAGCTCGGCTCCCGTAGGAGTCCGGACGGAGCTGCACTTGCTGATGGCGGTGGAGCCCGGCTCCCGTAGGAGTCCGGGCGGAGCTGCACTTGCTGATGGCGGTGGAGCCCAGCTCCCATAGGAGTCCGGGCGGAGCTGCACTGCAAACAAAGTTAAGGGTGAAATCCGGCTCTGATAGGAGTCCGGATTGAGCTTACCAGCCGTTGATACTGAGAGCGGAGCCCGGCTCCCGTGGGAGTCTGGGCGGAGCTGCGCTGATGTCGACAGTGGAGCTCGGCTCCCGTAGGAGTCCGGGCGGAGCTGCACTTGCTGATGGCGGTGGAGCCCGGCTCCCGTAGGAGTCCGGGTGGAGCTGCACTTGCTGATGGCGGTGGAGCCCGGCTCCCGTAGGAGTCCGGGCGGAGCTGCACTTGCTGATGGCGGTGGAGCCCGGCTCCCGTAGGAGTCCGGGCGGAGCTGCACTGCAAACAAAGTTAAGGGTGAAATCCGACTCTGATAGGAGTCCGGATTGAGCTTACCAGCCGTTGATACTGAGAGCGGAGCCCGGCTCCCGTGGGAGTCCGGGCGGAGCTGCGCTGATGTCGACAGTGGAGCTCGGCTCCTGTAGGAGTCCGGGCGGAGCTGCACTTGCTGATGGCGGTGGAGCCCGGCTCCCGTAGGAGTCCGGGCGAAGCTGCACTGCGAACAAAGTTAAGGGTGAAATCCGGCTCTGATAGGAGTCCGGATTGAGCTTACCAGCCGTTGATACTGAGAGCAGAGCCCGGCTCCCGTGGGAGTCCGGGCGGAGCTGCGCTGATGTCGACAGTGGAGCTCGGCTCCCATAGGAGTCCGGGCGGAGCTGCACTTGCTGATGGCGGTGGAGCCCGGCTCCCGTAGGAGTCCGGGCGGAGCTGCACTTGCTGATGGCGGTGGAGCCCGGCTCCCGTAGGAGTCCGAACGGAGCTGCACTTGCTGATGGCGGTGGAGCCCGGCTCCCGTAGGAGTCCGGGCGGAGCTGCACTTGCTGATGGCGGTGGAGCCCGGCTCCCGTAGGAGTCCGGGCAGAGCTGCACTTGCTGATGGCGGTGGAGCCCGGCTCCCATAGGAGTCCGGGCGGAGCTGCACTTGCTGATGGCGGTTCCGCCGTGGGTTCCGGCTGTGGGTATTTTATACCCAACAGATATAATGAATATATCAGAGCAAATCTATGATCCTAACATGTAGTATTCAAGCAAAATTAAAATAATAAGTTTCTTAAATATTTTTTTTGATACCAAAAAAAATCTATCAAAATCATTTCTTTCTTTTCTTAAGAGATATCAATCAATTTGATTGACAAAGATATCAATCTTTAGAATTTGTCTTAAAGGTATCATGTCAAAGCTATGCAAAATATTTGAGATAAAGCAATCTTTTTGTTGTGTCAAAAAATAAATAAATAGAGTATAGGGCAATAAAATATGATATCAATTATTTAAATTTTTGATCATAAGAGATGAATCGATTAAATTCAGATCAAATTATATTGATAAGTCATTTTGAATTGGTATCAATAGATTGTACAAAATAAATTATAAAGAGATTTTTTTATTTAAATTCAAATCTTCTTTTTCTTAAGAAATATCACTCAATTAAGTTCATAAAAAGATATGAAAATCTTGAATTTGTCTCCAATGATATCATATCAGAAATATTTTAATATAAAACTAATTTGAGACTGAATATTCAATTCTTTTATCAAAACATAAAGCAATAAGATGCAAGATAAAAATGATTCTATTGATATCAAGTTTGAAAATTTTTTTAAGAAGAAATATCTTGATACTAATTATGAAAATAATTGACTTTAAGAATTTTGAAGTTCAAACTAAATACTAATTATCTTGATACCAATTAAATCAAATCATAATTTTTTTGAAAATTTGATACCAATTAAAGATCAAAAGAAATCAATTGTCAAAATTACATACTTCAAATTCAGCTTGATACCAATTATGTAAAGCATTCTTTAAGTTTATTTTTCAAAAATGATCAATCAATGCAAGATTTTTTTTTAATGCTAATTAATTTACAACAATATTGATATGATCAACTTATGCAAAGTATGAATGGCGAAATTCAATGATCAAAAACACATGATTCCTCATATCAAGATAAGCAAGATACATAAGTTCATCAAAAATAAATTTCTTCTCAAGTTCAAAAATGATTTCCTCCAAAATATATCAAATTGATCATAATAAGCAAGGTATAAATATTTATCAAGAATTTCTATTCTAAGATTAATAATAATTTATCCTATTAAGTTTTAAAGATGATTTCTCCTTTTAGGATTAATGATGACTTCTCTAAAATAAGTCAAATGAACAAAACATCATGAATGCTCAACCAAGTTCATGTGACAAAATCAAGATAAGCAAAATAATTTCTCTTATTAGGTTTAGATTTTTTTTTTAAGATTAATGATTCTCCAAATAATGCTTTCTCTTTTAATAATGATTTCTTAGATAATGTTTTCTCCCCTATTTTTCATAGTTGATGCCACAAAATTTATTTATCTTGATACTCACTCTTTTTCTTCCAAATTATACAATTCAATTAATATCAAGAAAGTAAGATTTACATTTTTTTCTCTTTTAATTTTATAAATAAAGCACATACCAAACAAATAAGTATAGAAATCAAGCATATAACATCAAACACATTGAGTTTCTATAAAAGATGAACTTTTCATTGATTGTCAAAAAGTAATTTCAATGATAATAGCAGATAATACAACCAAAATATATGCAATCTATATCTAACCAAAAGATGAAATATTAGGAGAACTATGACTCTGCAAGATGAGTCCTAGCAGTCTAACAGGGTAGCTCTAAGAAGTGGGTCTAGATAAGACAAAAGAAGAGGGTAGTCTAATATCTCCAGATGACTGGCTTCGGTCATGAGCATCCTCTTTTATTAAAATAAATGCTTGAATCAATCTCACAGTCTCTCCTCTGACCAAAAATAATACCTCCATCAAATCTCATCTCGTCTGCCGCACTCTGAAGTGTAACTCTAAAGCTTTGCATAGACTGAAGTCATGATTCTGATGAAAACTTTCTCGATGAATGCATCATCATCCGCTATACCTTCAACATCATCTCGATTCAATGTCTCATCCTGACATTTCACTACATGAGATGATTCAAGGTGCTTCCATCAGTTTGTATATGTAGTGTGCATCTAATGCTATCAATATCCATATCAATCTCCATATCTTTCACTTTGGAAACTAGGCTTTCATTCATTTCGATGCTTGGTCTTTTCTTGCATAGGAGAATGACTTGGAGAAGCCTTGAATTCTTGAATTTCTATATGAAACTTTACCTTTCTTTGGATGAATCGCTTCTGGGGTGTCATTGGAGAACAAGGACCACAAAAATTGATTGAAATTTGATGAGGAAGGTTTGATTTAGGAAGGAGGAGGGTTTGAATGAAGATCTAACTCAAAAGAAATGGAATAGAAGGAGCAAAACTTTGGATCACCTCGGGTTAAAAAGCCTATCCCTGACGTAGAGTCGACTCATCTCAAACATGAGTCAACTCTAGAAAAACTAGGGTCGACTCGTTCTAGAACTATTTTTCTTCAAGAAGCTATAAGTTGACTCCTCAGTTTCAAGAGTCAATTTCTTAATATAGAAAATAGTTTAAGAAGTTTCAAATCAAAAAATATTTGATCAAATTGAATAGAAATCAATGGAGAATTAAATCAAAGATTAGAATGATGTTCAAATCAATTTAGTGGATCGAAAATTAATTAATTTGGGGTTTAAAGTCTATCAAATCAAATCAAGAGAAAATTAAGGAAAAATCAAGATAATGGCTCTATGAGTGAAGTTCAACTAGGAAAATTCAAATTCTTAAGGATTTAAGCTAAAATGCAATGCAACTTAACACATCAAGTACTTGATCTTTCATGAACAAATAACTTATCTTGAAATTCTTTGATCATACAATTTCAGATAAATTTTGATAATTAGATGTCTTATGAGAATGTCAATATTTGTTTCATAAAATTTATACACAATTAACCTCCTATGCAACGAAGCTTGTTTTGATTCAACTTTCTTTATGATCAAAATAACATGATATAGATAATTTGAGAACCATACAAATTTTTGAAATGAATAAAAACTTATTATGATTCAACTTTTACAAATACTTATCAATCAAAACAATATGATTCAAGGGGTTAAAGAAACATGCTGATTTTATGGTGCAAACATAAACTTATGACAATTCATAAGACACTCGAATTAAGAGAACAAATTTATCAATGTATTCAAACAAGCATTGAAAAATCATGCATAGATATGAAGCATCAAAATCAATTATTCAAGCAAAATAATATCAAAAATTAGTGATGGTATGATGTGAGAATGATTTAGCTTTTACCAAACATCATCATCCATTCACTCTAAATCTTAAGTATTCATTTTTAAGAATTCATTCCTTTCATACCATTGGATGCTTGGAGTACCTGCAAAATCATTTTCTAATTTTTAGTATCCAAGCCATCTTGGGTCCATAGGAGTTAGTGCACACAATTCTTTTTGAAATTCAAATTTACTTTTCTAAAGTATGACCATTTCTAATAATATTATATTCAGAAATTCTATGGCCTACTTTGTTATATTTGAAGCAAATAATAGAATAATTTTCTTGATGAGCTTTAGTAAATATATTCCTAATAAATTTTTATTTTCTTGAAGGATTGAATTCAATTCCAACTTTATGGAAAATAGCTTTTTAATTATTTAACATCAATTGAAGATTTTGAGAACTAAATGTGAATTTATCTATAAAAGACTTCAATCTTTCAATTTCTTTCTTTTGTTCACCATTTTCAGCAATAAGATCTTTCTTTTTTATATTTATTTCTTTCAAAAAATCTTTTTTTTCATCCACTAAAAGTTCTAATTTTTTTAGATTTCTTTTTTAATTTAGTATTTTCTTCTATCAAGAATTTTTTAAATTTCAAAAGAATTTTTTTTCTTCATCTATCATTTTTTTTCAAAAAATCTTCGTTTTCAATCAAAATTTTGTTTTTCTCTTCAGTCAAAAACAAATTATACTTTTTGAGTTCTTTATTTTTTAGCTCTATCTTTTTATATTCATCTATAAGCTCATGAAAGCATCAAGTAATTCTTCAACTATAAATTCGAAAGAGTTTTCAATATTCATCTCATCATTATAAGTCATGAGGTAAAGATTTATAATACTTTCTTCCTCATTTTTCTTTTCATTACTTTGCTCCCTCTTAATCGATGCTTTCTTTTTTCTTTGTTTCTTCTTCTTTTTCTTCCTTTCATCCTCATGAGCCATGAGGCATATATTGGGGAGGGCTTTCTTGTCTTCTCGAGAGCTTGATTCTTTCTTTTGACTTGCTCCCTCATAAGTTGTTTCCAATGTCTCTCATATTTATTTTGCTAAAATATAAGTAAAAATTAAATTCAATTCAATTAAATCCAATGAGCAATAGTGCATATTCATAACCTTAGCATTCAAATGAATTATTTCTTTATCACCAATTAATGTACTGGATGTGTGTGGGCCATTGACTATAATCTTTCATAAATTATAATTATATGCTTGTATGAATATTTTTATTTTAGCTTTTCAATAGATATAATTTGATTCATTAAAAAATGAGGAACATTCTATAAAGTAGCTTTTATTAAATAAAGATTCAATTTAGTGTAGGATTTCAGGGTGGACATGCACAGTGGAAGCATAACAGATTTTAAAATTTTAAATTAAAAAATTTTAAATATTTAAACCCTTAAACCGGCATCTCCTTGATGATTAACAATCATATAATATATATACATAATAAAATTTAAGCTATAGAAGAATATCTAAAGCGCTTAATCTAAATTTTGGTAGAATCTCCACCAGATGCCCAAATATTCGCTCTCCAACAGTGATCCACACAGGGCTATGGTCAGGATACCAACTCTTTGAGATAATTTTTCCTCCAAAATTCTTACTCTGAGAATTTTTCTTGGGCACCAGGACCTCTTCCTCTCCTCCTAGCCTTCCAATCCCTACCTTTCTTCTCTCATTGTCTTCCTTAATTCTCTTGCTAGGCTCTTGTCCTAAAATTGAACTTGTTCTTACTATTTTTGAACTTATCCAAATAAGAGAAGGAATAGACTAATTAGTAATAAAGAGAGGATGTTAGAAATAAAAAAAAAAATAAAAATCTGAATGAATCAAATTCCTCCGACGCACCCCCTTTAAATACTTAGCGATAGATTGCCTTCGGGAATGATTCACGCCCCCTCCATGTGCCATCTCGTGCCCCAAAAAATTTCTCACACCCCTAGCAAATTTTTCATGCCCATCAGGAGCCTCATGACACATGACAAGCATCTGAAAAAAATTTGATAGATGCTTCGCGTAGAAGGACTCTTCGAAATATTTTTTTCGATATTTCTCCGATGCATCGCGCAACTTCCCATGATGTAATTTTTCTCCACCACCCATCAGTGACTTTTGTCCATCCAATGGCCCAAAATTGAGGCACTAACTTGGTAATGGCATGAAAAAAATCTAAAAATAAGATGAGGTGTGACACATAGATTAGAGTCCTTCACAAGTTGGACTCTTGATTAGGCGCATGGATCAGATTGGCAAGATTTCAAACTTCAACCAATTTTCACAATTAAAGTAGAAAGTGATTAATCCAAAGAAGGACTCCTTAGAGCTCAAAATTAAGTCAAAATTACCAAATTTTTTTTTTCTCATCATGAAACATTGGATAAGCTCAAGGAAAGGGCATCCCATGGGATGCGAAACCTATTTCTGCACACAAAGACTGCATCCCACATGCAAGAAAAATTTTGGATATGTGGGCACTAAGTTTCTTGGCTCCAAATTTTTGATACATGTAGCTAAGGGCTGAACCAACTCAAACCTAAAATTGGTTTAAATTAATTTAGCTTTAATTAGCCTAATCTGGAATCAATTTCGAACCCAATTCAAAAAAGGGAGCTAGGATTTGCAACATGTGCTAGCATGTCTACTTTGCAAACATGATCTAATCCAATTAGACCCCTGATCAATTCTCTTTGTATGTGACCCATTAGGTTCCATATCTAGCTAGTAGTGGGTCTACATGCAAGTCGATCTGATTTGATTAGAATTTAATCTAATCGATCTAGATCCAATCGAGCTAACCTGATTTCAGCAATTAGAACTCTTTCTAATTGGCAATCGAATTAAACTCTTTAATTTGATCAAACCCACAAGATAAGATTGATATCTAGCAATATATCATATCTACTTAAAAGATATAAAATTTTAATAAAAATATCAAAAATATCTTTCAGTGGAAAGTTACCGTGCAATTCGATCCTACGATCTCACAGCACCCCAAATATGACTCTGGATATGGAATGATGTCAAATCCAATATCATATTCAAATTTTTCTTAATCTTAAATGATGATTCAATTAATAAAATATTAAAAATTCTTTCTAATTTTCATTCTGCTTTTATCAAAAGTTTTCTGAATCATCAATTGATCAGAGTAAGTAGGATGCGATCTCCTCTTACCAGGAGTGATCGATTCCATGTTAACCTACTCACAACCTCCATACATATTCCACCATATCCAAGATACCCCGTACATGACTAAGTCATGAATGAGTATGAACCAAAATATGAATTCATATATATAAGATTCTATGATAGTCTCAGATCAAAGGATCACATGCATAACTCTCACTATAAGAAAATATCTTTTGACGGGTAAGTAAATTTCATAAGATGTTTCTTAAGTTGGACCAATTCAGTGAACTCATTCTCTAATGAGCACCCATTTTCTTGTATTAGTGTCTCATACAAGTGGCTTATGAGATCAGCCACTCTCTCCATCGAGCATACATAGAAAGTGATAGTCTATCAGAACATTGATCCCCTACTCAATGCTCCTATAACTAAGAATATTCTAAATCAGAGTTTTTAGGATTTTGAACTTATAGGTATGATCTCATCATAACTCTAAATCCATTGTCCTAATTTATAGAGTTCATCATAATCATTATAAAAGTAAGATGCAGTATATTATGAAAAATACCTTTTATTTATAAAATATCAATACATGAGTCTGAAAGATTACAAGAAAAACCTATCAAAATATAAATTTCGATTGGCTTGTAGGGTATATTCCTTTCAATCTTCTACTTGCACTAAAACCAATTGTCTTTATATTTTATCCTCATACAATCAAAGTGACGATCGAACTGCTGCTGTGGTAGAGCCTTAGTGAACAGGTCTGCTATGTTGTTCTTTATTTCTACTCATTCAATGACAACATCTTATCTTTCGATTATTTCACAAATGAGATGGAAGTGTCTTAGAATGTGCTTGAATTTATGATGAAACTTTAGTTTCTTGGCTTGAGCAACTACTCCAGTATTATCATAATAAAGTGGTACTGAATTCTCAATCTCAGGAACGATACCCAACTTAGTGATGAACTTCTTCATCCAGACAGCTTCTTTGGTGGCTTCACTTATAGCTATGTACTCTGCCTCAGTGGTTGAGTCAGCTACAGTCTGTTGTTTAAAATTTTTTCAACTAATTACTCCACCATTAAGAGTAAAAATATATCTTGAAGTGGACTTGCTATCATCAGGGTCTGATTGGAAACTAGAGTCAAAATAGCCTTCTAGTTTTAGATCAGATCTTCCATATACCAGAAAAATATCTTTAATCCTTCTCAAGTACTTAAGAATATTTTTTATTGCTTTTCAATAATCCTCTCCTGGATCAGTCTAAAAGCTACTAATCATGCTTAAGACATATGCAACATCAGATCTGGTACATAGCATAGCATACATGATCGACCCTACTGTCGAAGCATAGGGAATAGAACTTATTCTATTTATCTCTTTCAGTGTTTTAGGAGATATTCTTTTAGAGAGACGTATGTCTTGACTCATGGATAAATAACCTCTTTTACTCCCATCCATGCTAAACTTCTTTAGCACTAAGTCTATGTACCTGGATTGAGACAAACCTAATATTGGGTGTAAAACCCCCCCCAGCCGAAGTTCGTGTCAGGAGTGACCCCTCGGGGATTCTACCGGCGTCCGACCTACGTCGGCAGGAAGACTTCGTCCGGACTCCTACAGGAGCCGGACTTCATCTCTGACCAACTACAGGCAGATCTCGGCCGGACTCCTATGGGAGTCGAACTCCGCCCACAACTTCAATCATAGGCAGGCCTCGTCCGGACTCCGCCCACGACTTCAATCACAGGCAGGCTTCGTCCGGACTCCTACGGGAGCCAGACTCCGCCCACAACTTCAATCACAGGCAGGCCTCATCCGGACTCCTACGGGAGCCGAACTCCGCCCACGACTTCAATCACAGGTAGGCTTCGTCCGGACTCCTACGGGAGCCGGACTCCATCTCCAACTTCGACTGCAGGAAGACTTCGTCCGGACTCCTACGGGAGCCGGACTTCGCCTCCGACTCCAACCATAGGAAGGCTTCGTCCGGACTCCTACGGGAGTCGGACTTCATCTCCGACCAACTACAGGCAGACTTCGTCTGGACTC
This sequence comes from Elaeis guineensis, assembly GCF_000442705.2. Taxonomy (NCBI): domain Eukaryota; kingdom Viridiplantae; phylum Streptophyta; class Magnoliopsida; order Arecales; family Arecaceae; genus Elaeis; species Elaeis guineensis. The sequence goes on along the minus strand of NC_025998.2, from coordinate 91,960,879 downwards.
CTACGGGAGTCGGACTCCGCCCACAACTTCAATCACAGGCAGGCCTCGTCCGGACTTCTACGAGAGCCAAACTCCGCCCACAACTTCAATCATAGGCAGGCCTCGTCCGGACTCCTACGGGAGCCGGACTCCGCCCACAACTTCAATCACAGGCAGGCCTCGTCCGGACTCCTACGGGAGCCGGACTCCGCCCATAACTTCAATCACAGGCAGGCCTCGTCCGGACTCCTACGGGAGCCGAACTCCGCCCACGACATCAATCACAGGTAGGCTTCGTCCGGACTCCTACGGGAGCCGGACTCCATCTCCAACTTCGACTGCAGGAAGACTTCATCCGGACTCCTACGGGAGCCGGACTTCGCCTCCGACTCCAACCACAGGAAGGCTTCGTCCGGACTCCTACAGGAGCCAGACTCCATCTCCGACTTCAGCAGCAGGAAGACTTCGTCCGGACTCCTACGGGAGCCGGACTTCATCTCCGATTCCAACTATAGGCAGACCTCGTCCGGGCTCCCCATGGGAGTCAGACTTTCACCCTGAACTCCTGCTGAAGGTCTCGACCGAGATTCTTCGACAAATGATCCCCATCCGGGCTTCTGCGAAAATCAGACTCCAACCGAACTTCGGCCGACAAGTCTGGACCCCCTGGCAGGCTACAGTAACGGCCACGACTCTGCTCCACTCCCTGCGGTGAATCCTACGCGGCTCCATCACTCCCTGACAGGCTGCAGTAACGGCCACGATTCTGCTCCACTCCCTGCGATGGATCCTACGCGGCTCCATCACTCCCTGACAGGCCACAGTAACGGCCATGATTCTGTTCCACTTCCCACAATGGATCCTGTGCAGTTCCACCACTCTCTGGCGAGTTGCGACAACGGACGCCGCTCCACTCCCCGCAATTGATTCCACGTGGCGAGCCATGGTGACAGCCATGACTCCACCCCATTACTCTTCATGATAAATTCCTCCTAGCCCCGTACGGCCCATGACGAGGCGATCATAAACAGTCGCCATCAATCCTTTGCTCCCCCTGTCTATAAAAGGGAGACCCCAGATACGTTATTCTCTAAGCTCTATTTTCTATCCCAAAACTCTGCTAAAATTTTTGTTCGAGCACTCCATTCTTGTTGAGGCAGAGAACTGACTTGAGCATCGGAGGGTCTTGCCAGAGCAACCCCACCTCCGGTTTAGACTTCTTTTGCAGGTCTCGATGGCGACCACGACTCCCTCGACTCCAGCTTCTCCGGCGCAGATGGATTTTTGCACCAACAGGATTGGTGCTAGAGGAAGGGGTGTGTCTTCGCAGTACTCTTGTTCTTAAAGGAGCACTCAACGGGACCGTCTCCGGTCATCTTTTCTGGCATTTTCTCCTCCTTCCCCCACTAGATCCTCGTCCGATGCCTTCTCGCGAAGCATCCACACGGCAACCCACGACCTCCGTAGCCAGAGATCAGGCTCCGGCCTCACCTCCAGTTTCCCAGGCCCCGCATCCTCCGGCAATGGCCGCCGGCATGGAGCGATCGGACAATCGACCTCCGACGGATTTTGCCAACACCATCTCAGAAGAATCTCGACAGGGAGAGACCGGCGTATTGGCCAGACTTTCCAAGCGGCAAAAGATCGAGGAACCCATCACTTTCACCGAAGAAGATGCTCAGGGAGTTCAATTTCCTCATGACGATGCGGTTGTAGTTTTCTTGAATATAGCTAATTACGACATCCGCCGCATTCTTGTCGACAATGAAAGTTCGACTGATATTTTATTCTACGATGCCTTCTCAAGAATACCCATCCTTGACGGCCATTTGAGGCCGATTAGCTACCCTCTAGTAGGGTTTACCGGCGACGCTGTCCCGATGGAGGGAGTGGTAACTTTGACTGTGGCCGTGGGTCGATATCCGAGACAATCCAGGGCTCTGGTGAATTTTCTGGTAGTGAAGGCACCGTCGGCCTACAATGCGATCCTCGATCGATCTGGCCTCAATGCTCTCCGAGCCATCGTGTCAACCTACAATTTGAAGTTGAAATTCCCTACCAACTAGGGGATCAGAGAGGTCAGAGGAGACCAAGCCCTGGCCAGACACTGCTACAACATAGCCTTGCAAAGAAGCGACCAATCCGACCCCTGTCCAGTTGATGGGCTGGATGCCCGCGACAACCTCACTGAGGAGAGGGGCGGCCCAATCGAAGACCTGGTTTCGATCCCTTTGAACGACGAGAATGCGGAGTATGTGGTGAAGATCGGCTCCAACCTGGGGGAAGAGGTGCGGACGCATCTCATCGATTTTATACGAAAGAATGCGGATGTTTTCGCTTGGGTTCCAGCAGACATGCTGGGAATTGATGTGGAAATCATGGAGCACCGCCTGGCCGTCGACCCCAAGCATCATCCGATGAAAGAGAAAATTCGAGGCCATGCACCAGAGAGGCAGAAAGCGATAGCCGAGGAAGTGGACAAACTCCTGAAAGCCAGATTCATTAGGGAAGTCAATTATCCTGACTGAATTTCCAACGTTGTCCTAGTCAAAAAGGCAAACGGCAAGTGGAGGATGTGCATAGACTTCAAAAAGCTGAATAAAGCCTGCCCAAAGGATAGCTATCCTCTGCCCAGAATTGATCAACTGGTGGATGCGACCTCAGGCCATTAGCTCCTCACCTTTATGGATGCATTCTCCGGCTATAATCAAATCAGGATGGCGCCAGAAGACGAAGAAAAGACTGCTTTCATCACTAACCGTGGCCTTTATTATTACAGGGTCATGCCTTTCGGCCTCAAAAATATAGGCGCAACCTACCAACAGCTGATGAACAAAATCTTCAAGGAACAGATCGGCTACAATAGGGAGGTCTACGTGGACAACATACTCGTGAAAAGCAAATCTTCCATGAACCACGTCGCCGCCTTTATGGATGCGTTCTCTGGCTATAATCAAATCAGGATGGCGTCGGAAGATGAAGAAAAGACTGCTTTCATCACTAACCGTGGCTTTTATTGTTACAGGGTCATGCCTTTCGGCCTCAAAAATGCAGGCGCAACCTACCAACGACTGGTGAACAAAATCTTCAAGGAACAGATCGACCGCAATAGGGAGGTCTACGTGGACGACATGCTCGTGAAAAGTAAATCTTCCACGAACCACGTCGCCGACCTCGAAGAGGCCTTCGGTGCCCTCCGAAAATATATGATGAAGCTGAACTCGACTAAATGTGCTTTCGGAGTGACCTCGGGGAAGTTTCTGGGCTTTATGGTATCGGGACGCAGAATCGAAGCCAACCCGAAGAAAATTCGCGCCATCCAGGAGATGGCCGCCCCAAAGTCGATAAAGGAGGTTCAGCGCCTTACAGGGAGGGTGGCATCCCTGAATCGCTTCGTCGCGAGGTTGGCCGAACGGTGCTTACCCTTCTTCCAAACTCTCAAGCGGCTGAAGAACTTCTATTGGACCCCTGAGTGCCAACAGGTGTTCGAAGAACTAAGGAGCTACCTCAGCTCACCTCCACTATTGGTGAAGCCAGAGCCTGGAGAGAAACTATTTTTATACCTGGCGATCTCTCCCATGGCTCTCGCGGCAGTCCTTGTCAAAGAAGAAGCAAAAGTCCAACGGCCGATCTACTACGTCAGTCGCACGTTGAGAGACACCGAGACTAGGTATACTAAATTAGAAAAACTGACTTACACCCTGTTGATTGCAGCCCAGAGGCTCCGACCCTACTTTCAAGGGCACACCGTAACGCTACTCACCGACCAACCGATCAAGGCGATTCTACACCGAGTGGATGCCTCCGGGAGGCTGGCAAAATGGGCGATCGAGCTCACAGAATTCGATATCAACTATCGACCCAGGCCAATAGTGAAGGCCCAGATACTGGCAGATTTCATAGTGGAGTGTACTATCCCAAAGGAGGTCGAACCTGAACAAGATGAAATTGACAGCCTGGAGTCCCGACCGAACTCCCCCAAAGAAGAAGCAGATCCCTCTGGTTGCTTTTGGGCCCTCTACGTGGATGGGTCTTCTAACATGTCAGGCACAGGTGCGGGCCTGATCTTGATCAGTCCAGTGAAAATCATCGCGGAGTATGCTCTGCGCTTCGAGTTCCCCGCCACAAACAATGAAGCAGAGTATGAAGCTCTGATCGCAGGACTGAAGATCGCCAAAGAGCTGGGAGTAGATCGGCTCCAGGTCCACAGCGACTCCCAACTAGTAGTGGGACAAGTCAACGAAAACTACGAAGCACGGGAGGACAGCATGGCTAAGTATCTTGAAAAGGTAAAGGAGCTCGTCCCCGCCTTCAGTAGCTTCAACATCAGGCAGATTTCGAGGATGAAAAATACCAGGGCCAACCTTCTCTCCAAGCTGGCAACACTGGCTCTAGCCGAATTGTCCAAGGGTGTTCTCTTTGAAATTCTAAAGTGCCCGAGTACGGAAGAATCGCGGCCTGTGATGAAAATTGACCACGAGCCCAGCTGGATCGACCCACTGATAACATATCTCAGAGATGGGGTTCTCCCCCAGGATGCAAAAGAAGCTCGAAAGCTCAAAAATCAAGCCTCCCGATACATCATCTATGAGGGCAAGTTATACAAGAGATCATACTCTTTGCCCCTTTTAAAATATCTTCGGCCTTCAAAAGCTGACTACGCCTTGTGGGAGGTGTATGAAGGAATCTGCGGAAGTCATCTGGGGGCTAGATCTTTATCCCACAAGTTGCTCCACCAAGGATATTATTGGCCGACGATGCATCATGACTCGATTGAATACGTCAAAAAGTGTGACCGATGTCAGAGATATGCCAATATCCAGAGACAGCCCACCACCGAGCTTACACCCTTGAGTGCCCCATGGCCTTTTGCGCACTGGGGGATGGACATCCTTGGACCCTTTCCCATGGTGTCGGGGCAGAGGAAGTTTCTCCTGGTAGCGATTGACTATTTCACCTAGTGGGTCGAAGCCGAACCACTGGCGAAAATCACAGAAGCTAAAGTGCAAGATTTCATCTGGAAGTCAATCATTTGCAGGTTCGGTCTATCAAGAATCCTAATCACTGATAACGGGCGGCAGTTCGCGGGAGCAAGATTCATCGAATTTTGTGAAGATCTAAATATCTCTCACAACTTTACATCAGTAGCCCATCCTCAGGCGAATGGCGAAGCTGAAGTGACCAACAGAACCCTGCTGCAAGGGATCAAGACAAGACTCGAAAAAGCGAAGGGAACTTGGGCAGACGAACTTTATCATGTACTGTGGGCGTATCGAACTACCCAAAGATTGCCCACGGGGGAGACCCCTTTTGCTTTAGCCTTCGGAACGGAGGCTGTTATCCCAATTGAGCTTAAACTTCCGTCAGCGCGAGTCGTGGCATTCAACGAACATCACAATTCACAAGGTCTTAAAGCCAACCTCGACTTACTAGAAGAAAAGCGGGAGGTAGCTCAAGTTCGGATGGCAGCCTACAGACAGAAAGTCGCCCGCTATTATAATTTCTGAGTCAAGAATAAAGTCTTTAGAGTAGGAGATCTAGTGCTTCGACGGGCCGCTGTCTCGCAACCTCAGGATCGAGGGAAGCTCGCCCCAAACTGGGAAGGCCCGTATGAAGTCAAAGAAGTCATCCGGCCTGAAACTTATTACCTCAAGGAGCTCGGAGGAGCAGACCTCCCGCGACCATGGAGCTCGAAAAACCTACGAATGTATTACCGATAACTTCATTTTAAATAAAAATTGCATATCTACATGTCTCCTCTCTTGGCACAAGCCTATATTGACAGGACAGTCAAAACAAACCATGTCGGAAGCGGGAGGAGAACTTCGTCTCGACAAAGTCGAAGGCCCAGTTCTCTTTAGACCGGATGTGGGGAGAGGCCAAGCAACGCCCATATATGCCCCCACAGTCCTGTTAGGGACAGGAGGAGAACCTCGCCCTAACTTGAGCAAAGTCGAAGGCCCGGTTCTCTTTAGACCGGATGGGGGGAGAGGCCAAGCAACGCCCATATGTGCCCCCACAGCCCTGTTAGGGACAGGAGGAGAACCTCGTCCTAACTTGAGCAAAGTCGAAGGCCCGATTCTCCTTAGACCGGATGGGGGGAGAGGCCCTGCAACTCCCATATGCGCCCCTATAGCCACGTTAGGAACAGGAGGAGAACCTCGTCCTAACATGAGCAAAGTCGAAGGCCCGATTACACCTAGATCGGATGGAGGGAAAGGCCCAGCAGCGCCCATATGTGCCCCTACAGCCGCGTTAGGGACAGGAGGAGAACCTCGTCCTAACCAGAGCTGAAACCTGTTACGACAGAAATAGGAGAAGAACCTCGCCCCGCCTCGTTTCGCTCCATCGCCGAAACCCCAACCCTAGGGGGAAAAGGATGGGATAGAATTCAGGGGGCAGCGAAGGCAACGGCAGTGGCGATGACGACCTACTTCAAGAAGAACCGGAAGTACCCCAGAGGCCGCGATGGCGCCGGAGGCATGCACCACCACCGTGTGCTCCACAACGACCACCGTCCTAGGTACTCCGGCAAGGTCGGCATGCGCTACTTCCGCCGTCTCCGCAACAAGTTCTACTACCCCACCGTCGGCGTCGACCGCTTCTGGTCCCTCGGCCCAGACGACGTCAAGAATCCTACCACAGCTTGTGACGACAACTCTGCCCCCTTGACCGGTGTCGCCCCGTTCAGCTACTCCAAAACTCTCAGGCAGAACGCCCTCACCGGTTGTCTCCGTTATTAAATCCCTATTATTGAAGGAATTCTCCCTCGAGCCCCCTTTAAGGCCACGAGAACCCCCCGGTAATAGTTTGACAGCCGGAGAACTCGCAGGCCGCTGTTCTCCTCCTCACACTCTTCCTGTTCCGTAGCATCCTCTTGAGGTTGGCCTCCGGGGTGGAGGCCTCGACGGGAGAACCCCTCAGAGAGACTCGGGGGACTGAAGACGGAGGAGAGCCGGTGGAGATGGCAAAGACTGGTGCGAAGGGTGCTCGAAATCGAAAAGGGCACTGATGGAGTGGCTAAACTCTCGGGCGGAAGATAGGTGTTGACCCTCAGGCGAAGTGAAGCCCCTGGAGGAAAAGCGGGGGCTTAAATAAGCAGCGGGGCCTGGCGCAATTATGGTGGCAGATATTCCTGGGTCAACCAGTGCCCGCCACGTGTCCCACTCACCGCGGCATAGGGCTAACCGTTCGAGGACCATTATGGCGTGACGCTTAGGATTACGCCCTGGTGGGAGTCCCGAAAGGGCTCTTCGGATCGCCCTAATCAAAAAAAAGCTCCGGCACATGCGCATTAAATGCCAAGATTTTCGAGGGCGATCGTGTGCAGAATTCAAGGAAACGACTTCGGCTGTAAAAATTTTCTATACTTCCTTCGATCGAAACTCGAACTCGAAAGTAGGGAGATTGGTGTTGGGTGTAAAACCCCCCCAGCCGAAGTTCGTGTCAGGAGTGACCCCTCGGGGATTCTACCGGCGTCCGACCTACGTCGGCAGGAAGACTTCGTCCGGACTCCTACGGGAGCCGGACTTCATCTCTGACCTGTAGGAACCAGATCTAAGGTTTCAGGGTTAGATCTTGAAACTTTTTCAAGATCATACAGCGGAAGACTAAAATAAATCAAAATTTATTTTCTAAGATCAGAAAATCCCTAGATCTAAGATCCTATTACATGATTATTACATAGCATTAAATCAAAAATTAAAATATATATAAATATAGTATGAACTACATGTTGATCATATCAACATGTTTCTATACTAGCTACATCTAATGTATGTATTAAATAATAGATCAGATCTATTACCTTGCAAGTTAGACGCTCTAACCTCGCTGATCCGGGCTTAAGGATGATGTTGCAAGCCGCACACGTGTCCGGCCTCTAAGAGTCGTCCACACGAGCCCACGAATCTCGATCAGAAGTCCTGCTTCAGGAAATCAGCACAGTATGCTAGTACTGTGCTGATCCTTCTTTGATGGTTGATCAGGTGCCTCTTTCTTCTTGATTTGGACTCTTCCAAAGATGGAAAGTAGAAGGAGGAGTTTCAGATCTGAGACACTCTCAGGAAACTCAAGATGGAAGGAGGAAAGATATGAAAATAAAAACCCTAGAAGAAGACCCTCTTCTTCTTCACATTTTTCTCTCTAGACACCCAAACTTGCATCTTTTATATCTCCACGACCCAAAGGAATTTCTCTCTAATTTTTGGATGGTAGAAAGGTCTCTCAAATATCTATCTCCTCATAAAATTTCATAAAGAAAATCGTCTTATATAGAGAGATATGATAGAGTCCTTGTCTAGGTCAAACACCTAGTCAAGGCTTATCCAAACATGGCAAGTTAAGGGACGCCCAACTCTTGAGCACCTCCTTCATATTTTCGTGGATGGATCAACAGAAAAGGGTGCACAATGTAAACCCTAAAAGCCATGAAAATTCCAAAACAAATTTGGATAAATTCGGTGCAAAATTGAAAGAGTTTTGGATTTCTAAAACTCTATCTCATAGAATTCAAAATCCAAACTTATTCCTTTTAGATTTGATCCAAATCACCTTCCATGTAAGAAAGAAGAGAGGAGACCTTTTGTGAACATGGGAGAGATCTGGGAGAGGGCTTTTGTCACACAAAATAAGTGGAGATTGGCATTGAATAAGAGAGAGGGCGTGGAGAAGGTTTATATGGCGCAAGGTGGAATCCTAGTCCTACTAGGATTCTGTCTCATAACTTGTTTTAATTTGGTTTCCCAAACCAAATCAAATCAAAATTAGATCAACCCAATTAAAATAGGTCTTAACCTAATTAAGAACCTAATTTAATCAGATTTAAATTAGATTTAAATCTGATTTAATTTTCTAATCAAATTAGAAATTAGATTGACCCAAGTCCTAGTTGAACTAGGACTAGTCTTTCCTTGCACTTGGCTTATCCAATAAACCAATTGGACTTGATCCAATCAAGTCCAAACTAAATCTAATTAAATTATATTTAATTAGACTTAATCTCAGCCCATTGGTTTAATCAAATTAAGCCAATTAGCAATCGAATTGCTAATCGATCCTCCTGCAACACTTGCACTGGGTTAAATATCAATCGTATTGATCATCTAACCCTAGAACGATTCTTAATCATTGATCAACCATCCGATTGGATCATGAACTCTAATGTGTGTGACCTCATAGGTCCGAACCTAAGCCGGTAGCATAGAAATAAATTCCTATACCAATCGAAGTGACCATCTAGCAATGATACCCGACGACCGGATAGGTCGAATGTGTAGAACAACATCCTTAGAACCCATGCGGATATAGTTTTCATATAATTCATCCCCTTGACCAAAATGATCATAGGACACCCCAGAGCTCAACTGTCAACTCTGATCAGGTTGTCCACATTGTATTTCAAAATATCAAATCCATCTGATGGATTACCCTGGCCAAGGTTTTGCTAAATTGAAATACAGCGACTCATTCTTCTCCAACTCTTGGAGTGGTCAATCCCATCTCGATCACACTCTGACTTCGCAAGTACTTGACTGTGCCCAGAAGCCTTCCGTCCCTGAATTAGAAATTCAGTTAGTCCAGTACCAAAGCACAGTGAGTTGCTTGCAAGTCACTGAGGCGATCTCAAGTCTAAGGGACACTTATACCTATATCCCATCAGAGACATTCTCGACAGCAGAATGCTCTGGAGTTGGTCACGTTCAATGACGATGTACCCTTACATCTCACCTGTATGCCATACCAGTGTCTCCACACTCCTTGGTTAAGAGGACAACCAACCCATATGGCCTACAGCGACCTATGCTCGATAGAAGCTGTCGTCCTTATTAACAGCTTATCATTTGATCGTGAACAGTTTTAAGGACTAATCGATAAATCCTCTCTTTATCGAATCTAAATAGTCCTAAGGACTTCATCATAACAACGGAGTTCATTAGAAGATGAAAGCTTATGATGAAATTGCCAAATATATTTTATTTATTAACAAATCAATTACAATACTTGGTTGCTCAACCGTCAACAGCTTGACGATTGGCTTTTTGGGACACATTTCCCAACAACTCCCACTTGTCCTAAAGCCACTCGGCACAGTATCTAATACCCATCTTCGACTTATGGTTGTCGAACTCCTTTATTGCCAGGGCTTTAGTGAAGGGGTCGGCTAGGTTCTTCTTTCCGTCGATCTTCTGAAGATCGACATCACCTCGATCCACGATCTCTCGGACCAGGTGGAAGCGGTGCAAGATGTGCTTCATCCGCTGATGTGCTTTGGGTTCCTTCACCTGAGCTATGGCACCAGTGCTGTCGTAGTAGAGCAGGACTGGACCATGAGAGAGGGTGCTACTCCGAGCTCGTTGATGAATTTCCTCAGCCACACAGCTTCCTTCGCGGCATCTGATGCTGCGATATACTCTGCTTCACAAACAGAGTCTGCCACAGTATGCTGCTTGGAACTCTTCCAGCAGATGGCTCCACCATTCAGAGTAAAGATATAACCCGACACGCTCCTGCTGTCATCATGGTCAGATTGGAAGCTGGAGTCTGTGAACCCCACAAGTTTCAGATCTGACTCGCCATAAATCAACCATTGGTCCTTAGTATTTCTCAAATACTTAAGGATGGCTTTAACCACTTTCCAGTGGTTTTCTCCAGGATCAGATTGGTATCTACTCACTACTCCTAGTGAGTATGCCACATCTGGTCTTGTACATGTCATGGCGTACATGATAGATCCCACGACTGAAGCATATGGGACTCTACTCATACGCTCTCTCTCTTCAGGAGTTGTCGGACAATCCTTCTTAGAGAGAGAAATTCTATGGCCTATCGGTAGATAGCCCTTCTTGGAATTTTCCATGCTGAACCTCTTCAGCACAGTGTCTATGTACATAGACTGGGATAACCCAAGCATCCTTTTAGATCTATCCCTATAGATCTTCATCCCTAGGATGTAGGATGCTTCACCCAAGTCCTTCATGGAGACTTGTGATGACAACCAAACTTTTATTCCCTGTAGTGCGGGGATATCATTCCTGATTAAGAGAATGTCATCTACGTACAAGACAAGGAATACCACAACTGGACCATTTGCCTATTTATAGATGCAGGGCTCTTCTCCATTCTTAATGAAGCCATACGTTTTGATCACCTTATCAAAACGCATGTTCCAACTCCGAGAAGCTTGCTTCAATCCATAAATGGATCTCTGAAGCTTGCACACCTTGGACTCATCTGTGGATGTAAACCTTCAGGTTGTATCATATACACCTCTTCAGTCAGCTCTCCATTCAGAAAAGCTGTCTTTACATCCATCTGCCAGATCTCATAATCCAGATGGGCAGCTATTGCAAGCATTATCCGAATAGATTTGAGCATTGCCACAGGGGAAAACATCTCGTCATAGTCAATACCATAACGTTGACGATATCCCTTGGCAACCAGACGGGCTTTATAGGTCTCCACCTTTCCGTCTACGTCCCTCTTCCTTTTGAAGACCCATTTACACCCAATGGGTTTAACCCCTTCAGGTGGGTCAACCAATGTCCATACATCGTTGACCTTCATGGACTCCATTTCGGATTTCATGGCTTCAAGCCATTTTTGGAATCAGGTCTCTGCATAGCATCCATATAGGTGATCGGATCCTCATTATTCTCATCAAGTTCAATGGGATCACCGTTCCGGATCAAGAAACCGTAGTATCTATCCGGCTGACGCAGTACTCTACCGGATCGCCTTAATGGTACAGGTATATTGGGCTCCGGATCTGATCTAATCATATCCGACTCAGGTTCAGCTATTGGTGTTGGTCCTTCTACCTGTTGAACTTCATCAAGTTCAACCTTAGAGGCAACGGTTCCTTCACCAAGGAACTCTTTTTCTAAAAAGATTGCCTTAAGGCTGACGAACACCTTTTGTTCATCAGCATGGTAGAAAAAATATCCTTTTGTCTCTTTGGGGTACCCTATGAATGAGCATTTGTCAGACCTAGGTCCAAGTTTGTCTGTGACTAATCGTTTGACATAGGCCGGGCACCCCCAGACCCTAAGGTGTGAAAGTGCTGGCTTACGTCCCGTCCATATCTCATATGGAGTCTTAATTACAGACTTACTTGGAATCCTATTTAACAGATAACAGGCCGATTCGAGTGCATATCTCCAGAAGAATATTAACAAGCTAGCAAAAACCCATCATGGATCGGACCATGTCTAACAGAGTCCGATTCCTCCTTTCAGACACACCATTATGCTGTGGTGTTCCTGGAGGAGTCCATTGAGAGAGAATCCCATTCTCTCCTAGATATGTGAGAAACTCACTAGAAAGGTATTCTCCTCCTCGATCAGATCGAAGAGTTTTAATACTCTTTTCAGTTTATTTTTCTACTTCACTTCAGAATCGTTTGAACATTTCAAATGAATCCGACTTATGTTTCATCAGATAGACATATCCATATAGGTATAGGTCATCCGTGAAAGCTATGAAGTAGAAATATCCACCTCTAGCACTGGTGCTCATGGGCCCACATACATCAGTATGTACTAGGCCCAAGAGCTCAGTAGCTCTCTCACCTTTTCCAGTAAAAGGTGACTTGGTCATTTTACCAAGAAGACAGAACTCACAGGTTGGAAGTGATTCACAATCACTGACTTTGAGGATTCTCTCTTGAGTCAACCTGTTTATTCTGTTCTTATTTATATGACCTAGCCTCCAATGCCATAAGTAGATATTTGACACACTATCTAATCTAGGGTGCTTGCCAGTAGAATAGACTCTTATCAGGCTTGATCTTTTTGGTCTGGCTCTGCACTGATGTCCTAGCCTGAACTTGCACCTTCTTTACTTTCTTCTTCTTGTTCTTCTTTCCTTTCTCAAAAGGTCGAGAACCAGAAGACGAACCTCCCACTAAATTCACCGACTCCTTGTGAAGTTGGTGATCCTTCTCAAAGTTCTGAAGCAACCCCAGTAACCCGTGGTAGTTCTCTTCAGGCTTTGTCATTCTATAATGAGTGAGGAATGGGAGATAAGACTTGGGCAACGAGTTCAGTATTGCATCTTTCCCAAGCTGCTCATGCAAGGAAAAGTCGAGCTTGCTCAATCATTCCATCAGCTCGATCATGTACAATACATGATCAGTGACAGAGGCACCATCCCGTATTTTGGCGTTGAAGATGGCACAACTAGTCTTGTGCCTCTCCACGTCATTGGGTGTGCCAAAGGCATCCTCCAACACTTGAAGCTTGTCCTTTGGCTGAGCCGTCTCGAATCTGCGACTGAACTCGTCGCTCATGATAGCCAGCATGATACAGCGCACCGTGGTCCGATCACTGAGCCACTTCTGGTAAGTGTCTCTGATTGTTTCACGTGCATTGACAGCTGGCTCCTCAGGTGCAGGATCTATTATCACATATAGGATCCGTTCATGTTCCAGGACTATCTTCAACTTTCGGTACCAGCTACCGAAGTTGGGTCCCACCAACTTATCATTGTCCAATAATGATCGGAGTGATAGGGAAGTGGCCATATTTGCACAAAGGAGAATCATAACCTAATTAGTAATTGATTCATTAAACCTAAAGATTTGGACTTTAATCAAAAGGTTTCTCCCACTATTTTATTCGAATTGGTAGCCTCCACCTCCAATTCGAAGAATTACCCTAATTCCTTAGCGGGTACTAGAATCCACTTAGACTGCACACAAGCCCAACTTTGGTTGGCCAACCCATGTACATCTAAGGGTAGGTTCATAACCAATTATTTCTCTAAACAATTTCTAATAATTTTAATTTTGCCTCAGAAACCTAATCAGTAGGCTTTGGCCTCCACTGTAAGGATCCGGTTAGGTCCAACCATTAACATGATCATACTTGGTGTATCTAACCAACGAATGATTAAGCCCAACTTTGGTTGGCTCACCTAACCACCATTAGAGAGACACTTCCAAGTCGTCATATGATGAGTGATAATTCCATTAGTCAACAAGCACCAGGCCTTTGGGTCTGCAATGATTATTGAGTTCATGGACTCATTATCAAACACCTTAATGGGAGGCTATGACTCAGTTATCTCCATAACTTTATCATTTTAAGGACCTAATAATTTTAGAGGATTAAATAATATAGAGGATGAGGTCAGATGAACCAGCTTATCATGATCCTCCCACTGACTTCACCAAGTCAGCTTAAGGGAGACCATTAAAAGGGCTGGTCTAGGAGCACCTAAATCAGTCACACTGATTTACCTAGCTGACATGGGTCAGCTCGAATAGTCAAGTGATCCGATCAAAACATAATTTCACCAAGAGGCCAGGTAAGTTCGATCAGTGGGAGGGTCTGCCAAAGCTTGCCTTAGACACCATCATGAATGGCCAGGTAAGCGGGCTCCCAATTAAAAACCACCGGTCTGGTTTACCTTAGACACCAACTGGTTTAATTAGTTTCGATTAGATCAACCTAACAGTTCGTGCTAGACCGCTTAGCCAAGAATCAAGTCCATTTGGTTCTCGTTAAAGATATGGACTTGACCAACTACAACTATTGTAATTGATCTAGAGAATCCTTGACCTAATCTAAGACAACAATTGATTAGATTTAGTCAATTCTCTAATTAAGTCCATCTTTAATCTAACCATAGGTCTAACCCAATTAATGGACCTAGTTCCCACTAACCCATTAACCCAATGTGTTATGATTTGTGTCTTAGGTTCTTCAATTCACAATCCTAGAACCTAATCAAACAACTTCTTAATTCTTAATTAAGTTTTGGGCTGAGGGTTGGGTTTGGCTTTTCAAAAAATAATTTTTATATTTGTAAAATAATTTTACAATATGATTCTACCAATCATATTGCATGTTTGATTCATAATCAAGATGCAAGTGAAATAAACATGAAACTACTTTAGATCTAATCTAAATAGGTTCATGTAATTGAAACAATTTCAACTTTAAATAATTTCTTTGCATAAAAATTATTAACAAAGAGATTTTATTTCAGATTTAAACATCTTTTAAATCTAATAAATCATAAATTTAATCTAGATCATATCTAACAAATTTATGATTAAAGATAGATCTACACAAACTAGGACAACCTTTGCACTGTAAGGGGTAAACCTTACAGCAGGACAACCTTGCAGTTTGTGATTGATCTAAAATTTTAATTTCAGATTTAATAATCAGATTATAAATTAGATCTAATCTAAAAAATAATCTAAACATGTATAAATAATCATGTAATAAAGAACCTGGCTCTGATACCAATTGTAGGAACCAGATCTAGGGTTTCAGGGTTAGATCTTGAAACTTTTTCAAGATCATACAGCGGAAGACTAAAATAAATCAAAATTTATTTTATAATATCAGAAAATCCCTAGATCTAAGATCCTATTACATGATTATTACATAGCATTAAATCAAAAATTAAAATATATATAAATGTAGTATGAACTACATGTTGATCATATCAACATGTTTCTATACTAGCTACATCTAATGTATGTATTAAATAATAGATCAGATCTATTACCTTGCAAGTTAGACGCTCTAACCTCGCTGATCCGGGCTTAAGGATGATGTTGCAAGCCGCACATGTGTCCGGCCTCTAAGAGTCATCCACACGAGCCCACGAATCTCGATCAGAAGTCCTGCTTCAGGAAATCAGCACAGTATGCTAGTACTGCGCTGATCCTTCTTTGATGGTTGATCAGGTGCCTCTTTCTTCTTGATTTGGACTCTTCCAAAGATGGAAAGTAGAAGGAGGAGTTTCAGATCTGAGACACTCTCAGGAAACTCAAGATGGAAGGAGGAAAGATATGAAAATAAAAACCCTAGAAGAAGACCCTCTTCTTCTTCACGTTTTTCTCTCTAGACACCCAAACTTGCATCTTTTATATCTCCACGACCCAAAGGAATTTATCTCTGATTTTTGGATGGCAGAAAGGTATATCAAATATCTATCTCCCCTTAAAATTTCACAAAGAAAATCATCTTATATAGAGAGATATGATAGAGTCCTTGTCTAGGTCAAACACCTAGTCAAGGCTTATCCAAACATGGCAAGTTAAGGGACGCCCAACTCTTGAGCACCTCCTTCATATTTTCGTGGATGGATCAACAGAAAAGGGTGCACAATGTAAACCCTAAAAGCCACGAAAATTCCAAAACAAATTTGGATAAATTCGGTGCAAAATTGAAAGAGTTTTGGATTTCTAAAACTCTATCTCATAGAATTCGAAATCCAAACTTATTCCTTTTAGATTTGATCCAAATCACCTTCCATGTAAGAAAGAAGAGAGGAGACCTTTTGTGAACGTGGGAGAGATCTGGGAGAGGGCTTTTGTCACACAAAATAAGTGGAGATTGGCGTTGAATAAGAGAGAGGGCGTGGAGAAGGTTTATGTGGCGCAAGGTGGAATCCTAGTCCTACTAGGATTCTGTCTCATAACTTGTTTTAATTTGGTTTCCCAAACCAAATCAAATCAAAATTAGATCAACCCAATTAAAATAGGTCTTAACCTAATTAAGAACCTAATTTAATCAGATTTAAATTAGATTTAAATCTGATTTAATTTTCTAATCAAATTAGAAATTAGATTGACCCAAGTCCTAGTTGAACTAGGACTAGTCTTTCCTTGCACTTGGCTTATCCAATAAACCAATTGGACTTGATCCAATCAAGCCCAAACTAAATCTAATTAAATCATATTTAATTAGACTTAATCTCAGCCCATTGGCTTAATCAAATTAAGCCAATTAGCAATCGAATTGCTAATCGATCCTCCTGCAACACTTGCACTGGGTTAAATATCAATCGTATTGATCATCTAACCCTAGAACGATTCTTAATCGTTGATCAACCATCCGATTGGATCATGAACTCTAATGTGTGTGACCTCATAGGTCCGAACCTAAGCCGGTAGCATAGGAACAAATTCCTATACCAATCGAAGTGACCATCTAGCAATGATACCCGACGACCGGATAGGTCGAATGTGTAGAACAACATCCTTAGAACCCATGCGGATATAGTTTTCATATAATTCATTCCCTTGACCAAAATGATCATAGGACACCCCAGAGCTCAACTGTCAACTCTGATCAGGTTGTCCACATTGTATTTCAAAATATCAAATCCATCTGATGGATTACCCTGGCCAAGGTTTTGCTAAATTGAAATACAGCGACTCATTCTTCTCCAACTCTTGGAGTGGTCAATCCCATCTCGATCACACTCTGACTTCGCAAGTACTTGACTGTGCCCAGAAGCCTTCCGTCCCTGAATTAGAAATTCAGTTAGTCCAGTACCAAAGCACAGTGAGTTGCTTGCAAGTCACTGAGGCGATCTCAAGTCTAAGGGACACTTATACCTATATCCCATCAGAGACATTCTCGACAGCAGAATGCTCTGGAGTTGGTCACGTTCAATGACGATGTACCCTTACATCTCACCTGTATGCCATACCAGTGTCTCCACACTCCTTGGTTAAGAGGACAACCAACCCATATGGCCTACAGCGACCTATGCTCGATAGAAGCTGTCGTCCTTATTAACAGCTTATCATTTGGTCGTGAACAGTTTTAAGGACTAATCGATAAATCCTCTCTTTATCAAATCTAAATAGTCCTAAGGACTTCATCATAACAACGGAGTTCATTAGAAGATGAAAGCTTATGATAAAAATGCCAAATATATTTTATTTATTAACAAATCAATTACAATACTTGGTTGCTCAACCGTCAACAGCTTGATGATTGGCTTTTTGGGACACATTTCCCAACATGACCAACTACAGGCAGATCTCGGTCGGACTCCTACGGGAGCCGGACTCTGCCCACAACTTCAATCACAGGTAGGCCTCGTCCGAACTCCTACGGGAGCTGGACTCCTCCCACGACTTCAATCACAGGCAGGCTTCGTCCGGACTCCTACGGGAGCCAGGCTTCGTCCGGACTCCTACGGGAGCCGGACTCCGCCCACAACTTCAATCACAGACAGGCCTCATCCGGACTCCTAAGGGAGCCGATCTCCGCCCATGACTTCAATCACAGGTAGGCTTCGTCCGGACTCCTACGGGAGCCGGACTCCATCTCCAACTTCGACTGCAGGAAGACTTTGTCCGGGCTCCTATGGGAGCCAGACTTCGCCTCTGACTCCAACCACAGGAAGGCTTCGTCCGGACTCCTACGGAAGCCAGACTTCATCTCCGACCAACTATAGGCAGACTTCGTCCAGACTCCTACGGGAGCCGGACTCCGCCCATAACTTCAATCACAGGCAGGCCTCGTCCGGACTCCTACGGGAGCCGGACTCCGCCCACAACTTCAATCACAGGCAGGCCTCATCCGGACTTTTACGGGAGCCGGACTCCGCCCACAACTTCAATCATAGGCAGTCCACGTCCGGACTCCTACGGGAGCCGAACTCCACCCACGACTTCAATCACAGGTAGGCTTCGTCCGGACTCCTATGAGAGCCGGACTCCATCTCCAACTTCGACTGCAGGAAGACTTCGTTCGGACTCCTACGGGAGCCGGACTTCACCTCCGCTCCAACCACAGGAAGGCTTCGTTCGGACTCCTACGGGAGCCGGACTTCATCTCCGACTCCAACTACAGGCAGATCTCGTCCGGGCTCCCCACGGGAGCCAGACTTTTGCCCTGAACTCCTGCTGAAGGTCTCGACTGAGATTCCTCGATAAATGATCCCCATCCGGGCTTTTGCAAAAATCAGACTCCAACCGAACTTCGACCAACAAGTCTGGACCCCCTGGCAGGCCGCAGTAACGGCCACGACTCTGCTCCACTCCCTACGGCGGATCCTATGCGGCTCCATCACTCCTTGGCAGGCCGCAGTAACGGCCACGATTCTGCTCCACTCCCTGCGGCGGATCCTACGTGGCTCCATCACTCCCTGACAGGCCGCAGTAACGGCCACGATTCTGCTCCACTTTCCGCAACAGATCCTGTGCAGTTCCACCACTCCCTGGCGAGTCACGACAACGGACGCCGCTCCACTCCCTGCAACTGATTCCATGTGGCGAGCCATGGTGACAGCCACGACTCCACCCCATTACTCTTCATGATAAATTTCTCCTGATTCTGGACGGCCCACGATGAGGCGATCATAAACAGTCGCTATCAATCCTTTGCTCCCCCCGTCTATAAAAGGGGGACCCCAGATACGTTATTCTCTAAGCTCTATTTTCTATCTCAAAACTCTGCTAAAATATCTATTCAAGCACTCCATTCTTGTTGAGACAGAGAACTAACTTGAGCATCGGAGGGTCTTGCCGGAGCAACCCCACCTTCGATTTAGACTTCTTTTGCAGGTCCCGATGGCGACCGCGACTCTCTCGACTCCAGCTTCTCCGGTGCAGGCGGATTTTTGCACCAACACCTAACATCCTTTTAGATCTATCTTTATAGATCTTTATACCTAGTATATGGGATACTTCACCCAAATCCTTCATAGAAAACTTACTTGATAGCCATGTCTTGACCAATTGTAACATTGGGACATCATTTTCAATGAGAAGTATGTCATCCACATATAAAACTAAGATGACAATGGCACTCTCACTAGTCTTCTTGTATACACAAGCTTCATCCATATTTTTGATAAAGCTAAATTCTTTGACTGTCATATCAAAGTGGATGTTCCAACTCCTCGAGGTCTGCTTTAATCCATAAATAGATTTCTTAAGCTTGCATACCTGATTTGCTCTCTCTTTTGAAATAAATCCTTTTAGCTGAGACATGCAAACCTCTTCCTCAAGATAACCATTAAGAAAAGCAGTCTTCACATCCATTTGCCAAATTTCATAATCATGGTATGCTGCTATTGCAAGTATAATTCGTATAAATTTGAGCATGACAATAGGTGAAAATATTTCATCATAATCTATACTCTATTTTTGCCTGAAATCTTTAGCCACCAATCTAGCTTTAGAGGTTTCAACTTGGCCATCTGCTCCAATCTTTTTCTTATAGATCTGTTTACACCCAATAGGGGTCACACCCTCTAGTGCATCAACCAAAGTCCACACTTGGTTGGAGTACATGGAGTCCATTTCGAATTTTATAGCCTCTAACCATTTATTTGAGTCCCTATTCATGATGGCTTCCGTATAGGTCAAAGATTCATCATTCTCAATGATGTGGGCTTCATTATTCTCAATAATGAATCCATACCTTATAGGTGCATTCCGTACTCTATCCGACCTTCGAAGAGGAGGTATATTTTATGGTTGTACTTTATTAATGGATATTTCTGATTGAAGATTATCTAGTGCTTGCATTTGTAGGTCTTAAACTTTTTCAAGTTCAATTTTTTTCCCACTGCTTTTTTCTAAGATAAACTCTTTTTCCATAAAAGTGGCATATTTACTGACAAACACTTTTTATTTAATAGGATGGTAAAAGAGATATCCTATAGTCTCTTTAGGATAACCTATAAATAGTATTTATCTGCCCTAGCACTCAGCTTATGTCCAAAGTTTCTTTTAACATAAGCTGGACATCCCTATATCTTAAGATACTTAAGATTAGGCTTCTTTCCTCTCCATATCTCATATGGAGTGCTTGGTAAAGATTTTGAAGGTACTTTGTTCAGGATATAGACAGCAGTTTCTAAGACATATCCGTAGAAGAAAATAGGCAAATCTGTAAGGTACATCATGGACTGCATCATATCTGATAAAGTACGATTCTTTCTTTTTGCTACACCATTTAGCTATGGTGTATAGGGAGGGATACATTCTGAGAGAATTTTATTTTCTTTAAGATAATCTAGAAACTCATTGGATAAGTATTCTCCTCCTCGATTAGATTAAAAGATTTTAATACTTTTTTTCAATTTGTTTCTCGACCATACTTTGATACTCTTTAAATTTATCAAAGGTCTCGGACTTATGTTTCATAAGATATATATATCCAAACTTAGATAAATCATCAGTAAATATTATAAAATAAGAGTATCATCCTTTGGCTTCTGTTGTCATAGGACCACATACATCAATATGTACAAGTTCTAATAACTCATTTGTCCTTTCTCTATATCCACTAAATGAAGTCTTAGTTATTTTTTCCATAAGACAAGATTTACAAGTACCTAATGATTCATAATCATAAGGATCAAAGAACTCTTCTTTATATAATTTGTTAATCCTTGTCTCACTTATATGACCAAGTTGACAATGCCTCAGTAAAGTATTATTCAACTCTTCTCTCTTTCATTTTTTGCTTTCATCAATATGAAAAACATTGTCATTAGATAGAATCAGAAGATCATTATTAATAATGCCATGATAAAAAATTTTATTAGAAAAAGAAATTGAGCAACTATTGCTCTTTCCATTTATTTCATAACCTCATTGCAATAGCAACGGTATGAAAATAATATTTCTAATGATCTTAGGCATATAATAATAGTTTTCTAGCTCTAAGAACTTTCCAGAAGGTAACTTTAACATATATGTCCCTACAGCCTCTGCTTGGATGGACTCTCCTCCAGCACTGTAGAGCTTGAAGTCACCCTTCTTCAGCACTCTAATATTCTGCAGCCACTACAATGACTTGCAGATATGAGAACCGTATGCAGTATACAATATCCAAGAGTCTGAATTGGAAGAACTTAATGACAAAATTGTATGTATTTCATACATATCTTTTGGTGCGTCGCTTGCACCAACCTTTACAGTTACAAGATATACCTCACAATTTTTTTTTTTCAGTGTCCTGCCTTGCCGCAGTGAAAGTAGGTATCTTGTTCGAAGATTTTCTTCCCCTTCTTCTTCATCTTGGCACCCTTAGGGTTTAGTGCTTTCTTTGAATCCTTAAAATCTGACTTCTTCTTAGAGATTTTACCCACAAGAAGAAGTGGAGCCTTTTCTTTCTTAATGTGGCTCTCAGCTGTCTTGAGTATATTCAACAGCTCAGGCAAGGAGGTATTTAGTTTGTTCATGTGATAGTTCATGACAAACTAAGTGAACGACTCAGAGAGAGATTGTAGGATCAAATCCTGACTTAATTCTCTATCCATCACAAAATCTAATTTATCCAATCTGGTGATCAGGTCAATGACCTTCAGGATATGATCTTGTACGGATGATCCCTCAGTCATTCTAGTATGGAATAACTGCTTAGATATCTCATATCTAGCAGTCCTACTCTGTTTTCGATATAACTCTTTAAGATTGAAGAGTATGGATTGAGTATCTATGCTCTCATGCTGCCTCTATAATTCATTGCTCATAGAGGCCAGTATGATGTACTTGACAGTCAAACTGTCATTCTTTCACATCCTGTATGTGGATACCTCATCCTCTGTGGCATCATTCCCAACCTCTTATGGTTCAGAGACATCAAGAATATAGGAGAGCTTCTCCTGAGTGAGTATGATTTTTAAATTTCTCAACCAATCTACATAATTGAGATCGATCAACTTGTTGGAATCTAAAATTCCTCACAATGATAGTGAAGATGCCATTTGTAGAATTTAATCTACAATGAATAAAAAATATTACATAAGCAAATAACTCATGTTGACTCATATAATTAAATAAGATCTTTAGATTTAATTGTATCTCTCACTATTTTATCGAACATCATAACTCTTTACTATGATGAATGAGACATATTACATATTTATCTTAGTGGGATTGAGATTCTAATTCTTAATAATGATCTTGTGTTAGCACAACAAATCCTTATGAGTTCGTAGGTAGAAAACTCTTTTCAATTATATTTCATTCAATTTTTAATATCATATCTTGACCTCTAAAATATTATTAGCCTTGTATTAATACAACAAGCTATAATATTTTGGTTAAGTAAAACCCTTCATTTCAATACAGTCAAATTCGAATATAACTGTCCTTGTTTTAATACAACAAAGCAGTATATCCAAAATTGTCGTAAGTATCTTCTATGCACCAGGATTATGTTATATCAATTCTTATGACAAGCCTTGTGTTAACACAACAAACTAGCCATAGTTCATAATATAATATTAACCTAGCATGAAGGAAGACCCCTAGTAGTGTTTTCAACATTAGGATTTTTCAATATCAAGATCGTTTAATCAAATTGGCTAGGTAAGTAAGGAGGGGGTTCCCCCATTGCTTTTTTTAGACATCAATAAATTAGTTAGGTCAGACAATAGAACCAATCAAAGATCCACCTGTAGCACTTTCCAAGACACCAATTGATCAATTGATCAAGAATTGGTTAACCCCCTAGTTGCATATCACTACAACTTAATATAATTTTTAATGAGGGTTTTTATTTGGTTTTATGTATATTCTAACTATATAATACTAATTTATATATCAACATTAAAATATTCTATATGTGTAAGTGTAACATATGGACTTTCATCATCCTAAGACAATCTTGCAGCATAACCTCGTTATGCTAGGACAACCTTATATCAGGATGATAAAGTGGTGAATCATATCTACATCATTTCATATCATCATATGAAAGCATAATTAATGGCATAAATGATTTTATAGTATGAATCATAATATACATCACATAAACATTATGTATATATGATTGAACCAAATAAGGCCAACTCTAATACCATTATAGGGTTTTAGAGTGGACATGCACAGCGAAAGCATAACAGATTTCAAAATTTTAAATTAAAAAATTTTAAATATTTAAATCTTTAAATCAACACTTCTTTGATAATTAATAATCATATAACATATATACATAATAAAATTTAAACTATAGAAGAATACCTGCAGCGCTTAATCCGAATTCCGACAGAACCTCCACCAGGTGCCTAAGTGTTCATCTTCCAACGATAATCCACACAGGGCTATGATCAGGACACCAACTCTTTGAGATAATTTCTCCTCTAAAATACTCACTCTAAAAATTTTTCTTAGGCACTAAGACCTCAAGACCCTCTTCCTCTTCTCCTAGCCTTTCAATCCCCACCTTTCTTCTCTCTTTGTCTTCCTTAATTCTCTTTCTAGGCTCTTATCCTAAAATTGGACTTATCCTTACTATTTTTAGACTTATCCTAATAAGATAAGAAAGAAACTAATTGGACAATAGGGAGAGGATATTAGAAAGAAAGAAGAAATTGAAAATCTGAATGAATCAAATCCCCCTGACACACCCCCTTTAAATACTTAGCGATAGGTTGCTTTCGGGAATGATTTGCACCCCCTCCACGCACCATCTCATGCCCCAAAAAATTTTTCACACTCCTAGCCAATTTCTCACACCCATCAAAAGTCTCATGACATATGGCAAGTATCTAAAAAAAATTTAAGAGATGCTTCACACAGAAGGACTATTCAAAATATTTTTTTCGATGTTTCTTCGATGCATCACGCAGCTTCCCATGGCATAATTTTTCTCCACCATCCATCAGTGACTTTTATCCATCCAATGATCCAAAATTGAGTTGCTAACTTGCTGATGGCTTGAAAAAAATCTGAAAATAAGATGAGGCATGACACATAGATTAGAGTCCTTCACAAATTAGACTCTTGATTAGGCACATGGATCAGATTGGCAGGATTTTAAACTTCAATCAATTTCTATGATTAAACCAGAAGGTAATTAATCCAAAGAAGGACTCCTCAATACTCAAAATTAAGTCAAAAATCATCAAAAAAAAATTTTCCATCATAGAACATTGGTTAAGCTCAAGGAAGGGGCATCCCATCTTATGGGATGCAAAACCTGTTTCTGTGCACAAAGACTGCATCCCACGTGCAAGAAAAATTTTTTATGCATGGGCACTAAGTTTTTTGGCTCTAAATTTTTGATACATGTAGCTAAGGACTGACTCAACTCAAAACTTAAAATTGGTTTGAATTAATTTGGCTTTAATTAGCCCAATTTGGAATCAATTTCGAACCCAATACGGAGCTAGGATTTGCAACATGTGCTAGCATGTCTACTTTGCAAACATAATCTAATCCAATTAGACCCCTAATTAATTTTATTTATGTGTGACCTATTGGATTCTATATCTAACTAGCAGTGAGTCTGAGTGCAAGTCGATCTGATTTGATTAGAATTTAATCTAATCGATCTAGATCCAATCGAGCTAACCTGATTTCAACAATTAGAACTCTTTTTAATTGACAATCGAATTAAACTCTTTAATTCGATCAAACTCACAAGATAAGATTGATGTATAACAACATATCATGTCTACTTAAAGGATATAAAATTTTGATAAAAATATCAAAAATATCCTTCAGTAGAAAGTTACCGTGTAATTCGATCCTGTGATCTTCCTGCACCCTGAATATGACTCTGGATATGGAATGATGTCAAATTCAATATCATATTCAAATTTCTCTCAATTTTAAATAATAATTTGATTAATAAAATATTAAAAACTCTTTTTAATTTTTATTTTGCTTTGATCAAAGATTTTTTGAATCATCAATCGATCAGAGTAAGTAGGATGCGATCTCTTCTTATCAAGAGTGATTAATTCTATGTTGACCTACTCACAACCTTCATACACATTCCACCATATCCAAAATATCTCATACATAACTAAGTCATGAATGAATATGAATCAAAATATAGATTCATATATATAAGGTTCTATGGTAGTCTCAGGTCAAAGGATCACATGCACAATTCTTATTATAAGAAAATATCTTTTGATGGATAAGTAAATTTTATAAGATGTTTCTTAAGTTAGATCAATTCAGTAAACTCATTCTCTAATGAGCATCCACTTTCTTGTATTACTGTCTCACATAAGTGGCTTATGAGATCAGCCACCCTCTCCATCGAGTATACATAGGAAGTGCTAGTCTATCTGGAACATTGATCTCCTACTCAATGCTCCTATGATCAAAAATATTTTAAATCAAAATTTTTAAGATTTTAAGTCTCATAAGTATGATCTCATCATAATCCTAAATCTATTATCCTAATTTATGAAGTTCATCATAATCATTACAAAAGTAAGATGCAGTATATGATGAAAAATACTTTTTATTTATAAAATATCAATACATGAGTCTAGAAGATTACAAAGAAAATCTATCAAAATATAAATTTTGATTGGCTTGTAGGGCATATTTCTTTCATTTAAGTTGCCATGATCTTTAGCTCAAGACTGCTAGGTCAATAAATAATAGTAGAGCACCTGCTCTGATACAACTTGTTGTTCAGAAAGATAGCACCCCATGAGAGAAGGTGAATTGTATTATTTAAAAATTTTCACTAAGTTTGAAATCTAAAATAAATTATGCTTCAAATTAACTTATCTAAAGTGCTTGTGAGGTATTCAATATATATGATAGTAAAATCAAGATATAAGAAAAGTTATGCAAGTATTAAAATAATACAAAACAAAAATTAAAAGTAAAGCAAATATGAAAAGGCACAACACAAATATACAGAAATTTATAGTTGTTCAGTGTAACCCCGCGCCTACGTCCTCTCCCCGAGCTTTCTTTATAAATTTCACTATAATCAATCCAATTATAATGCATTTATTTTATCCAGGATCACAAATAAATCTAATTGATTTTTTAGGATCACCAACCATAATCTATACACCGATTATTTTTCGGGCTCATAATCAATCCAATTAATTTTATGGGCTCACCAACTAAAATCTATACATAATTATTTTTCATATTCACAATCAATCCAGTTGATTTTATGGGATCATCAATCAAAATCTAATAAATCTAATTCCAAGCTTGGATGAGCCTAATCTCCAAGTTTTTTTCTTCCAAAGAAACTTATAAAGAAAATAAAATGCAAGATATAATTTTTAGCATAAAAATAAAAATAGAAATAAACTCTTTGAAGCTTAAAGAAGTTGTTGTTAGATTACTCAAATGATATTTCAACTTCTCTTCTTAATGCTTGAGAGGATGTAGAAGATGATGGAGATAATTGCTCTTGAAAGTCCTCAAAATTTTATGCTCAAATCTCTCTCTTTCTTTTTTCAAAAATATTCAATGATCCTCACTTAATTTGATAATTTTTTTTTTGAATCTACTTAGTTGAAAAAATAGTATCCTACAAGCCAATCGTATGGATAATGTGATGGAACTATTCTGTATAATCTTTCTACTCATATGTATGACATTGGTTATTTTATATTTATAAGACATTATGTTTCATCATTTATTGTATTATATTATATTTTAATTATGATTATGATGAACCCTATAGATTAGAGCAATAGTTTTAGTGCCATGATGAGATCATGCCAGTGAGATCTAAAATATTGATAGCTCTAGTCTAAAATATTTTCAGTTATAAGATCATTGAGTTGGAGATTGATGATATCGGTAAGACTGATACATCCTATGTATGCTCGATGGAGAGGGTGATTGATTTCATAATCACTTATGTGGTAATAGTAATACAAGGATATAGATGCTCATTGGAGAATAAGTTCACTAAACTGATTCACAGAAAGAATATTTGATGGAGCCTTATTAGTATGTTAAAAGATGGTTCTCCAGTGGGAGTGGTGTCAGTGATCCTTAGATATGAGATCATCATGGTACCTTGTGTATGTAGATCCATACTTTGGTTTATATCCTAACATGACTCTCTGAGATATGTGTGGGATGTTCTTGGTATAGTGAAGTGTGCATGAAAGTTATGAATGGTCAATAAGGAATCGGTCACTCCTTGTAAGAGGAGAAAACATCCTATGTGGTCTCATAGGATAATGACTCAGAGAGTCTCTAGTCAAATCAGGGATGAACATTAGAAAGAGTTTCTATTACTTTATCAATTAAGTCATCATCATTAGATCGAGATATATATAGATAAGTATTTGGGCTTGACATATTTTCATGTCCATAGCTCATCTGAGATATTGTATAATCGAAAGATTGAATTACGTAGTAACATACCACTAAAGGATATTTTTGGTATTTCTATCAAATTTCATATCTTTTGGATAGTTATAACATGTTGCTAGACATCAATTTTGACTTATGGACCTACACAAATTAAAAGAGTTTAATTTAAAAATTAATTAGAAAGTATTTTGATTAATTGATGTATTTAGGCTAACCTAATCTAATCAGATTGGTTTAGGTCATAAGCCTGAGTCTACTACTGGCTAGATATGGAACTCAATGGATCACACATATTAGAGATTTGATTTCGATCTAATCTAATTAGGATTTATTGTAAATTCTATGGATTTAATTAAATTGCTAGTATATGAATTAATCCAAATTTTTTATTAGATTTAGTCCAAAGATATTTGAGCTAATCCTAAGCCTGATGCCTTGACCTAATAGGATTAGATTCAAACTTAAAACATTAGATGGCTTAACTTATTTAATATGAAAGTGTTTCATGTTAATCCAACCACCTCCATGCCGCCATCTCTCACCATATAAATGCACACGCCCAAAATAAATGGCGCCTAGAAGGAAGAGTCCTTCTAGGCTACTCTTAACACCCTGTCAATTATTCCATGTTGTTTCTTAATGGGACGCACCATCAAATGGTGTTTTGGAATTTGTGGGTGCAGAAGAGGAGTCCTTCTATATGAAGGCTCTTCCATGCCATTTAAATAGGGATGCCTCATTTAATTTACGTGTGAGAAGGAGGAGTCATTCTTATTCAAGTCTCTTGGTTTTCCATGCCATATCTATCTTCTACATGCCAAAAATTACGGCACCTTGAGAGAAGGGAGAGTCCCTCTTTTCTTGGTCTTCTCCACACACCTAGTCTTCCATGAAGTAACTTAAATTATGTGGAAGCCAAAGGGTTTAATGTGGAGAAGTGTATACACCATGGGATGAGATCCATGCCCCTTCATCCTTTTAAATAGGGGTGCTCCACATGGGATGAGGGGTGCTATATACCGGGGTTTTGGGCATGAGATTGAGAAAAAAAAAGATAGCAAAATCTAAAAAACAAGACACAAAAAAAAGAGAGAGAAAAATAAAAAGAAAAGGCAAGAGAAAAAAGGAAAGGCAAAGGTATCCTAGGCACCACAACAAAAAAAGATATTTGCGATGCAAAAAAAGCATCGCAAATACTAAATTTTTGTTGCAAATAATTATTTATGATAAAAATTTCGATGCTAATAATTAGTCACTAAAAATGAAGTTGTAGATAATATTTTACGATGGAATAAAAATTTTTATCGCTAATAATATTTTTTTACGATGAAATATTTTCATCAATTTTTTTTATTTTTTAAATTATTTGAATAAATTATTTACGACATAAATTTACATCATAAATAAAAATATTAGTGATCAATTTATTTTCATCTCTAATAAGATTATTTGTGACCAAAATTTTTCATCTCAAATAATTTAAAAATATATTTTAATTTTTTAAAAAATAAAATAAATTATTTGTGATGAAAAATTTACATCATAAAAATTTACATCATAAAAAAATATTATTTATGATGAAAATATTCGATCATAAATAATTTTAAAATAAATTTTTAAATAAAAAAATAAATTATTACGATGAAAATCTTCCATCATAAATAATTTTATTTGCGATAGATATTCCATCGTAAATAATTTCATCACTAATTAAAATATAATATTTTTTAAAAAATAATTTATAAATAGATATTTTTTAATTTATATTTTTTATATTTTATATTTATAATCTATAAAATTAAAATAAAAAATTTACATAATAAAATCCATAAATAAATTTGATCATTCATTATATTAAAATATAATTATAAAAAAATAAATTTAATAATTATAAATGATTTAAAATAAAAATAAAAAAATTTAAAAATAAGTCACTGGCTGTCAAGCATCAGTATCTGGAGAAGGAGAATGGATGGAGTACAATGGATCGACTTGCTGCTGCCTCATTAGCTCCATCATCAACTTCATCTGTGCCATCTGCTCTATCAACTGTGTGTGGAACAACTGATACGAGTTGATGCATACAGCTAACTGATTAGCTCGCTGTCGATCCTCAATAGTCTGTCTCTGTATTTTCGTCAGTCGGACATCACAGGTAGTATGAATGTCAGCGCTGGACGAGCGTGAAGATGGAAAAGCTCTGATCCCATGCCCTAGCCCTCTAACATAATAGGGTCTCAAACCAAGCATCTGATCACAAATCTCATCATCTGTGGGTGCGGTCGAGCACTCAGAGATAGACTGGGATCTAATCTCTATCATATGATCTTGAAAGTTAAAGTTATAGCTATTCTAAATTTATACTGAAAATCAAAATGTCAACAAAAAATAGTTGGAAAAACTTACATAAAGCTCCTAGCTCCTTGCCGTCCACTCTCCTGATAGTCGCTGGTGGGTCCACTGGTAGATCTCGATCCTATCAAGAAGCTCATCACTCCTATATCTCTCTACAATTTGAGAATAATTAATATTTTTTTTTAAATAATTAAAAAATTAAAATATGTTAAATAAAAATTACTTACTATTTGCTCTATATGACAAGCGAACGGTCTCGAACCCCCATAATGCGAGATGGTTTGTCTCATCCGATTCATGGTATTTTGGGCACATCGATCCTACACAGTTAACAGTCAAATTAGTAAGTAACTAATTGAATTTAAGAATAAATGATTCAATTATTAAACTCTAAAAATAAAAATTTAGATGCTTAACTTGATATGTTGGGTCCTCATACCTGCGGCATATGACAGCCTAGTCCTCGATACTGATGCTCTCATATGGCCACTACCACGCTACCTCCACCCCCTGGTCCTACACTATAGCATATCAGTGGTGATGAATGCGATGCTGGTAATCTTTGAAATGCAAGCATAGATGATCATCCACAGCTCACCACATGTAATCATGCTCGAAATCAACAATATCAAATATAGACTACCAATAACAAATATTATAATACAGTGTTAATTAAATATCAAATATAGGATGCCAATCACAGAATGTCACAGGGGTATAGTTGCAGCATATGATGCCCAGCTCAATCTGCCATGGCTCGCACCATCTCCTAATGGGCGTGATGAAGTCAGGTAGAATCTCGATATGGAGACATTGTCCCTCGTACTCGCCTCTCCAATGCTCCAGGATAAGATTCTTTGATGGACCTCACCCTCATCTCACCACCTGCAGAGAATGACCTGAAATAATAATGAATAAATCAATAGTATGATAGCTATCTATAAATCTAATAGATATAATTAAAATCAAATTTTATTATATAAAAAAATATTAAAATACCACTCAGACCCACCTCTGCAGCACCCTCTGGTGGCTCCGATGGTGCAGCAATGGAAATGGGGGAAGGCTCATCCTCAGGGGTAGGTTGAAAATTCGAATGTGGTCATCTCCCTCCTGACATCATACCTGCAATGCTTAAACCATGCATATAACTAACTTGACATATAAATGAATATAATAATAAATAATAATAGTGAAAAATATATAAATACTAATGAATAGAATTATATTACATACCATTATTGCAAGAGAAGATTCAACAAAGAATATAAATCTACTCATCAATATCTGTATCCTCTTAGATTTGTAGGTCCTCATCCGAATCACAATAATCGACTAATGTATCATCTTCTATCTCATCGTTATTTATGAACTGATCGTCATCCTCTGAATCATCAAGATTAAATATAAAATCAGCTTCAACTTTTTTGGATGGTAGATCAGTCCTATTCAAAGAAGTTGTCACAAATTCTTCGTCAACAAGGAGCTCGATCAATGTTTGTTCTTCCTTTTGAAAAGCTTCCTCTTCATGTAGATCTGAATTTTCGTCTATCTCTAGTTAGGTTGGTATATCATATACGCCTCTAGGTATTATTCTTTGTACGACATACCAATCACCTCAATATTTTAGATCCTTCAAATATATTACTTGTTTCGCCTGAGTTGCTAATATATACGGCTTATTCTGGTACTATATTTATGCAAAATTTATACTGATAAAGTATGGATCGATATGAAAATCCATCTTTTTATTGCTAATATCCCACCATTTACACTAAAACAAGAATATCAAATTATTAGACCCATACTTCAGTTCTATGATATCTATCAATAAATCAAGATATTTAATCTCTTCTTCTCCTTCATATTCTGTCATAGCAATTCCACTATTCTAGATCCATCTTTGTATTTTAAGCTCTCTTATATAAAATATCGTTCCTCCAATGATATAGGATGCATAGTGATTAACCCTTTAATCGAGGCCACATGCTAAATCATACAACTCATCAATCATACCCTCTTCATTATTGAAATGCTTAAATTTTTTCTACAACATAACATAAAAAATTATATCGATTCAAATAATTAATTTTATAATTATTAAAATATAATGTAATACTAGTAGAACTTACTAAAGCAAATATGCAGTAGTGCTATGCATGCAATTTTAAAATTTTTATACAGTAAAAATAAAAGATTAAATAATTTAATCCTAATCACATGCACAAGATCTAATCTTAGACTACCACATCATAATCTATGATGTGAAAAAACATACTTTAGATCTGAAAATAAAAACACACATTGATCTTATCAATGCTGAAATCCTAGATCTAACTATTAGATCTAACATTGCATTCAAGATAAGATAGAAATCATTACCAAACCAATTTGATATTGATCTCCTCTAGTCCAATAGATTGGAGAAGGTATTTCTCAGATCGCTTGTAGCCACACGAAGTCATCTGACCTCTACAAAAAAATTCATATGAAGACTGGCACAGATCAGGGGCTTGAAGGTACTAGCCGACAAGCAACTTTGACAGTTGATCTCTTTCTTCTTCTTCAAGCACATTGAACACTCCAAAGCAAGAGAAGATCTGGAGGAAGAAGAGAGGAGGAGGAGAAGAGCTCTAAAAAATAAAAAAACAACAAGAGAACCAATGATGGGATGCCCAAGAGAGGAGCCCCCCTTGTTATAGACTAGGAATTAGGATTTTCATCCAAGGAAGGGCGCCACAATCACCATGCCATAAAATTTTTTGGGCATCCAAAAATTTCTAGATTTGAGAGTTGGTATGGAGAAAGATATCTGGTATCTGACATGCCCAAAAACTCTCCAAGAAAAATAGAAAAAAATTAATTTTGTGTCAATAACTTTCTTTGTTTGAAATTTTTTTTTTCTAGTTTATATCTTATCTCTAATTCGGATCGTATTTAAATTAGACAGGAGATAAGATTATGACTCATCAATCATTGCTGACCACCCTTATTGGGTCAACTACTTTGACACCAGAAAGGTCAAGCCAAATCCAATTTGGCATGGAGAAATTGGCATGGGTTCAGGAGTGGTGCAAGAGATAAGGATAGAGTCTAAGTTGACAAGGACTCTTCATTTTCAATTCTGATTCTAATCCAAATCAAATTTGGATTGAACCTACTGATAGAAATAAACCTAATCTAATTAAAAACTTAGATATTTTATCAAATTTCTAACCCAATTAGAAATTATCCGAGTCAAAATCCTGATCGAATTAGGATCAAACTTTTTTTTGTAATCAGGATTGATCATATCAAACCCAATCTGAGTCAAACTGAATCTAATTCAATTAGACTTGATCCAAAACTTTTTATTCAATTAAATTGAGTCAATTAGTAATCTAATTACTAATTAATATTAATAGTAGAGTCCCAGTCTCAGTGGGACTTTCCTCCAGAGTTCCAGTCCTAGTGGGACTCCTCACTAAAGTCACAATCTAATTGGACCCTTCAGCCATCAGATCTGATTAAATCTTCTAATGTGTGTGATTCCATAGGTTCGAATCTAAATCGATAACATAGGAATAACTTTCTATACTAATTGATGTAATTATCTAGCAATGGTGACCTGACGACTGGATAGGTCGAAGTATTGCAAAGCAATATTCTGGAACCTACTGGCATATAGTTACTATACAATTCATCCCTTTGACCCTAATACTCAAAGTGATCTAGGATTTAACTGTCAACCCTAATTAAGTCGATCACATTATATTTTAACTTTTTAAATCCATCTCATGGACTATCTTGGTCAAAGTTTTACTAAATTGAAATACACTGATGCATATCTCCTACTAATTCAGAGGGGTCAATTCAATCTTGACTGATACACTGACTTGATAAGTACTTGACTACACCCTGTTGGAAAATGTGTCCCAAAAAGTCAATCGTCAAGCTGTTGACGGTTGAGCAATCAAGTATTGTAATTGATTTGTTAATAAATAAAATATATTTGGCATCTTCATCATAAGCTTTCATCTTCTAATGAACTCCATTGTTATGATGAAGTCCTTAGGACTATTTAAGTTCGATAAAGAGAGAATTTATTGATTAGTTCTTAAAACTGTTCACGACCAAATGATAAGCTGTTAATAAAGACGACAGCTTCTATCGAGCATAGGTCGCTGTAGGCCATATGGGTTGGTTGTCCTCTTAACCAAGGAGTGTGGAGACACTGGTATGGCATACAGGTGAGATATAAAGGTACATCATCATTAAATGTGACCAACTCCAGAGTATTCTACTGTCGAGAATGTCTCTGATGGGATATAGGTATAAGTGTCCCTTAGACTTGAGATCGCCTCAGTGACTTGCAAGCAACTCACTGTGCTTTGGTACTGAACTAACTGAATTTCTAATTCAGGGATGGAAGGCTTCTGGGCACAGTCAAGTACTTGTGAAGTCAGAGTGTGATCGAGATGGGATTGACCACTCAAAGAGTTGGAGAAGAATGAGTCGTTGTATTTTAATTTAGCAAAACCTTGGCCAGGGTAATCCATCAGATGGATTTGATATTTTGAAATACAATGTGGACAACCTGATCAGAGTTGACAGTTGAACTCTGGGGTGTCCTATGATCATTTTGGTCAAAGGGATGAATTATATGAAAACTCTATCCGCATGGGTTCTAAGGATGTTGTTCTACACATTCGACCTATCCGGTCGTCGGGTACCATTGCTAGATGGTCACTTCGATTGGTATAAAAATTTATTCCTGTACTACCGACTTAGGTTCGAACCTATGAGGTCACACACATTAGAGTTCATGATCTGATCGGATGGTTGATCAATAATTAAGAATCATTCTAGGATTAAATGATCAATATGATTGACATTTAACCCAGTGCAAGTATTGCAGGAGGATCGATTAGCAATTCGATTGCTAATTGACTTAATTTGATTAAGCCAATGGGCTGAGATTAAATATAATTAAATATAATTTAATTAAATTTATTTTGAACTTGATTGGATCAAGTCCAATTGGTTTATTGGATAAGCCAAGTGCAAGAAAAAACTAGTCCTAGTTCAACTAGGACTTGGGTCAATCTAATTTCTAATTTGATTAGAAAATTAAATCAGATTTAAATCTAATTTAATATGATTAAATTAGATTCTTAATTGGGTTAAGATCTATTTTAATTAGGTTGATCTAATTTTGATTTGATTTGGTTTGGGAAACTAAATTAAAACAAGTCATAAGATAGAATCCTAGTAAGACTAGGATTCCACCTTGCGCCACATAAGCCTTCCCCACGCCCTCTCTCTTATTCAACGCCAATCTCCACTTATTTTGTGTGACAAAAGCCCTCTCCCAAGTCTCTCCCACGTTTACAAAAGGTTTCCTCTCTTCTTTCTTACATGGAAGGTGGTTTGGATCAAATCAAAAAGGAATAAGTTTGGATTTCGAATTCTATGAGATAGAGTTTTAGAAATCCAAAACTCTTTCAATTTTGCACCGAATTTATTCAAATTTTTTTTGGAATTTTCATGGTTTTTAGGGTATATATTGTGCACCCTTTTCTAGTAATCCATGTATAAAAATATGGAGGAGGTGCTCAAGAGTTGGGCGCCCCTTAACTTGCCATGTTTGGATAAGCCTTGACTAGGTATTTGACCTAGACAAGGACTCTATCATATCTCTCTATATAAAATGAGTTTCTTTGTGAAATTTTAGGTGAAGATAGATATTTGAGAGACTTTTGTGCCATCCAAAAATTAGAGAGAAAGAACTTTAGGTCATGGAGATATAAAAGATGCAAGTTAGGGTGTGTAGAGAGAAAAACATGAAGAAGAAGAGGGTCTTCTTCTAGGGTTTTTTGTTGTCATATATTTCCTCCCTCCATCTTGAGTTTTCTGAGAGCGTCTTAGATCTGAAACTTTTTCTTTTACTTTCTATCTTTGGAAGAGTCCAAATCAAGAAGGAGGAGGCACTTGATCAACCATCAAAGAAGGATCAGCGCAGTACTAGCATACTGTGCTGATTTCCTAAAGCAGGACTTCTGATTGAGATTCGTGGGCTCGTGTGGACGACTCCTAGAGACCGGATGCGTGTGTGGCTTGCAACATCATCCTTAAGCCCGGATCAGTGAGGTTAGAGTATCTAACTTGCAAGGTAATAGATCTGATCTATTGTTTAATACATACATTAGATGTGGTATAGAAACATGTTGATATGATCAACATGTAGTTCATGCTATATTTATATATTTTAATTTTTGATTTAATACTATGTAATAATTATATAATAGGATCTTAGATCTAGGAATTCTCTAATTTTAAAAAATAAATTTTGATTTATTTTAGTCTTCCGCTGTATGATCTTGAAAAAGTTTCAAGATCAACCCTGAAACCCTAGATCTGGTTCCTACACACCCATTATCCTTCTGTCACTGAGTTAAAAACTCAGATGGTCGGTACTAAAGTATAGTGAGTTACTTATAAATCACTGTGGTGGTCTCAAGTCTGAGGGATGCTTATACCCATACCCTTCATGAGCTACTCTTGACGGCAGAGTGCTCGACATATGGTCACATTCGATGTGAATATACTCCTACATTTCATCTGTATGCTATAACAGTATCTTCATATTTCTTGGTTAAGAGGACAACTAACTCATATGGCACACAATAATCTATATTCGATATTGCTATTGTCCTATTAATAGCATATCATTTAGTCGTGAACACTTTTAAGGATTTAACGATAAATCCTCTTTTATCGATTTATTCTAGTCCTAAGGTCTTCATTACAACAAAGAAGTTCAAAAATGGATAATTTGTAATAAAAATATCAAATAATTTTTATTAATAAAAATTTATATATAATTTACAAGATGAGTACAATCGTCAACAGGCTGATGATTGACTTTGGGACATATTTTCCAACAACTCTCACTTGGACTAAAGCTAATCGATATAGTATTGAATACCTATCTTTGACTTGTAGTCATCGAACTCCTTAATTTTGAGAGCTTTAGTAAATGCGTCAGCTTGATTCTCCTTTCGATTAATCTTCTGAAAGTCGACGTCACCTCGATCCATGATCTCCTGGATAAGGTGAAAGCGATGCAGAATATGTTTGGTGTGCTGATGGGACCTCGACTCCTTGGCTTAAGCAATAGCTCCAGTATTATCGCAGTATAACAAGATAGGACCATCAACAGAGAGTGCCTCTCCAAGCTCGCTGATGAACTTCTGCAACCATACAGCTTCCTTCACAGCATCGGATGCCGTGATATACTCCATTTTGCAAATAGAGTCAGCCACAGTGTGCTGCTTGAAACTTTTCAGCAGATCGCTCTACCATTCAGGATAAAAATATAATCCAACACACTCTTGCTATCATTATATTTTGACTAAAAGTTGGAGTCAGTAAACCCCACTAACTTCAAGTTAGTTTCACTATACATAAGCCACTGGTCCTTAGTATTTCTCAAATACTTAAGAATGATCTTTACAATATTTCAGTGATTCTCTCCTGGATCAGATTGATATCTACTCACTACCCCTAGTGAGTATGCCACATCTGGTCTCGTACATATCATGGCATACATAATAGAATCCACTATCGAAGATATGGAACTCTACTCATATGTTCTCTCTCCTGAGGAGTTGTCGGACAATCTCCTTTCAAAAGAGAAATTTTATGGTCCATCGGAAGATAACTTTTTTAGGAATTCTCCATGTTGAACCGTTTCAGTATGGTATCTATGTATGTAGATTGGGAGAGCCCAAGCAGCTTCTTAGATCTGTCCTTATAGATCTTCATTCCTAGGATGTAGGCTGCTTCTTTCAGATCCTTTATAAAAAATTGTAACGACAGCCATACTTTTATTCCCTGTAATACAGGGATATCATTCTTGATTAAGAGAATGTCATCCACATACAGCATAAGAAATACAATTATTGAACTATTAGCCCACTTATATATGTAGGGTTCCTCTCCGTTTCTAACGAAGCCATATGTTCTAATTACCTTATCAAAACATATATTCCAACTCTGAGATACTTCAATCCATAAATGGATCTCTGAAGCTTGCACACCTTGGACTCATCTGTGGATGTGAACTCTTCAGGTTGTATCATATACACCTCTTCATTCAGCTCTCCATTTAGAAAAGCTATCTTCACATACATTTGCCAGACTTTATAGTCTAGATATGCTGCTATCACAAACATGATCTGAATAGACTTAAGTATTGCCATAGGAGAAAATATCTCGTCATAGTCAATACCATAATACTGACGATAATCCTTGGCAACCAAATGGGCTTTATAGATCTCCACCTTTCCATCTGCCCCCCTCTTCCTTTTGAAGACCCATTTACATCCTATGGGTTTAATCCCCTCAGGTGAGTCAACTAATGTCCATACATCATTGATCTACATAGACTCCATTTCAAATTTTATAACTTCAAGCTATTTATCAAAGTTAGACCTCTGCATCACATCCATATAGGTGATCAGATCCTCATCATTCTCATCAAGTTCAATAGAATCTCCGTCTTGAATCAAGAAACCTAAGTATCTGTCTGGTTGATGCGGTACTCTACTGGATCACCTTAAGGATGTTTATGTATTGGGCTGTAAGTTTGATCTTATCAAATCTGATTCAGATTTAATCATTGGTATCAGTTCTTCTACCTGTCAAACTTTATCAAGCTCAATTTTTGAGATACTTATTCCTTCATTAAGAAATTTTTTTTCTAAAAAATATGTATTATTGCTGACAAACATCTTTTGTTCAGCAGGCAGGTAAAAGTAATATCTTCTCATTTTTTTAGCATACCCTATGAAATTATATTTATCAGACCTAGGACTGAGCTTGTCAATTTGTAATCATTTAACATAAGTCAGACACCCGCAAACCCTAAAGTAAGAGAGGTTCAGCCTACGCCCTGACCATATCTCATATGGTGTCTTACTAACTGACTTGCTCAGTATATTATTGAGCACAAGACAGGCTATTTCAAGTACATATCCCCAGAAGGAGATCGACAGAGTTGCAAACCCCATCATGGATTGAACCATATCCAATAAGGTTTGATTCCTCCTTTATGAGATGTCATTATGCTGTGGTATCTTTAGAGGAGTCCATTGTGAGAGAATCTCATTCACCTCTTTAGTCAGATCGAAGAGATTTAATACTTTTTTCAGTTTGTTTCTCTACTTCATTACGGAACTATTTGAACATTTCAAATGATTCAAACTTGTATTTCATCAAGTAGACCTACTCATACCTAGATAGATCATTTGTGGATGTAATAAAATAGCTATACCCTCCTCTGACATATATGCTCATGGATCCACGTACATCAGTATGTATCAGACCCAGCACATCACTGGCTCATTCACTTTTTTCAGTAAAAGATGACTTGGTCAACTTTCCAAGCAAACAAGACTCTCAGATAGGTAATGATTCATAATCATTTTTATCAAGAATCCCTTCTTAAGCTAATCTGTTTATCCTATTCTTGTTGATATGACCTAGCCTACAATGCCAAAGATAAGCATCCATGATATCATCTATTCTAGGATGTTTATTAGAAATGTACATTACATTAGGCCTAGATACAACATAGATATCATTGTTCAACTGTCCACACAAAATTGTAACACCGTTCAAAATAATATCACAAAAATTTTTCTTTATTGATATTTCATAATTAGATTTGGCCAAAAAGCCTACAGAAATAACATTCAAAAGAAAACTAGGACAGTAATGACACTCGTCAAGAATAATATAATGAGACTTGAATACAAGCTTAATGATTTCTAAAGCTAGAACTGAAACTGATCTTCCATCTCCAACGTTCAGAAATCTCTCGCCATCTCCAAATCTCCTACTGACCTGAAGATCCTGCAATGAATTGCAAATATGAATAGGGCTACCGATATCCAATATTTAGGTCATTGTATCAAAAAGAGAGAAGTTATAAAGTGTTATCACATAAATACTTTATCCAGCAATTGATTGCTTCTTCTTCTTTGGCCTATTCGGATTAAGAGAAGTGATATACTGAGGATAGTTTCTCTTCCAGTGATCCTGCTTCTTATAAAAGAAGCACTCCGTCTGACTTTGATCAGCCCTGAACTTAAGTTTCTGGTACCGACTCCCAACATCTGGTATCTTCTTATTCTTCTTCTTTTTTTCTTTATTAAAGGGACGATGACTATCCGAAGAAGATCCTCTCACTAAATTCACCATCTCCTTATGGAGTTGGTAATCTTTCTCAAAAGTCTGTAGCAACCCTAACAGATCGTGGTAGTTGACTACA
Source organism: Elaeis guineensis (assembly GCF_000442705.2). NCBI lineage: Eukaryota > Viridiplantae > Streptophyta > Magnoliopsida > Arecales > Arecaceae > Elaeis > Elaeis guineensis. Next base: position 91,920,407 of record NC_025998.2, on the reverse strand, counting down.
AGCTTCGTCATTCTAAAATGACTAAGGAACGATAGGTAGGACTTGGGTAGTGAGTTCAGGATCGCATCTTTCTCCAACTGTTCATGCAAAGAAAAGTCGAGTTTGCTCAGTTTTTCAATCTATTCGATCATGTACAATATATGATCGGTAACAGATGCACCCTCCCTCATTCGGATATTGAAAATGATGTAACTAGTCTTATACCGCTCAATGTCATCAGGAGTACCAAAAGAATCTCTCAACACTTAGAGCATCTCCTCTGGTTGAGCCTCTTAAAATTTTTGACTGAACTCATCGTTCATGGAGGCCCGCATAATGCAATGAACCATGGTGCGATCATTGAGCCACTTCAAATAAGTATCTCGGACTGCACCTCGGGTGTTGGGAGCAAGCTCCTCAGGTGTCAGATCCGTAATCACATATAGGATCCGCTCGTGCTCCAGGATAATCTTTAGCATTCGATACCAATTATCAAAATTTGATCCGATTAGCTTCTCAATGTTCAACAATGATTGAAGTGACAAGTTTGAGGCCATATCTGCACATACAAAAAAAAAATCAAAATCTAATTAGTGTATGAATTTATTAATCCTAAAGATATGGACTTTAGTCTAAAAGTCCTTCCATTATTTTATACAAATTGATAGCTTCTACCTTTAATTCAAAGAATTACCTTAATTCCTTAATAGATACTAGAATCCACACAGACTGCATATAGGCTCGAGGATGGCTCGATCAACCCATATGAACCTATGGATAGATTTTCAATCAATTATTTCTTCAAACAACTTCTAGTAATTAATTTAGCCTCAGATTTTATTTCAGTAGGTGATGGGTCTCCACTAAAAGTTTTGGTTAGGTCAAACCATTAACATGAACCTACTCAATGATTTTACCTCATGAGTGATCAGGTCCGAAGATGGCTCAGTCAATCCAACCATCATCAGATAGTTCAAAGAGTCATCATATGATGAATGATAATTCCATCATTCAGAGAGAACACCAGATGGATGGCGTCTGCAATGTCAATCAGAAATAATAGACCCATTACTATTCACCTTAATAGGAGGATATGATCTAGTTATCACCATAACCAGCTCATTTTAGGGATCTAATAATTTAAAAGGTTTAATCAATTTTGAGAAGAGAGAAGAAGAGTTCAATCAGTAGACCACAATCCTCCCACCGACTTCACCAAGTCATTGAATCGGATTAGATCATGATGATTGAACTGGCACCTAGATTAGTCACATCGATCAACTTTAATGGTATGGGCTAACTCAAATTACTTAGCGATCTAATCAAAATCTAATTCACCAAATTGATCAGATAAGTGAGATCGATGGAAGGGTCTGCTAAGCTTGCTGTAGACACCATCAAAATGGCCAGGTAAGCCGCTCCCACTTAAAAATCACTAGTCGAAATGCCAAACTTACCTTAAACACCAATTGGTTAACTAATTTTGATTTGATAAATCTAATGGTTTGGGTTCAACCATTGAAATACAATCAAGGTCCATTTGGTCTAATAAAAAATATGGACTTGACCATCTACAACTATTGTATTAGAAAAATCCTGATTAATCTAATTCAACATTTGGTTAGACTTAATTAATTTCTCTACACGATCACTTAATTATTTGATTCTAACCTTAGGTCTAACCCAATTAAAGAGAAAGACCTGATTTGAGCTAACCCATACCCCATGTTTTATGCAATGTTATTAGATCTTAAATCATAATTCTAGATCTAATTAATCCAACACTTAATTCTCAATTAAGTTTTGCATCAATATGGTTAAGATTTTGAAATAATTTTTATGTAAATTTTTTATATTAAATCATAAAATCTTTTAGATCAAATCTAAATTTTTATAATTTTAAATCAAAAATAATTTTGATTAATCAAGATTTGATGTAACTAATTTCTTCATAATTTACATCACATACAACAACACCTAAAATTTTACAAGAAAGTAAATTTTCTCCTTTCACTTTCTTCTTCATGGGACCTTATAGTGGCACCCCTACACGTCATGAAGAGTATCTTATTGAATGAAAAGAGAGGGTCATGTAACCCTACTTGCTCCTATGACTCGACGACCTAGTGATTACCCAATCTGAGTACTTTGCTACTCAAAATATCTAATCTAAACAGATGATAATTAGATTTAAAAATAAACTTATTTAGATCTAATTCAAATCTTAAATAATCAGATCTAATATTAAAAAATTAGATCGAAAGTCATAATAATTCATATCAAAATAATCATGCTCTGATACTAATTGAAGGAAATATGTAGTAGTGCTATGCATATAATTTTAAAATTTTTATGCAGTGAAAATAAAATATTAAATAATTTAATCCTAATCATATGCACAAGATCTAATCTTATACTACCACATTATAATCTATAATATAAAAAATATATACTTTAGATCTGAAAATAAAAACACACATCGATCTCATCGATGCTGAAATCCTAGATCTAACTATTAGATCTAACATTGTGAGCAAGATAAGATAAAACTCATTACCAAACCAATTTGATATTGATCTTTTCTAGTCCAATAGGTTGGAGAAGGTGTTTCTCAGGTCGCTCATAGCCACACAAAGTCATTTAGCCTCTACAAAAAAATCCACACGAAGACTGGCGTAGATCAGAGGTTTGGAGGTGCTAGCCTACAAGTAACTTTGACAGCTGATCTCTTTCTTCTTCTTCAAGCACCTTGGATACTTCAAAGTAAGAGGATATCTGGAGGAGGAAGAGAAGAGAAGGAGAAGAGCTCTGAAAAATAAAAAAATAGCAAGAAAACCAATGATGGGACATCCAAGAGAGGAGCCCCCCTTTTTATAGACTAGCAATTAGGGTTTTCATCCAAAGAAGGGCGCCACAATCACCATGCCACAACTTTTTTGGGCATCCAAAAATTTTTAGATTTAAGATTTGGTGTAGGAAAGGATATCTAGTATCTCACACATCCAAAAACTCTCCAAGAAAAATTAAAAAAAAATCAATTTGGCACCAACAACTTTTTTTGTTTGAAAAATCTTTTTTCTAGTTTACATCTTATCTCTAATTCGGATCGCATTCGAATTAGGCAGAAGATAAGATTATGACTCATCAATCATTGCCACCCACCTTTATTGAGTCAACTACTTTGATGCTAAAAAGATCAAGCCAAATCTAATTTGACATGGAGAAATTGGCATGGGTTCAGGAGTGGCGCAAAAGATAAGGATAGAGTCCAAATTGACAAGGACTTTTCATTTTCAATTCTGATTCTAATCCAAATCAAATTTAGATTGAACCTACTGATAGAAATGAATCTAATCTAATTAGAAACTTAGATATCTCATCAAATTTCTAACCCAATTAGGAATTACTCGAGTCAAAACTCTGATCGAATCAAGATCAAATTTTTCTTGTAATTAGGATTGATCATATCAAACTCAATCTGAGTCGAACTGACTCTAATGTAATTAGACTTGATCCAAAGCTCTTTACTCTATCAAATTGAGTCAATTAGTAATCTAATTATTAATTAATTTTCTATTATTAGTAGAGTTTCAGTCCCAATGGGACTCTCCTCTAGAGTCCCAGTCCCAGTGGGACTCCTTACCAAAGTCACAATCCAATTGACACTTCAGCCATCAGATCTGACCAAATCTTCAAATGTGTGTGATCCCATAAGTTCGAACCTAAGCTGGTAATATAGAAATAACTTTCTATACCAATCGATGTAACCATCTAGTAATGGTGACCCGACGACTGGATAGAACGAAGTATTGCAAAGCAACATTCTGGAACCTACTGGCATATAGTTACCGTATAATTCATCCCTTTGACCCTAATGCTCAAGGTGACCTAGGATTTAACTGTCAACCCTAATTAAGTCGATCACATTATATTTCAACCTTTCAAATTCATCTCATGGATTATTCTGACCAAGATTTTATTAAATTAAAATATACTAATGCATATCTTCTACTAATTTAGAGATATCAATTCCATCTTGACTCACACACCGACTTGATAAGTACTTAACTACACCCAGTATCCTTCCATCACTGAGTTAGAAACTCAGATGATCTAGTATTAAAGTACAGTAAGTTGCTTATAAGTCACCGTAGTGATCTCAGGTCTGAGGGATACTTATACCCATACTCTTCACGAGCTACTCTTGACAGCAGAGTGCTCGACACATGGTCTCGTTCGATGTGAATGTACTTTTACATTCTATCTGCATACCATAACAGTGTCTATACACTGCTTGGTTAAGAGAACAACCAACTCATATGGCACACAATGACCTATACTCAATATTACTATTGTCCTATTAATAGCATATCATTTGATCGCGAACACTTTTAAGGACTTAACGACAAATCCTCCTTTGTCGATTAATTCTAGTTCTAAGGTCTTCATTACAATATAAGAGTTCAAAGATGGATAATTTGTAATGAAAATATCAGAGAACTTTTATTAATAAAAATTTATATATAATTTATCAGATGAGTACAATCATCAATAGGCTGACGATTGGCTTTGGGACATATTTTCCAGTGCTTACATGATCTCCAAATTATTTTATAAATTTTCTCCTATATTGATAATCAATATCTATATTATTCTCTCTAAATAGTATATTTTTATGCTCATTATAATAAATCATGATTTTTAATTTTACATCGATATGAAAAAAATTGTTAGAACACTAAAAAGTATGCTAAGATGGTACTTACTCAATAAAATCTTTAATTTTTTTATAATTATTTAGAACATAGAAGTGTACCTTGGATAGCTCATTCACATCTATAAACTCATATCTCCTTTCACTCATGGGTCGAACCATTTGTTTGAATATGGATAGTGTCGGTTCATCGTCAGCCCATTCATGGTCTGCATTATGATCTGTATGATTGAATCTTGTTTCGATATCGTCAAGATATATCGAGTAGAATGTGATACACTCCGTAGCTATGTATGCTTCTACTATAGAACCCTTCAAGCCATACCTTATTGCGCACATACTTTTTTAGGGTATATAAGAATCTGTAAATAAAAATAAATTTAAACTTAACTAATATATTTACATCTTATAACTGATATGATAAAGGGATTATAATTTCTTTACCTTTCAATAAGATATATCCACCGATAATATACCGGTCCAGCCAAAAGAGCTTTTTTTGGAAGATGAACAGTCAAGTGCACCATAACATCAAAAAATGATGGTGGAAAAATATTTTCTAACTTACAAAGAATGAGCACAGTATCTTTCTCAAACTTCTCAAGTTAGTTACGTTAGATGTATGTTCTAGAAGCCAATATGGCTGACACATTGAGATATAGCTAGGACACAATTTTGTACTTAATACATTGATTTGATCAATAAAAGGGTAAGTTTATTTTTCATTCAAGTGTGATGTATCCTTGAATCATCCATAGAATTAATATTTTAATACATATTCTCAAGGTGCTGAGAATTAGAGATATATATTTAATTCTTAAATACTCTCGATCAAAGTATCACCATGAGAATGGTGATCGATTCGGATAGACCGATGCATAGATCACTTTCTTCGAGATAGATGAGTCTTTGATCTACAGTGTAGAGATACTGAACGATGAGTACAAGTAGTTATTAGAGAATAACTACTACTGAGCATGACTATACAAGAGATCACTTGAATTTTTAATCGATCATCAGTGATTGTCTTAATGCTGTAGTTGTGTGAATGATCTTTTGACCTACGATGGTATGACTATTCGCAGTGAGACTGTTGAAGTTTGACTGACACATAAACATGATCTCAATGAGCCCTTGTAGTGGATGTTGGAGATAGTTGGTCCACTGTAGGAGTAGGATATGCATCAAAATAGAATCTATCATTCTTGATAGAAAGGAGTAGCCCTATGAGATTTAAGAGGCTAAGTCCAAGAGTTTGTGATCACAACAGTGTGATTGATAGAAAAGAGTTTTCATAATGATTATAATTAAACTTGAGCTGATCGAATCTATCATATGACTGATGATGATGTTTGACGATTTATCCATGACATGTCATCTAGTCAGAACTCACGATAGAGAGACTAAATCACACATGAACTACACCTTAAGGTTCTTTTTTGGTTCTATTGGATTGTCACTACATACTGCTAGGAGTCACTGATGGATTGTGAGAGCTCACTAGGATTGTTCAAGATCGACAGTCCTTGATGAGTTAGAGTTAAATTATTTCGACCCATTGAAAAGAGCTTCAATGATACTATGATATAGATCATTATATATCTTACTATCAGATAGAATTGAAGCTATGGGGTCATACAATAAAGAGATTAGATCTAGAATAAGCAATTGAGCTTATGAAGTCTCAATTGGATTTAGAGAAACTCTATTGGATTCAGGGTAACCTTGCTAACACATGGTTGACCCAATTTTTTTTTATGTTTGAATTTTTTATTTGATAAGATTAATTTAAATTAATTACCTACTGATAACATAAATGAATTAGATTTATTGGACTCCAATTGTTGGATGCCTAAGATTTTGGATTAAATAAATTAAGGATTCAAGTCCTTAATTAATTTTTTTGATAGTTTTGATTGGACGCCACTTGATTTGATCAAGTTGGGCATGTCCACCCATTAGAGAGCATGTGGAACCATTATGGTGTATCCCATGGGTGCCATGTTGGGTGTGTTTTTGTGGGTGTAAAGGCTCCAATAGTTAACACCTAAAGGATATCCTAAAGAGAGTCAAATTATTAAAGGAATAAAGATTCCTAATGTAAGTAGGAGTTGTAGTAAATGGTTGTTTGGTTGTGAATAGGATTCAAACTTTATGCTTATTTAAAGGAGCCTTTCTTATGGTCTCTAGAAAATTCAACCAGTAGCCCCATGCCTCCCTTGAAGAGCCCACGCCTCCTCTTTCTCTTCTCCCTCTCTTCTCCCTTGGAGATCCAACGTCCAAGCTTGGGCATCCTCCATCCTTAATGCCCAAAGGTGTTTGGGCATCCCATATTCCTTACTAGTTTTTAGTCTCTGGTTGCTCTAAATCTAGGGAAGAAAAGCAAGAGAAGAGGAGAAGAAGAAGATCAAGGAAAGGATCAAAGAGTTGATCATGATCCAGGCTTTGTTCAGATTCGCAGGCTGATTTTTTTAGAAAAAAAAATCAATATCAAAGAGGACTGTTTCAGACTGATCCTGAGTAGATACCCATAGAGGTCAGATACTTGCATGGCTAAGAGAGAGTCTATTATCTTTTAGATCCAGATTTAAAGAAAGGATTTACGAAATAGGTACTTGATTTGATCACATATTCAATTTCAGCATATGTTCAATTTAAGCATATGAAGTAGATCCTAGTGCTTTATATTTTATACATACATGATATAGATTAAAAGATATTTTAATCTTCTATTCCACTGTGATATTTAGAAAAAAAAAATTCAAACATACATGCATGCCCCGATATTAAAATTTCAACAGTGGTATCAGAGCCATGGATTTCATATGCATGAAATTGATACATATATTTTGAAAAGTATTTTAAAATTTGATTTTTTTTAATACATGAGATATATAGATAAATATTTTAAATCTAAAATTTATTTTATATTTAATTTTAAAATATATAGTTGATATGTGAAAGCATTCATAGATCTGAATTTTGTTCTAGAATGATTTCTAGTTCATAATCACGTGATATGTAGATGCATATGTAAATCTAAAATTTAATTTGACCTAATTTATGATTCATATATAAGATATATATTTAGATTAAAAAATTATTTTCAATATGATTCATAATTTATATATAAGATATATGATATCATGTTATGATCTGAATTTTGTTTAGATCTGAATTTTACACACATATATGAGATATATATTTGTATGTTAAATCTAAAAATTAGTTTCATAATTTAAAACTTACCTTTCATGTAAAGAATTTAGATCTGAAATTTAGTTTTAAAATCTGAAATTTATGTTTATGTATGAGAATTTTGGTTATGAAAAAATCAAAAATTAGGTCATGTAATTAGATTGCATCTAAAATTTTTGATTTGAATGTTATAAATTTAATTTGATTAAGTAATTGATCAAATTGAGTCAAGTATTGTTTAGGATTAAATCAATTAAGTTATATGATCAAGCAATTATTGTGGATCAAAATGATTGAATCTTATATGTAAAATTGATTAACTTAAAGACCTAATTTAGCTCGATGGCTGGAGCATGATTCACTTGAGCTAACCTATTTGGACTAATTGACCTGTTGGTGTCTAAGATAAGTAATTGAGAGGTAGTTATTTAATTGATTCTGTTAGCTGACATGATCAATTTATTATTGTCTAAGAAAAGCAACGGGGGACCCCCATCGATCTCCACTTACCTGGCCAGTTTGAAAGATTAAATCTTGAATTAGGTTGCTTGGTATTTTGGTTTAGCCCATGCCAATTAGATCGATCATATGATGACTGCTTAAATGAGATCTAAACCGAAACCTCCCCGTAAATATTAAGTCCATAGGTCTTCCACCGTTATAGATATGCGGGCATACTACTGGTATTGATTGTTCTCGACTAATTACAGTTGTTCAATTGTATCGAAAACACATAACCACTCTATTAGCAAAGAGTTGCTCTAGGGTAAGGATGGGGTTAGTCTCAATAACTGTTAGGTGAGAGACTCAATGATAGCCTTACATCTGCTTGTGAACGGTGGGTTGGGCTTAACTAAGGAGTGTAGTCAATAACTGTTAGGTGAGCTCACATAACTTAGAGACCAAATCGCTGCAACATACTTAAAGAAATATCTGGACAAAGAGTTGTCCATGCATCAATATGTATGATACTAATAATTATTAGATGAGATACATGGCATCAGTGGGACCACAGTATCCATTAGAAATTTATTTGTCGCGTTAGGATTTTCGTTTTCTACCTGAAGAGTGGAGGGATCTGAAAAATTAGTGGGAGTCATTGTTTGCATCTTACAGTTCCTAGAAGTAAATATAACTTTAAAAGTACAAAAGTCTAACTTAAATCTCTACTCTCGCAGTTAAACAATGTCAGCCTCAAACCCTCTAGCCTGCATCTTTGAATCCAATCATTTGACTGAAACAAACTATAAAGATTGGCTAAGAATCTCAAGATTATCCTGACTTCTGAAAACTAAGTCATGTACTTGATCAGGAACCCCTAGTGTTACCAAACCATCCTACTGCTGAGCAAAAAATTGCTTATGAAAAGTGGACGAATGAAGATGGTCGAGTCAAGTACTATATGCTAGCATCCATGTCAAATAAGTTGCAGAGTCAGTATGAGCATATGCCCACTGCTAGGGCTATGATCACTCATCTATAAGAGTTGTATGGTGAGCAGAGCCATACAGTATGCTTTGAAGTATCCAAGAGATACTTCAATTTAAAGATGCATGAAGGACAGTCAGTCCATGAGTACTGTATGACAGTAATCAAAGATATTGAGGAGCTTGGGAAGCTTGAACTTAATATGCAAAAAAAATTACAGATGGATTTGATCCTTCAATCTCTTATGAGTTCATATAGTCAATTTATTATAAATTTTTATATGAACAAACTCGATTGCATTATTTTCAAACTGGTCAACATGTTGGTCACTACGGAAGAAACTTTAAAGAGTTCAAGGGATACTATTCTCGCTGTGGAGTAGACTTCTTCCAAGAGAAAGTCTAGTTGGAAGAAGATAAAATCCACTAAGAAGTAGAAGAAAGAGAGCAAGCTAAAGAAGGACATTCTAAAGAAGGTTAAAGCAAAAGAAAAGTATTTCCACTGTGATACTGAAGGCCACTGGAGGAGGAACTGTCCACTTTACCTGGAGAGCTTAAAGACCAAGAAGGGTGATAATCTTTCAGAAGGTATGCTCATAATTGAATTTAACCTTACAGTTTCTTCTACTTCTAGTTGGATATTAGACTCTGGTTCGAGTGCTCATATATGTACCTCAATGTAGGATCTAATAGAAAGTAAGAAGTTGAGGGAAGGTGACATGATCCTTCGGATCGGCAATAGAATAAAAGTTACTACAGAAGCCGTTGGCACTTATCCTCTTTGATTACCGTCAGATTTTAGATTAGATTTAAAAGATTGTTATTTTATTTCTGTAGCTAGTCGAAATTTGATTTTCGTGTCTGTGCTAGTATAGGAAGGTTTTGAATTTAATTTCAATAAAAATTTTTATTCTATTTATTTACGAAATAAATTGATTGCACGTGATCTTTTAATTGACAGTCTATATCACTTGCATGTTGATGTGAATATGAATTTGAACGAGCAAATAGTGAGTGCCATAGGTCAAAAGAGATCCAGAGATAAAATTAACTAGAAATACTTATGGCATCATAGATTAGACCATATTGGAGAGGATAGGATAAACAAACTGAAAAAGGATGGGATCATTAGCTTCTTCATCCAGAGTCGTATCCAGCTTGTAAATCTTGCCTTCGAGAAAAAATGGCCAAATTATCCTTTGTAGGACATGAAGAAAGGCCACTGAGTTACTTGCCCTAGCACACACCAATGTATATGGGCCATTTGATGCGTAGACCAAGGATGGTTATAGCTACTTCACTATATTTACCGATGATCTGTCTAGTTATGGATTTGTATATTTTATGAAACATAAATCTAAAGTCTTTGAAAAGTTTAAAAAATTCAAAATGTAGTAGAAAAATAAACAAACAAGTCCATTGAGGTTCTTCGATCTGATCGAGGGAGAGAATATCTTGATCAAAATTTTTTGAGATATCTTAAAGACAATAGTATAGTCTCTTAATGGACTCCTTTCAGAACATCTTAGCTCAACAGGGTATCCGAAAAGAGGAATAGGATTCTATTAGATATGGTCAGGTCTATGATGAGCTTTACTGATCTATCTTTATATCTTTGGAGACATACCTTATTAACTGCCATTCACTTGTTGAATAGGGTTCCATCAAAATTCATTCCTACCACACCTTATGAGATATGGTACGGTAAGAAACCGAGTCTAGGTTATCTTAAGACTTGAGGATGTCCTGCCTATGTCAAGAGACAGATGACTGATAAATTAGAGAATAGATCTATAATAGCTCATTTTATAGGGTATCCAAAAGAATCAATGGGATACTACTTCTACTTTCCACAAGATCATAATGTGATTGTGAGTCAGAACGTCATATTCCTGTTGAAAAATATATCCCAAAGCTAATCATTAGACGATTGTGCTCATCTTGTAAATTATATATAAAATTTTATTAATAAAAATTATTTGATATTTTTATTACAAATTATCCATATTTAAACTCATGTATTGTAATGAAGTCCTTGGGACTATAATTAAATTAATCGACAAAGGAGGATTTGTCATTAAGTCTTTAAAAATGTTCGCAACTAAATGATATGCTATTAATAGGACGATAGTATTTTCGAGTATAGGTCATGGTGTGCCATTTGAGTTGATTGTCCTCTTAACTAAGAAGTATGGAGACACTGTTATGACATGTAGATAGAATGTAGGAGTACATTTGCATCAAACATGACCATGTGCTGAGCACTCTACTGTCAAGAATAGCTCGTGATGGGTATGGGTATAAGTGTCCCTCCGATCTGAGACCACCATGGTGACTTGTAAGCAACTCACTGTACTTTAGTACTAGATCATCTGAGTTTTTAACTTAGTGACAGAAGATTACTGGATGCAGTCAAGTGCTTATCTAGTCGGTATGTGAGTCAAGATGAAATTGATCCCTCTAAATTAGTAGGAGATATGCATCAGTGTTTTTCAATTTAGTAAAGTCTTGACCAGGATAATCCATGAGATGGATTTAAAAGGTTGAAATATAATGTGGTCGACTAAATTAGGGTTGACAGTTAAATCCTAGGTCACCTTGAGCATTTGGGTCAAAGGGATGAATTATACGGTAATCATACGCCAGTAGGTTTTAAAAGGTTGTTTTGCAATACTTCGACCTATCCAGTCGTCGGATCATCACTACTAGATAGTTACATCGATTGGTATAGAAAGTTATTCTTATGCTACCAACTTAGGTTCAAACCTATGGGGTCACACGCATTAGAAGATTTGGTCAGATCAGATGGCTGAATAGTCTAATTGGATTGTGACTTTGGTGCAGAGTCCTATTCCGACTAGGACTCTGAGAGAGAGTCCCACTGAGATTGAGACTCTACTATTTTTGAAGAATTAATTAATAATTAAATTTTTAATTGACTTAATTTGATTGAGCAAAGAGCTTTGGAACAAGTCTAATTGAATTAGACTCAATTCAACTTTGATTGGGTTTGATATGATTGAGCTCGATTACAAGAGAAATTTGATTCTGATTCGATCAAGATTTTAACTTCGCTAATTTCTAATTAGGTTAGAAATTTGATGAGATATTTAGGTTTCTAATTGGATAAGATTTATTTCTATCAGTGGGTTCAATCCAAATTTGATTTGTATTAGAATCAAAATTGGAAATGAAGAGTCTTTGTCAACTAGGACTCTATCTTTATCTTTTGCGCCACACCTAGATCCATGCCAATTTCTCTATGCCTAATTGGATTTGGGTTGTGATTTTTGGCATCACAATAAAGGATCAAATAAGGGTGGGTGGCTATAGCTAATGAGTCATAATATTATCTCTTGCCTAATTCGAATGTGATCCGAATTAGAGATAAGAGGTAAACTAGGAAAGAATTTTTTTTGTATATGGAATATTGTTAGCACTATATTTATTTTTTTTCTTATTTTTCTTGGAGAATTCTTTAGTGTGTGAGACTTTAAAATCCTTCTCCATGTTTTAATGATTTTTTTAAAATTTTTTGAGATACCAAAAGGAGGTTTTGGCATTGACTCTTGGTGCCCTTCTTTGGAAAACCCTAATTCCTAGTCTATAAAAAGGGGTCTTCTCTTGGATGTCCCATGATCATTCCCTTGATGTTTTTTTTTGTTTTCAGAGCCTCTTCTCCTCCTCCTCTATTCTTTCTCTTGATCCTCTCTTACTTTAGAGTATCCAACACCCTAGTGAGCTCTCACAATCCACTAATGACACCTAACAGTATGTCATGACAATCCAATAGAACTGAAATGAACCTCTAGATATAGTTAACGTGTGATTCAGTCCCTCTATCGTGAGTCCCGACTAGATGGCAGGTCATGGATAAATTGACAAACCTCAACACCGGTCATATGATAGATTCAATCAGCTTAAGTCCATATGTGATTCTATAAAAATTCTTTTCCATCAATCACACTGCTATGGGCATAGACTTAAGGACTCAGCCTCTTAAATCTCATAGGACTACTCCCTTCTGCTAGGATTGATAGATCCCATCTTGATACAACCTCACTCCTACAGTGGATCAATTTTTGCCAACATCCATTATAAGGACTTCTTGAGACCCATATTGATGTGTCAGTCAAACTCCAGCAGCCTCACTACGAGCAGTAGTGTCATCTCAGGTCAAAGGACCAGTTATACAATTGCAGCATCAAGAAAGTCACTAACGAGTGAGTAGACATCCATATGACTTCTTGTGTTGGTTATGCTCAGTACTAGTTATTCTCTAACAACCACCTGCACTCTCGCTTAAGTGTCTCTACACTGTAGACTCGAGACCCATTTATTCGAAAGAAACGATCCGTGCACTGGTCTATCCAGATCAATCACCATCCCCATGATGATCCTATGATCAGGAGCAATTTAGAAATCAACCATCAAAGACACATATCTCAAATTCTCAACTCTTTGAGAATATGTGTCATCATTTTATTAATCTCTTGAATAATTCATAGACACATAGATATGAATAGTAATATAACTGTCCAATAAGTATAAAATCATGTCTTAGAGATATGAAATGTGTCAGTCAAGATTGGCTTCTAGGGCATACATCCAATAATCTTCCACTTGTACTAAAGTCAATCTGCCATGTACCAAGCCCTACAAGACAGGCTATAGTCTTAGACTAGCCAAGTGACTTACCAGTGGGTCATCCATATCACATGTGGAATTTGCTCTCTGCACCTCTATATATTTGTACTCGAGGTAGTCACGTATTTTGCTGTTCTATATGCTTGGATATCTGGTGAGACCTAGGCTCCTTAGCAAGGGTTATGGTGCCATTATCTTTACAGTATAGTGTCACGATATTTAATGGTATGACAACTAATTCTGTAACTAACATTACAATCAGAATGCATCCTACACATCTATAGTGTACTCAGCTTCCATTGATCGATTATTTGAAATCCTTCCAAGATATCAACATAGGAACACATCCATGATGTAGATATTCTACCATCAATATCAGACATAAAGTCTGAATTGGTATATCCTCCCACTCTTACTTTTGATCCTTCTTTGAACATATCCTCAGTTCTTCTTAAGAGCTTAAGGATGTTTTCATAGCAATCCAGCACTCACAGCTTGGATACAACTGATATCTACTTGTGACAATCATAGTAATAACTATATCAGTTCAAGTACATTACATGGTACATATTTATGCCCGAGAGGGTAGTAGATCCTTCTTCAAGATTTTTATGCTGAATTCTTTCAGCATCCAGTCTCTGTACTTTATTTGTGAAAACACAAGCCTCCAATTGCATCTATCACTATAGATCTTTAGGACACTCATTTTATGTCTTTTATGGAAAAATCTATATTCAATCATATTTTAACTGAAATCAGTATTGGATACTCCCACTAACTCTTTTGAAGCCCATAATTCCTCATATCTAATCAAACAATTTGATCATATTATTGAAATGAATGTTCCAACTCTAAGGGTATTGTAGTCTTTATGATCACCTATCACAAGAAGTAAAATCCATAGGCTATTCTATATAAAAATTTTTCAAAGATCTCTACTTAGAAAAGCTATTTCACATCCTTTCTTGGAGTCGATATCTCACATCGCCTCATTATAGGTTCTGGGATCATCTCTATGTTTCCTATCTCCCATGAGAAATGATTTTCTCTACATTGTTTGTTAAGCACACTCAAGTACCTTTCAAGCGGATTGGAGATCCTACTATGCGTACGAGGTAGAGGAGGAATACATGTCTACTGGCTTATGATTAATATGTTCTTAAGATTTCAAGGCTTGTTGCTCTTCAGAGATACTCTTTTTGAGCTTAATTTTCCTCCCATTGCTTTATCTTGGTTAAACAATTTTTTCAAGAAGATAGCAATGTCGGGTCACAATCACATTATAATCTCATCAGAAAGTAGTATCCCAATCTCTTTTAGGATGAGCTTTATAGACATATTCTCTAACATATCCACCTGCTATCCTAGACATAGGCTGGACATCCTGGAATCTCAAAATATCCAAGATTCAGTTCTCACCATCCCATATCTCATATGGTATGGTAGGAACAGATTTAGAGAGAACCCAATTTTATAGAAATAAAGTATGTCCCTAAAGAAATATGAATAAATCAGTGAAATTCATTATGGACCAGACCATATATCTCATATAGTCTCATGACTCTTCTTATCTCATTGAGCTGAGATTTACTACGAGAGGTCCAATATGAAACAATGCCATTTTATAAGATAAACGAGAAATTTTTTTCAATGGTATTGCATCCTCGATCCGATCGAAGTATCTTCAAAAAATTTTTGATTTATTTCTCTACTTATATCTAAATTCTTTGAACTTTTTAAAAATTTTAGATTGGTATCTCATATACAAAGTAGAGACAACTCCTTGCTTATCACATCACATGAGCTACACACATCAAATGTGTACCAGGATAAGTATCTTAGTGGTCTTTTTTCTCTTATCCCACAAGAATAGCTTGTCATATTTTCTCAAAGAGATGATACACAAACTAGATTTGACTCGACAGTCAATGAACTCAAACCTATATTTTTTCAGTTTGTTAATTATTTCTTCTCCAATATGACTTAGCTATAGGTCCCACATATACTTTAAATTTTTTCTCAATTTTGGATATCTCAGATCTAATAGCATTTACTGATTACTCAATTAAGTTCACATATATATCAACATACAAATGATAGAGACTGTCTCTAAGAACTAAATCCAAACGATGATCGTAAAGGACAGATATCCATGATCGCAACAGCAACTGTTGTCCTATAGCCAATTCAAGGTTTACTTCCTCAGCCCTCTACCTTCCCAACTCTATACTAGAGTCTGTAGCTCAACTAGGAGAGGAAAAAATTGTAAGGATTGTATTGGGCAATTTCGACATACCTACTCTAGGTGTGTCTTTATTTTTTAAGGCTCTCCAGGTATTTACCTCTGAACTCTTTCAAGGTTCCTTTGTTATCAGCACTTTGATCAATTCAGATAAAGTGCCATGATGGTCTTTCATATGGTAGTTTACCATAAACTATCCATATAAACTAATCAGGGATCGCAGGATCAAATCCATAAGTAATTCCTTATGCATGGTCATGTCGAGCCTTTTAAGCTCTCTAATATCCTCGATCATTATCAAATAACGATCATAGACTGACTGTCCATCATGCATCACATACGCTGTGCGACTCTGATCACCTCACAATACTTATGGATGAATCAACATATCATTGACAGTGTATATGTACTCATGCATAGCACCTATCTTTATTGTCATTGTCCATCCACTCGTCAAGTATAGCTCGTTGACTATGGGTTGGACAGATTGTTAACATTAGAATAACTTGATAGAGAATATTACTTAATTTTTTAAAATTAAAAATAATTTTTAAATTTGTAAGTCAGTCTATGTACTTGATTTCTATTAATCAGTTGATATCTAAGATTCAAGGTAGAGGGTTGGAAGCCGACATAATGAACAGTAGTGAGCAAAGATTCTAATTGGATATTTATATTTATTTTATAATTTTGCTCTAAAAATTTTTAGATGCAAAAAGAGACTCCCACTATTTTATTAAAACTCTCACACTCTTCGGGTGGAGAAATGAAAATCCTAACGCGATAATTGGGTTTCTAATGGGTGCTGTGGTCCCATCGATATCGTGCACTTCACCTAACAGTTATTGGTAACATAAATAAACATCGATGCGTGGACAACTCTTTGCCCAGATACTTCTCTAAGCATATTGTAGCCACTTGGTCTCTAAGTCATGTGGGCTCATCTAACAGTTATTGTCCGTACTTCTTAGTTAAGTCCGACCCACCGTTCACAAGCAGGTATAAAATCATCATTAGGTTCCTCACCTAATAGTTATTGGGTCCAACCCGATCTTTACCCTGCAGCAACTCTTTGCTAATAGAGTTGTTGCATGTTTCTGATGCAATTGAACCATTGTGACCAGTCGAGAACTATCAACATCGGTAGCACGCCCGTACATCTACAACGATAGAAGACCTTGAACTTAATATTTGGTGAAGAGATTTAGGTTTAGATCTCATCTAGTCAGTCATCACATGATTGATATAATTAGTATGGGCTTAATCAAACCACCAAGCAACCATAATTGATACTCAATCTTCCAAATTGGTCAGATAAGTAGAGATTGGTGGGAGTCTCCCTGTTGCTTTCCTTAGATACTAATAAATTGATCAGATAAGTGAATAAAATTAATTAAATAATCATCTTTCAATTACTTATCTTAGACACCAATTGGACAATTAATCAGAATTGGTTAGCTCAAGTGAATCAGGCTCAAATCAACAAGCCAAATTAGATCCTTAGGTTAATCGATTCTACATATGGGACTCAATCGATTTGATCAACAATAATTGTATGATCATTAACTTAATTGATCTAACTTAATTCAATACT
Source organism: Elaeis guineensis (assembly GCF_000442705.2). Classification (NCBI taxonomy): domain Eukaryota; kingdom Viridiplantae; phylum Streptophyta; class Magnoliopsida; order Arecales; family Arecaceae; genus Elaeis; species Elaeis guineensis. Next base: position 91,902,606 of record NC_025998.2, on the reverse strand, counting down.
TGACTCGATTTAATCAATTACTTAATCGAATTAAATCCATATGTCCCATATCAAAAATCTTAGATGTAATCCTATTACATGACCTAATTTTTAATTTTTCTATGATCAAAACCCTCATACACAAACATAAATTTCAAATTTTAAAATTATATTTCAGATTTAAATACTTCATATGAAAGTAAGTATTAAAATATAAAAATAATTTTTAAGTTCTAACATATAAACATATATCACATATATACATATAAAATCAGATCTTAAACAAAATTTCAGATCTAAACATGATATCATATATCTCATATACTAATTATAGATTAGATTAAAGTCAAATTTATGATCTAAATATGCAATCATATATCATATATATGAATCAAAATTTAGATCATAAAAAAATTCATGTTTCATGTATGTATCTATTTCACATGAACTAGAACTCTTTCTAGATCAATTTTCAGATCTATACATGCATCAACATATCAACTATATATTCTAGAATTAAATATAAAATTAAATTTTAAATTTAAAGATTTATCCATACATCTCATGTATCAAGAAAAAATTAATTTTAAAATCTTTTTAAAAATATATATATTAAAATTCATCATATAAAAACCCGTGGCTCTGATACCACTATTGGTTTTTGGGGTTTGATGCATGCATATGTATTTTAAAAATTTTATTTTCTAAATATCATAGTAGAGAATAAGATTAAAATAATTTTAATCTGAATTTTGCATGCATAAAAATATAAAATCATATGATCTATTTCATATGCTGAAATTAATATATGCTGAAATTCAGATTATGATCAAATTACATACTTATTTTACAATATCTTTCTTCAAAACTAGATCTAAAAAAGAAGAGACTCTCTCTTAGTCGTACAAATATCCAACCTCTATGAGTATCTACTTAGGATCAGCCTGGAACAGTCCTCTTTAATCTGAATTTTGATTCTCCAAAATTCAGCCTACTAAATCTGAATGAAGCCTAGATCGCGATCAACACTTGATCTTTCTTATTGATCTTCTTCTTCTCCTCTTCTTTAAAATTTTTTCTTGCTATGTGTTGCTATCAGATATTAGAAACTAGCAAGAAAGAGGCACCCAAACTCTTTTGGGCATGGAACTCCTTAGGACGTGCGTCCCAAGGAAGGAATGTATAGAACACCCAAGAGGAGAGAAAAGGAGAGGAAGAGAGAGCATGGGGAGAGCCTTTGGGTGTGAGGGGCTACTAGTTTTGATGCTCTAGGGACCTTAGGAGAGATTCCTTTAAATAGGCATAAGGATTGAATCCTATTTAATCTCATAATACAAGTCCTACTTGCATTAGGATTCTTATTAACTTAAGTTATCCAACTTACATTATGATGCCCATTAGGTGCTAACAATTGGAGCCCTTGCATTCATAATTAGACACCCTAAAATACACCCAAGAGATGTCCTATATGAAAACAAAAGGCCCTCTAATCAATGGACATGCCTAAATTGATCAAATTAAGGTGGCGCCCCATAATAACTATCAAGGAGATTCATAAGGGACTTGCACCCTTAATTTATGTGATCCATAACCTTAGAAACCCAATAATTGAAGTCTCATGAATCTTATTCATGTAGATTATTAGTAGATAATTAAGTTAGAATTAACTTATCAAATAAGTAATCTTAACGGAAAGAGGAATTGGGTCCAACCATGTGCTAGCAAGATTACCATGAACCCAATGAGTTTCTCTAAACCCAATTGATACTTCATAAGCTTAATTACTTATTTCAGGCCTAATCTCTTTGTTATGTGACCTCATAGGTTTAATTCTATCTGATAGTGAGATATACAATGATCTCTATCACCGTATTATTGAAACTCTTTCAATGGATTGGAATAATTCCACTCTAACTCAACAAGAATTGTCGATCCAGAACAATCCTAGTGAGCTCTCACAATCCACTAGTGACACCTAGCAGTATGTAGTGGCAATCCAGTAGAACTGAAATGAACCTTTAGGTATAGTTAACATGTGATTCAGTTCCTCTATTATGAGTCCCGACTAGATGACAGGTCATGGATAAATCATCAAATCTCAACATCGGTCGTATGATAGATTCAATCAGCTTAAGTCCATATATGATTCTATGAAAACTCTTTTCCATCAATCATACTGCTATGGCTATAGACTTAAGGACTCAGCCTTTTAAATTTCATAAGACTACTCCCTTCTGCTAGGATCGATAGATCCCATCTTGATGCACACCTCACTCCTACAGTGGACCAATTATCACCAACATCCACTACAAAGGCTCCTTGAGATCCATGTTATGTGTCAGTCAAACTCTAACAGCCTCACTGCGAGTAGTAGTGTCATCTTAGGTCAAAAGATTAGTCATATAACTACAGTATCGAGAAAGTCACTAATGAGTGAGCAGACATCCATGTGACTTCTTGTGTTGGTCATGCTCAGTGCTAGTTGTTCTCTAACAATCACCTGCACTCTCACTCTAGTGCTCTACACTGTAAACTCGAGATCCATCTATCTGAAGGAAGTGATTCATGCACTGATCTATCCAGATCAATCACCATCCCCATGATGATCCTATGACCAGGAGTAATTTAGGAATCAACCATCAATGGCATATGCCTCAAATTCTCAACTCTTTAAGAATATATGTCATCATCTTGTTAATCCCTTGGATGATTCTTGGACACATAAATATGAGTGGTAATATAACTGCCCAATAAGTATAAAATCATGTCCTAGAGATATGAAATGTGTCAGTCAAGATTGGCTTCTAGGACATACATCCAACAATTATGTTGTGTCTAGGCCTAATGTAATATACATTTCAAATAAACATCCTAGAATAGATGATGTCACAGATGCCTTTGGCATTGTAGGCTATTATATCAATAAGAATAGGATGAACAGGTTAGCTCAAGAATGAATTCTTGATAAAGATGATTATTAATTGTTATCTACCTGTGAGTCTTGTTTTCCTAGAAAGATGATCAAGTCACCTTTTACTGAAAAAGGTGAACGAGCTAGTGATGTACTGGGTCTGATACATATTGATGTATGTGGACCCATGAGCATATGTGCTAGAGGAGGGTATAGCAATTTCATTATGTTCACAGACGACCTATCTAGGTATGGATACATCTACTTGATGAAATACAAGTCTGAATTATTTGAAATGTTCAAATGGTTCCATAATGAAGTAGAGAAACAAACTAAAAAAATATTAAAACTCTTCAGTCTGATCGAGGAGGTGAATACCTCTCCAGTGAATTTCTGACATATCTAGGAGAGAATGAGATTCTCTCCCAATAAACTCCTCTAGAGACACCATAGCATAATGACGTCTCGAAAAGAAGGAATCGAACCTTGTTGGACATGGTTCAGTTCATGATGGGGTTTGCAACTCTGTCGATCTCTTTTTAGGGATATACACTTGAAACAGCCTGTCTTGTGCTCAATAATATTTCAAACAAGTCAGTTAGTAAGACACAGTTGGGTTTCGACCATGCAGCCGAAAGTAATTTTTAAAAATTTTAAAACAAGCAAATCAATAGCCTTATTAAATAAAACTATCAAGCCGAACTCAAAATCCTAAAATTACTTTGCTGATCATGATCAAAGTAAATTTAAGCATGCAAAGAGATAGAAAATTATACTTCAATCAATATAAAAAAATGGCACGTTGGTGTTCACCACAAGATCCTAAGGTAGAAGTCCTCCAATGGTGATCCACATGGAAGTTGGTCAAAATCCTTCCCAACCGGTGCGCTATCGTAGCTTTGTCTTTTTAAGAACACTACCAGCTCTAAACTTGTGTCACGATTGCACCAAAGCCCAGTTACTTTCAATCTCACTACCAGAACGATATCAAGAAGACACTCTTCAGATATCACACAACCTAGGATTTAATTTTTGGCTCTAACACATGGAAAAACTAAATCCCTCTTTTTTTCTTTAAAATTTTTTTTAGATTTTTTTTTATGTTTACCACATTCCTCCTCTTAGTCTCAACCAAAAATCACTACAAGAAACCATCTGAGACATCCCCTATAAATAGGAGACCAAGGGATGTCACATGAGATCATGGGATGCCAACCTTTGGCGCTCCAACTTTCCACATGCTAAATAAATTCATCGAGTGAATTTTTGTTAATTTAGATACTTAAAGTAGAAGGATTCTTAGTCTTCTATGTGTCATAAAAATTTGAATTAAATTTGGCATCAAATCATAGGAGAACTGACCAGGAATTTAAGGTAATGCGAATAGTTAAAAGCCTTCATTAAGAAGGATTCTCTACTTCTCAAGCCAATTTAAGGTGGGCGGCATTTATTTTTTGCCGTGACTTCTGATGGATGTGAAAGAATCCTTCTCTACTTGAAACTCTTTCAAGTTGGATAAGGATCCAATACAAATTGACCCAATCCTATTTGGTCAAAGCCAACTGGTCTAGGTTAGCTCAAACAATTTGATCTAAACCAATTTGGAAACTTGGGTTAATACAATATGCTGGTGTATCAAATTAACCTATAGAATTTATATTAAACTCTAATTAGATTAGACCAAGGCTAAATCCAAAAGTGTGTGATCCATTGGATTTTAAATTTAGCCAGCAGTAGATCTAGACTTTTGACGTAACCCTAATCTGATGAGATTAAGTCACCCGAAGAGTCCCAATCAACTTGGACTCTTCCAAATTGACTCCAGAATTAAACTCTTTTAATTTTAATGAATCTATAAATTAATATTGATATCTAACAACATGTCATGACTATCCAAAAGATTTAAAATTTTGATAAAAAATTATCAAAATATCCTTCAGTGGCAAGTTCTCGTGTAATTCAATCCTTCAGTCAAACAACATCTCAGATGAGCTGTGGGTATGAAAATATGTCAAATCCAATCACTTATCATTATGTATCTTGATAAGAAGGTGATGATTTAGTTGATGATATATTAGAAACTCTTTTCTAATTATCATCCTGCTTTGGTCAAAGACTTCCAGAATCACTGACCTATGAGATCACATAGGATGTTCGCTCCCCTTATTAGAGGAGACTGATCCCTTATTGATCACTCACAACCTTCATACACTTTTCACCATATCCAGAACACCCCATACAAGGATCAGAGAATCAAGTTAGGTAGTAAACCAAAATATGGATCCCAGTACACAAAGTACCATGGTGACCTCAGGTCTAAGGATCACTTACATAACTCCCACTAGAGAAACATCAGTTGACATGTAAATAAGACTCCATCTGATATTCTTTCATAGGTTAATTCAGTAAACTCATTTTCTAATGAGCACCCATATCCTCGTATTAGTATCACCACATAAGTAGTTATGAGATCAACCACCCTTATTTCTGAGCATACGTAGGACATAGCAGTCTTACCGATATCATTGATCCCTGACTCAATGTGATAACGACTTGAAATATTTTAGATCAGAGTTATTGAGGAATTAGGTCTCACTGGCATGATCTCATCACAACCCTAAAATTATTGTCCAGACCTATGGGGTTCATTATAATCTTAAAATTAATAAGATGCAGCATATAATGAATCAAAAATATCTATTTTATTAATAATATAAATATCAATTTATATAAATTTGGAAGATAAATTATAAAAACATCCTATTGCATCCATTTACGATTGGCTTGTAGGGCATTATTCTTTCAATCTCCTACTTGCACTTAAAGCCAATCACCCTTATACTTGATGCCCATGCTATCAAGATGACAATCAAACTGCTGCATTGACAAGGCCTTAGTCAATGGGTCCGCTATATTGTTCTTGGTGTCAACTCGCTCCATGATCACATCACGTCTTTCGACAATCTCTCAAACGAGGTGGAATCATCTTAGGATGTGCTTGGATTTATGGTGAGACGTTGATTCTTTGGCTTGAGCAACTATCTCAGTATTATCACAATAAAGGGACACTGGTTGTTTAATCTCTGGAACCACACCTAATTTTGTGATGAATTTCTTCATCTAAACGGCCTCCTCAGCAGTCTCACTTGCAGCAATATACTTAGCCTCAGTGATTGAGTCAGCAACCATTTGCTATTTAAAATTTTTTCAACTTACTGTACCACCATACAAGGTGAACACATACCTAGATATGGATTTACTATCATCCAAATTAGATTAAAAATTAGAATCAGTATAACCTTTCAGTTTTAAATCAGATCCACCATATATCAGAAAAATATCTCTAGTCATTCTCAAGTACTTGAGTATATTTTTCACAGCTTTCCAATGATCCTCTCTGGGATCAATCTAAAATCTGCTTACAATACCCAAGGCATAAGCAACATCAGGTCGGATACATAACATAGCATACATTATTGATTCTACAGCTGAAGCATAAGGAATAGAACTCATTCTATTTTTCTCTTCAGGTGTCTTAGGAGACATCTTCTCAGAGAGTTGTATGCCATAACCTATGGGCAAGTAACCTCTTTTAGTTCCCTCCATGTTGAACCTCTTCAACACAAGGTCAATGTACCTAGACTAGGGCAAGCCTAGCATCCTATTTGATCTATCTCTATAGATCTTAATACCAAGTATATAGGATGCCTCACCCAAGTCTTTCATAGAAAACTTTTGTGATAGCCAAGTTTTGATTGATTGCAACATCAAAATATCATTCTCAATGAGCAATATATCATCCACATACAAGACTAAGAAGACAATAGCACTCCTACTAGTCTTCTTATACATACAAGGTTTATCCATATTTTTGATAAAGCCAAACGATTTGACTGTCTCATCAAAATGGATGTTCCAGCTCCTCGATGCTTGCTTCAATCCATAAATGGATCTATTCAGCTTGCATATCTGATTTGCTCTCCCACTAGAGACAAATCCATTTGGCTGAGTCATATAGACTTCTTTTTCAAGATTTTCATTGAGGAAGACAGTCTTGACATCTATCTACCAGATCTCATAATCATGGTATGCTGCAATAGCAAGCATTATCTGAATAGACTTCAGCATGACTATCGGTGAAAAGATTTCTTCATAATCAACACCTTATTTTTATCTGAAACCTTTTGCCACAAGCCTGGCCTTATAGGTCTCTATCTGGCCATCTGCTCTAATCTTCTTTTTGAAGACTCATTTGCAGCCTATTAGGGTCACACCCTCAGGCGCATCAATCAAAGTCCATACTTGGTTGGCATATATGGAGTCTATTTCAGATTTCATAGTATTTAGCCACTTGTCAGAGTCACTACTCATGACAACTTTCGAATAGATCGTAGGATCATCATTCTCAATGATGTAGATTATATTATCATTCTCAATGACAAACCCATATCTGAGTGGTACACTACGCACTGTACTTGACCTTCAGAGAGGAGGTGTGTGTAGTGGTTGTGCCTCAATAATGGGCACATCTGGTTGAGAACTATTTGGTGAATCTGAGATAGGTTGTAGGTTTTGAACTTTCTCAAGTCCAACAGACCTCCCACTGCCTCCTTCTTGGATAAACTCTTTCTCCAAGAAAATGGCATGTGTTGGTGCAAAAATTCGCTTGCGCCGGAGAAGCTGGAGTCGGGGAAGCCGCGGTCGCCGCCGGGACCTGCAAGGGAAGTCTAAACCGGAGGTGGGGTTGCTCCGGCAAGACCCTCCGACGCTCAAGTCAGTTTTCTGCCTCAACAAGAATGGAGTGCTCGAACGGAGAATTTAGCAGAGTTTTGAGATAAGGAAGAATGAGCTTAGAGAATAACGTATCTGGATCTCCCCTTTTTATAGGCGGAGGAGGCAACGGATTGATGGCGACGTTTGAAACCGTCCGGTAGTGGGCCGCCCAGGGTCAGAGGAATTGATTGCGAAAGGTAGTGGGGTAGACCCGTGGCTATTGTCATAGCCTGCCACGTAGGGCCCATTGCAGGTGGTGGAGCGGCGTCTGTTGCCGCTAGCTATCAGCGAGTAGTGGGATCGTGCAGCACCTGCCGCAGGGAGCGGAGCAGAATCATGGCTGTTGATACAGCCTGTCACTGTCAGAGAGTAATGGGTCCGCCGCAGGGGGTGATGGAGCCGCGCGGAATCCGCTACAGGAAGTGGAACAGGATCATAGTTGTTATTGTGATCTGCCAAGGGATGCGGATCTGTTGATTGAGGCACGGCAGTGATCGGAGATTGGCCTTTATAGGAGTCCGGGAGGAGTTCTCCTTTCGGTTGAGGTCATGGGTGGAGTCCGGCTCCGGCAGCTGATACTGAGGTCGGAGACTGAGGGCGGAGCCCGGCTCTCGCAGGAGTCCGGGCGGAGCCGTTCCGCTGTTGATGGAGGAGCCCGACTCCCGTAGGAGTCCGGGCGGAGCCGTTCTGCTGTCGAGGGTGGAGCCCGGCTCCCGTAGGAGTCCGGGCGGAGCCATTCTGCTGTCGAGGGAGGAGCCCGGCTCCCGTAGGAGTCCAGGCGGAGCCGTTCTGCTGTCGAGTGCAGAGCCCGACTCCCGTAGGAGTCCGGGCGGAGCCGTTCTGCTATCGACGGTGGAGCCCGACTCTCGTAGGAGTCCGGGCGGAGCCGTTCTGCTGTCGAGGGAGGAGCCCGGCTCTCGTAGGAGTCCGGGCGGAGCCGTTCTGCTGTCGAGGGCGGAGCCCGGCTCCCGTAGGAGTCCGGGCGGAGACGTTCTGCTATCGAGGGAGGAGCCCGGCTCCCGTAGGAGTCCGGGCGGAGCCATTCTGCTGTCGAGGGAGGAGCCCGACTCCCGTAGGAGTCCGGGCGGAGCCGTTCTGCTGTCGAGGGAGGAGTCCAGCTCCCGTAGGAGTCCGGGCGGAGCCATTCTGCTGTCGAGGGTGGAGCCCGGCTCCCGTAGGAGTCCGGGCGGAGCCGTTCTGCTGTCGAGGGTGGAGCCTGGCTCCCGTAGGAGTCCGGGCGGAGCCGTTCTGCTGTCGAGGGAGGAGCCCGGCTCCCGTAGGAGTCCGGGCGGAGCCGTTCTGCTATCGAGGGAGGAGCCCGGCTCCCGTAGGAGTCCGGGCGTAGCCGTTCTGCTGTCGAGGGCGGAGCCCGGCTCCCGTAGGAGTCCGGGCGGAGCCGTTCTGCTGTCGAGGGTGGAGCCCGGCTCCCGTAGGAGTCCGGGCGGAGCCGTTCTGCTGTCGAGGGAGGAGCCCGGCTCCCGTAGGAGTCCGAGCGGAGCCGTTCTGCTGAGGATTTTGACTGCGGGTATTTTATACCCAACACCAGTCCCCCTACTTCCGAGTTTAAATTTCAAGCGAAGGAAGTACACAGAGAGAGATGTGCGCAGCCAAAATTGCCCCCTCGATCCCTGTGCACTGCTGCCCCCACTTAATGCGCGCACGCCAGAATCCATTTTTCGATGAAGGCGACTTGAAAAGTCTTTTCAAAACCCCCGCTGAAATGCGATCCCAAGCGTCGCTCTGCGGGAATCTGTGAGCGGTCAACCCTCGATGGCGGTGAAGGGGATAAGCGCGCCACGTGGCACACACCAGTTGGCCCAGGAATACCCGCCGCCATAACTGCGCCAGGATCCATCGGCTATTTAAACCCCTCAGTCCCTTCGTGGTTTCATCCTGGCGCTGTTCTTTCATCTGAGGGTCCTGCTTTTCCAGTCCCTGTCTCTGTCTCCTTCCCTCACACCATGTCCTCTACTCGGGAGGTTGTTCTTGAGAGAATTTTTAGGGTTTGGAGGAAGGTGAGGAGGAGAATGGCGGCTGGTGAAAATCTCCGTCGTTCTAAAGGGAGCCCAAGGAAGAATTCCTTCAACAATAGGGGTTTAATAACGGGGGTTGTCGATGAAGTTATTCTGCCTGCGAATCTCGGAGTAGCAAGGCGGGGTGATACCGGTCAAGAGGGCAGAATAGACGTCATAAGCCATGACGGGATCCTTGATGCCGTCGGGGCCGAGAGACCAGAGGCGGTCGGCGTCGACGGTGGGGGGGGGCTCTTTCCTTTCATCCGATCTTGTCACGCGGCCGAGTTTCGCCACCATCATTGACCCTTACTGCAGAAGTGGTGATTGGAGCCGGGCTCCCGTAGGAGTCCGGGTGAAGTCTTTCCTGGCGGCGGAACCCGGCTCCCGTAGGAGTCCGGGCGAAGTCTTACTTGGCGGCGGAACCCGACTCCCGTAGGAGTCCGGGTGAAGTCTTCCTTGGCGGCGGAACCCGGCTCCCGTAGGAGTCCGGGTGAAGTCTTCCTTGGCGGCGGAACCCGGCTCCCGTAGGAGTCCGGGTGAAGTCTTCCTTGGCGGCGGAACCCAGCTCCCGTAGGAGTCCGGGCGAAGTCTTACTTGGCGGCGGAACCCGGCTCCCATAGGAGTCCGGGTGAAGTCTTCCTTGGCGGCGGAACCCAGCTCCCGTAGGAGTCCGGGTGAAGTCTTCCTTGGCGACGGAACCCGGCTCCCGTAGGAGTCCGGGCGAAGTCTTACTTGGCGGTGGAACCCGGCTCCCGTAGGAGTCCGAGTGAAGTCTTCCTTGGCGGCGGAACCCGGCTCCCGTAGGAGTCCGGGTGAAGTCTTCCTTGACGGCGGAACCCGGCTCCCGTAGGAGTCCGGGTGAAGTCTTCCTTGGCGGCGGAACCCGGCTCCAGTAGGAGTCCGGGTGAAGTCTTCCTTGGCGGCGGAACCCGGCTCCCGTAGGAGTCCGGGCGAAGTCTTACTTGGCGGCGGAACCCGGCTCCCGTAGGAGTCCGGGTGAAGTCTTCCTTGGCGGCGGAACCCGGCTCCCGTAGGAGTCCGGGTGAAGTCTTCCTTGGCGGCGGAACCCGGCTCCCGTAGGAGTCCGGGTGAAGTCTTCCTTGGCGGCGGAACCCGGCTCCCGTAGGAGTCCGGGCGAAGTCTTACTTGGCGGCGGAACCCGGCTCCCGTAGGAGTCCGGGTGAAGTCTTCCTTGGCGGCGGAACCCGGCTCCCGTAGGAGTCCGGGTGAAGTCTTCCTTGGCGGCGGAACCCGACTCCCGTAGGAGTCCGGGTGAAGTCTTCCTTGGCGGCGGAACCCGGCTCCAGTAGGAGTCCGGGTGAAGTCTTCCTTGGCGGCAGAACCCGGCTCCCGTAGGAGTCCGGGTGAAGTCTTCCTTGGCGGCGGAACCCGACTCCCGTAGGAGTCCGGACCTTCCATTTGGCTTGAGCCGGCGCGAGGTTCTCGTTATCAGCCTGGCTTGTGGGGGCGCGTTAGGGTGCTGTAAGGCCTCTCCCCCCTCCGGTCTTAAGGAACCGGGCCTTCAACTTTGCTCATGTCAAGACGAGGTTCTCCTCCTGTTCCTGACATGGCTGTGGGGGCACATTAGGGCGTTGCAAGGCCTCTCCCCCCATCCGGTCTAAAAGAACCGGGCTTTTGACTTTGCTCAAGTTAGGGTGAGGTTTTCCTCCTGTCCCTAACAGGGCTGTGGGGGCACATTAGGGTGTTGCAAGGCCTCTCCCCCCATCCGATCTAAAAGAATCGGGCCTTTGATTTTGGTCAAGTTAGGGCGAGATTTTCCTCCTGTCCCTAACAGGGCTGTGGGGGCACATTAGGGCGTTGTAAGGCCTCTCCCCCCATCCGGTCTAAAAGAACCGGGCCTTTGACTTTGCTCAAGTTAGGGCGAGATTTTCCTCCTGTCCCTAACAGGGCTGTGGGGGCACATTAGGGCGTTGTAAGGCCTCTCCCCCCATCCGGTCTAAAAGAACCGGGCCTTTGACTTTGCTCAAGTTAGGGCGAGGTTTTCCTCCTGTCCCTAACAGGGCTGTGATCTTGGATGGATCATATCCAGTCATAATACATCCACGCTAGGTGGGAGGAGCATGTTAGCTAAAAAGAAAAGTAGATTCAAAACGAAATAGTAAGCGATACATTTAAAGTATTCTCGCTCCTCCTTGAGGCCCTCCGGTGATGGAGTCGATGGTCCCGATGGGCGGCCGGTCCTCGGGCTGCTCCTCCCTTTTCTGCAGTTCAGGCGGCGGGAGGGCTCTTGGCCGGTCTCTTCTATCCCCAGGCCTCCGACGGATGAATCTGTCGAGTCGACCTCGCCGAATGAGCTCCTCGATCTCGTCCTGGAGCTGGATGCATTCCTCCGTGTCGTGGCCGTGGTTGCGGTGGTAGAGGCAAAACTTGTTAGGGTTGCGCTTCCCGAGGTGCTTGCGCATCCTCTCCGGCCTAGGGAGCTGCTCCCTGACCTCCATCAGCACCTGGGCCTTCGAGGCGTTGAGGGGGGCGTAGCTGCGGAATTTCTCTGGTGGGGAACCCCGCCGAAACCTGTTGTCCGGGCTTCTCTGCCTGCGTGCCCGGGGGGGAGTATGGGCGCGCTTATGTCCAGGAGGGGATCGGGAGCGAGGCCGGGCTTCTTTTGGCCTCTTTTCAACTGCGGGCTTACCAGAATCTCCCGCCTGACGCTCCCTTGCAGTCTCTTCGTCCTTCATCTTGAAGGCTTCTTCCGCTCGGGCGTATCCTTCAGCCCGAGCTAGTAAATCGATAAAATCCCTGGGGTACTTCTTCTCCAGGGAGTACAAAAGATCATTCTTCTGAAGGCCGCCTTTCAGGGCGGCCATGGCCACTGACTGGTCCAAATTCCGGACCTCCAACGCCGTGATGTTGAAGCGGTTGACGTAGGCCCGTATGGACTCCCCTTCCCTCTGCTTGATGTTGATGAGGGACTCCGAACCCTTCCGGGGATGCCGGCTGCTGACAAAATGGGCCACAAATTGGTGGCTCATTTGATCGAAGGAAAATACGGTACCCGACTTCAGAGCAGAGTACCAGTTCCTTGCCGCTCCCTTCAAAGTAGACGGGAAAGTCCGGCACAAGATGGCGTCAGGAGCACCGTGAAGTAGCATCATCGTTCGGAAGGCCTCCAGATGATCAACCGGGTTTGACGTCCCGTCGTAGCTTTCGAACTGGGGAAGCTTGAAGTTCGGCGGGATCGATTCCTGCATAATCATTTGGGAGAAAGGAGGGTCAGTGCAAATATCCTCACCATAAGCGGGAGGTACGCGGCGGAGTTCTTCGATCCGCCGGTTCATCTCCTGGAGCCTCCGGTCCAGGAAATCCTCTCGACTTCGAGTCTCGAGGGTCCTTTGGCAGAACGGGGGCAGGGATCTTCCAGGGGTGGAGTCGTGATCCGACGGAGGGCTCTCTACTCTCGGATTCGCCTTCCCGGGAAGGATGGGGCAGCTGGCCCAGGTGGCTCGCCCCGTCATCGGGTTCTGGCATTCCGGAGATGCCCCCTCCGGATGCGCCGACGCCTGCGGTTGCTGCTGCTGCATCGCTTGTACGGCTTCAATGAGTCCCTTGACCTGCTGCGCCAGCAAGTCGAATTGCTCCGCGCCGACCGCCGCCGCCGGAGGGGAAGGAGGAGGAGGCTGAGAAACTGGAGGGGAGGCCGGAGCCTGAGATCTGGCTGCGGAGGCCGTAGACCGCCGGGTGGACGCCTTGCGCGGAGGCATCGAGTGCTGATCTCGTAGGGGAAGATTGGGAGTGGGTGACAGAGAGACGGTCGGAGACGGCTCCGTTGAACACTCCTTTAAGAACAAGGGTGTTGCAGAGGTTCAGCCCCTTCTTCTAGCGCCAATCCTGTTGGTGCAAAAATCCGCTTGCGCCGGAGAAGCTGGAGTCGGGGAAGCCGCGGTCGCCGTCGGGACCTGCAAGGGAAGTCTAAACCGGAGGTGGGGTTGCTCCGGCAAGACCCTCCGATGCTCAAGTCAGTTTTCTGCCTCAACAAGAATGGAGTGCTCGAACGGAGAATTTAGCAGAGTTTTGAGATAAGGAAGAATGAGCTCAGAGAATAACGTATCTGGATCTCCCCTTTTTATAGGCGGAGGAGGCAACGGATTGATGGCGATGTTTGTAACCGTCCGGTAGTGGGCCGCCCAGGGTCAGAGGAATTGATTGCGAAAGGTAGTGGGGTAGACCCGTGGCTATTGTCATAGCCTGCCACGTAGGGCCCGTTGCAGGTGGTGGAGCGGCGTCCATTGCCGCTAGCTATCAGCGAGTAGTGGGATCGTGCAGCACCTACCGCAGGGAGCGGAGCATAATCGTGGCTGTTGATACAGCCTGTCACTGTCAGAGAGTAATGGGTCCACCGCAGGGGGTGATGGAGCCGTGCGGAATCCGCTACAGGAAGTGGAACAGGATCATAGTTGTTATTGTGATCTGCCAAGGGACGCGGATCTGTTGATTGAGGCTCGACAGTGATCGGAGATTGGCCTTTATAGGAGTCTGGGAGGAGTTCTCCTTTCGGTTGAGGTCGTGGGTGGAGTCCGGCTTCGGCAGCTGATACTGAGGTCGGAGACTGAGGGCGGAGCCCGGCTCTCACAGGAGTCCGAGCGGAGCCGTTCCGCTGTTGATGGAGGAGCCCGGCTCCCGTAGGAGTCCGAGCGGAGCCGTTCTGCTGTCGAGGGTGGAGCCCGGCTCCCGTAGGAGTCCGGGCGGAGCCGTTCTACTGTCGAGGGAGGAGCCCGACTCCCGTAGGAGTCCGGGCGGAGCCGTTCTGCTGTCGAGGGTGGAGCCCGGCTCCCGTAGGAGTCTGGGCGGAGCCGTTCTGCTGTCGAGGGCGGAGCCCGACTCCCGTAGGAGTCCGGGCGGAGCCGTTCTGCTGTCGAGGGTGGAGCCCGGCTCCCGTAGGAGTCCGGGCGGAGCCGTTCTGCTGTCGAGGGAGGAGCCCGACTCCCATAGGAGTCCGAGCGGAGCCGTTCTGCTGTCGAGGGCAGAGCCCGGCTCCTGTAGGAGTCCGGGCGGAGCCGTTCTGCTGTCGAGGGAGGAGCCCGGCTCCCGTAGGAGTCCGGGCGGAGCCGTTCTGCTATCGAGGGAGGAGCCCGGCTCCCGTAGGAGTCCGGGCGGAGCCGTTCTGCTGTCGAGGGAGGAGCCCGGCTCCCGTAGGAGTCTGGGCGGAGCCGTTCTGCTGTCGAGGGAGGAGCCCGGCTCCCGTAGGAGTTCGGGCGGCTTCGGCTCCCGTAGGAGTCCGGGCGGAGCCGTTATGCTGTCGAGGGCGAAGCCCGGCTCCCGTAGGAGTCCGGGCGGAGCCGTTCTGCTGTCGAGGGAGGAGCCCGGCTCCCGTAGGAGTCCGGGCGGAGCCGTTCTGCTGTCGCGGGAGGAGCCCGGCTCCCGTAGGAGTCCGGGCGGAGCCGTTCTGCTGAGGATTTTGGCTGTGGATATTTTATACCCAACAGCATGCTTACCAACAAACACCTTTTGTTGAGTAGGATTATAGAAGTAGTATCCTATACTCTCCTTAGGATAACTTACAAATCTGTATTTTTCTGATCTAGCATCCAGCTTATGTCCATCAACATTTTTCACATAAGCCGGACAATCCCAAATCTTAAAATACTTAAGATTGGGTCTTATCCCTTTCCATATTTCATATGGAGTGCTAGAAACAGATTTTGAAGGAACTTTATTTAAAATATATGCTGCAGCCTCGAGGGCGTATCTTCAAAAGGATAACGGAAGATCCATGAAATACATCATGAACCGCACCATATCTAATAAGGTGCGATTCCTTCTTTTCACAATTTCATTTAATTATGGAGTATAAAGAGTTGTCCATTGAAAGAGTATTTCATTTTGTTTCAAATAATCGAGAAACTCACTGGATAAGTATTCTCCTCGATCCAATTAAAGAGTTTTAATACTTTTACCTGTTTATTTTTCGACCATTCTTTGATACTCTTTAAATTTGTCAAAAACTTCAAATTTATATTTCATTAAATACACATATCCAATCCTTGACCTATCATCAGTAAATGTGATGAAGTAAGAGTATCCACCTCTGGCTTGAGTCGACATTGGACCTCATACATCAATATGTACAAGGTCCAAAATGTCACTCATCCGATCTCCATATTCAGTAAATGGAGTCTTGATCATTTTTTCATGAGGCAAGATTCACAAGTTCTATATGATTCATAATCATAAGGGTCAAAAAAATTATTTTTGTATAACTTGTTAATCCTTGACTCATTTATATAGCTAAATTGGCAGTGCCAGAGGTATGTGATATTCATATCCTCTCTCTTTCTTTTCTTCATATTATCAACATGAAGCACATTATCATTAAGTGAAAGAAACATAAGACCATTATTAATAAAAGCACTTCCATAATATTCATTAGAAAAATAAATAGAACAACCATTGTTCTTTACAATTACTTCAAAATCTTGTTCCAATAACAATGGTATAGAAATAATATTTCTAACAATATCAAGAATATAATAACAAGTCTTTAGTTCCAAAACTTTATCCAAAGGCAACTTCAAAATCCTGGTTTCTATGGCTTCGGCCTGAATGGACTCTTCACTAGCACCAAATAGCTCGAAGTTACCTTTATTCAGATTTCTTATTTTCTGTAGACCCTACAATGATTTACAAAGGTGTGAACCATAGGCTGTATCCAAAACCTAAGAATCTAAAAATGAAGTACTTAACAATAAATTAGTTTATATCATATACAAATCTTTAGCAATGCTTACCGATTTCACGGTTGTAAGGTACTCCTTACAATTTTTCTTCTAGTGGCCTTCCTTGTATTGTGATCCAG
This sequence comes from Elaeis guineensis, assembly GCF_000442705.2. NCBI lineage: Eukaryota > Viridiplantae > Streptophyta > Magnoliopsida > Arecales > Arecaceae > Elaeis > Elaeis guineensis. The sequence continues at coordinate 91,886,117 of NC_025998.2, read as the reverse complement.
GTGGTGTGCCAAAGGCCCAGGGGACCAAGGCTAAGGCTAAGGTCCATCATTCATGAGGGCTTCATGGAGGCTCTAGGGCTAGTTGGGCCCTAGGTTGAAAGGCTGTGGGCCTTTCGGATTTTTAAGGTCTAGGTTATGTGGGCCTCAAGGGACCAACTCTTTATGGGCCAGGTCTGGGCCCAGGATAGGTGAGATTAGGTCGAGTCATGAGTGTATATGGGTTTGGGTTAACCAAATCTCCCATAGAGTTGGTCAAGGGAGTTTTGGGTTTGGTCACTTGACCCTGTGTTTATATATACATGTACTGTATAGGTTTGATTAAGCCAAGGAATATGAAAACCCTTTCTCCCAAGTCTCTCTCTCTCTTCTCCCTCTCTCTTCAGTTATTCTTCATGCCCCAGGAGCAAGAAATCCTAGGGTTTCTTGCCGCCAGGTCCATAGAAGGCAGAAAAAGCAGGGGAGACACTAGGGTTTTGAGCCCCTCCCCCTTTGTGCCGCCAACCATATTGCCTCTCCCTCTCTTGCAGCCACCCAAACATCAGGTCCAAGACTTGGAATCTCTTGCTACGAGGTTGGTACAAGTTCCTCTCAGATCTGGAGTTGATCTGAGGTCGTTTGAGTGCGGGTGAGATCTCCATCAACAGATCTACAGGAAAGGCTGCAGCAGGACAGATCTGTAAGGTCTGGTTCTATCTACCTTCTTTCCTATCTAAAATATTCTAATTTAAGATCTACAAATTGGAAAACCTTGATCCAGGCCTGATCTGGTTGGGTTCTAGATCTTGGATTTTTTAGAGGTGATCTTAGAGGCATTCTTCATCTGGAACGAAAGGCTGACGAAGAAGACAGCAACCTAGCTGATTTTGTCAAGGGCCTTCGATCGAGTCCAGAAGTCTCCAGATTTGTTCGTTGCTGGTTCTACTGCACCCAAGGTCCGTGGGAGGATCCGGGATCATGCTCCAATAGTTGGTATCAGAGCCACATTGGTGAGGAAGCAGTTCCAAGCATGAGAAGTTGAAGATCCCAAGTGCTGAAAATTTTCAGCAAGGTACCATCAAGGTATATTCTATACTTCTTGATTTTATATTATTTGTTTGGATTGGATCCAATCATGGGAAGCAATATGAAGGTCAATTTTGAGAAGTTTGATGGCAAAAAAAAATTTTTCATGTGGAAAATCTGGGTGGAGGATCTTCTGGTGCAAGCAGATCTGGATCAGACTTTAGATGAGAAGCCTGAGGGAATGACAGATAGACAGTGGGCATCATTGAAGAAGAAAGCATGCTCGGTGATCAGTGGATGTTTGGTGGATGTGGCATTGTATTCAGTGCTGAAAGAAAAGACCCCGAAGGGCCTTTGGTCGAAGTTGCACACCATATATATGGGGAAGAATATGTGCAACAAGCTAATGCTGAAGAAGAGGTTGTACAGTCTTCGGATGTAGGAGGGATCTGATGTGATTGGCCATATTCAGAGGTTCGACCAGTTGTGCACGGAGTTGATGAATATCGGGGTGAAGCTGGATGAGGAGGACAAGTCCCTGTTGCTTTTGTGTTCGTTGCCAGGATCATATGACTCTTTGGTGACTACACTGCTCTACGGTAAGGAGACTCTAGAATATGAGGATATGGTCTCAGTGCTGAGGTCTAATGAGCAAAGAAAAAAGTTGTCCAGAGATCGGGCTCCCCAGGAGGGTTTGGCAATAGGAGAGAGGACAGGTAGAGGCAAAGGCAGAAGCAAGTCCAGGGGGCAGTCCAAGTCTAGGAAGGGAAAGAAAGAGATGAAATGCTTCAAGTGCAACGAGTTCGGACACTTCAAGCGAGAATGTCCACTATGGAAGAGCAAGAAGGAAGAAAGAAGTGGCTCAGAATCAGTGAGTGCAGTTGCTAGGCAGCAGGTGGAGGATGATCTACTTGTAGTATCAGATGGTCACAAGCATTACATAGAGGAGTGGACACTAGACTCTGTGTGCTCACATCACTACACACCACACAGGTCTTGGTTTGCGACATACACCAAGACAGATGAGGGATCAGTGACTCTAGGCGACAATCATCCTTGCAAGGTGGCTGGGATAGGGATAGTCAGGGTGAGGATGTTTGATGGGATTGTGAGGATATTGACAAATGTAAAGCACGTCCTGAAGCTGGAAAAGAATCTGGTGTCACTAGGCTACTTGGAGCGCAGTGGATACAGCTTCAGCAGTAAGGCTAGAAGCGGAGTATTAAACATCTCCAATGGAGCTATGGTGGTGATGAGAGACAGGAGGTTGGACAATAACCTCTATCGCATGGATGGATCTGTGGTGATCGGAGAGTCTGATGCAGTAGCTGTAGCACAGGATCAGCAGGAGGCTTACAGGATGTGGCACTACCACCTAGGCCACATGGGTGACAAAGGGCTGAGGGAGTTGAGTAGGAGAAGACTCATATCTGATCTAGAGGATGGTGCTACAGGAGAGATCTATGAGCCTTGTCAGATGAAAAAGCAGAGGAGAGTTCAGTTCAACATCAGTACAACCCGCAGTGCAGCCCCTCTAGAGTTAGTACACACGGATGTGTGAGGACCAGCCCCAGTTTCAGCTAGGAATGGGGCCAGATACTTCATGACCCTGATTGATGATTTCTCAAGAAAACTTTGGATTTACTTCATGAGAGAGAAGTCTGAGGTCTTCACCAAGTTCAAAATCTGGAGAGCTGAGGTGGAGAAGGAGTAGGGGAGGAGCGTGAAGTGTCTGAGGTCAGATAATGGCGGGGAGTACACCAGCAGAGAGTTCCAGGACTACTGTGAGGAGTGTGGGATCAAGAGACACTTCTCAGTTAAGGGGACTCCACAGCAGAATGGGGTGGCCGAAAGGATGAACAGAACACTTCTGGAAAAGGCACGATGCATGAGGTTGCAGGCAGGGCTTCCAAAGGCATTCTGGGTTGACACAGTTGACGCAGTGGGTTACTTGGTCAATCAGTCACCTCACATCAGGTTGGATGGCAAGCTTCCAGAGGAGGTGTGGTCTGAGAGGATAGTTGGGCTGGGCCATCTACGGGTATTTGGATGCACGGCCTATGTGCACATTGGAGCTGGTGAGCGGAGCAAGCTAGACGCCAGATCATGCAAGACGGTGTTTCTAGGCTATCCGTGAGGAGTTAAGGGATACAGACTGTAGGATCTCTTGGAAAAGAAGGTCATCATTAGTCGAGATATGACTTTTGATGAGGAGTCAGTCCTACGGAGGTGAGCAGGCATGGAGGAGCAGCAGGAGCAGGAGGAGGTCCAGCAGGGCGCTGCTGGACAGCTTACCTCTTTGATTTTGCCTCTTGCAGGTACTACGGGAGGACATGACATTCAGGTGGAGAACCTACCTAAGGTGTCTCCATAGGTGGAGAGGACTCGGATGGATGATCGAGGTGGAGAGGTCCAGCAGGAGTGAGCTGGACCGAGAACTGATATCGGTGTTGCCCTACACAAGCCTAAGAGGACCATCAGGCAACCGAACCGATATGGCTTCGAGGAGATGCTGTCATATGCCCTGGTGACAGCGAATGGAGATCCATATACGTATCAGGAGGCTATTGAGAGCCAGGACAGAGAGCGGTGGATCCAGACGATGTCCGAGGAGATGCAGTCTCTCCATCAGAATCAGACGTGGTGATTGGTGCAGTTGCCACAGGGGAAGAGGTCCATTGGCTGCAAATGGGTCTACAGTCGCAAGGAAGGGCCTTCAGAGCAGGGAGGTATCAGATTCAAGGCGAGGTTAGTGGCCAAGGGATACTCCCAGAAGGAAGACGTCGACTTCAGCGAGGTCTTCTCTCCCGTCGTTAGAGATACTTCCATCAGAGTATTGCTGAGTATTGTAGCAGCTCAGGATTTAGAGCTGGAGCAGATGGATGTTAAGACGGTGTTCCTCCATGGGCATTTGAAGGAGAGGATTTACATGGAGTAGCCACCCAGTTTTAGGGATCCAAGATCAGAGGGAAAGGTTTGTTTGTTGCAGAAGTCGCTGTACGGGCTGAAGCAGTCACCGAGGCAATGGTACAAGCGGTTCGACTCCTATGTGCACAGTATTGGACTTTCGAGGTGCGAGTTTGATCTCTGTGTTTATGTTCAGTCTCTTGAGGATGGTTCTAGGGTGTTCCTACTCTTGTATGTGGATGACATGCTTATAGCATGCAAGAGTAGGAAGGTTGTGCAGGATCTGAAGGCATCCTTATCTCGAGAGTTTGAGATGAAGGATTTGGGCCCTGCAAGGAAGATCCTAGGCATGGAGATTTTCAGAGACTGAGCCCGGAGGGTGCTTCATCTATCTCAAGGGGGCTACATACAGAAGATCTTAGAGAGGTTCGGGATGAAGGGAGCAAAGTCGACAGAGCTGCCACTTGCCGGTCACTTCAGACTCTCGAAGACCATGGTGCCACAGACTGAGGTGGAGGCTCAGGAGATGGAGATGGTTCCTTATGCTTCAGGAGTTGGGAGCTTGATGTATGCGATGGTCTGTTGTAGGCCAGACATCGCTCATGCAGTGAGTCAGGTTAGCAGGTTCATGGCGCAGCCTGGCAGGGAGCACTAGAGAGCTCAGAAGTGGATATTCAGATACCTGGCGGGATCAGTTGGAGTTGGCATCTGCTACGAACAGCGAGGAGGTGCAGTGGGATACTCTGACATGTCTAGGGAGGCTCAGGGGCTGATTGGCGGTTATGTAGATGCAGACTTCGATGGAGATGTGGATACCCGGAGGTCTACGACAGGCTTCATCTTTAGCCTGTATGGAGGTCCTATTTTTTGGAGATCGAGTCTGCAGCCTATCACAGCCCTATCCACTACAGAGGTGGAATACATCGGACTGACAAAAGCAGCTAAGGAGGCAATTTGGCTGAAGGGTTTGTTGACGGAGATGGGCCTTACTCAGGAGGCCATTAGAGTGTACTGTGACAGTCAGAGTGCACTTCTATTAGCACAGAACTCAGTCTATCATGCAAGGACAAAGCACATCGACATTCATTATCATCGAATCAGGAAGCTTGTGGAGGATGGCGAGGTGGAGTTGGTAAAGGTACACACCAAGGAGAACCCAGCTGATGCACTTACGACGGTACTTCCACGGGACAGCTTTCAGAGATATGTTGAGCTGATTCGGTTGATGGACAGAGTGGAGCTGGTTGAGGCCTTGGGACACCAAGGTGGAGATTGTTGTGATCCAGGTGGTGTGCCCAAGGCCCAGGGGACCAAGGCTAAGGTGAAGGTCCATCATTCATGAGGGCTTCATGGAGGCTCTAGGGCTAGTTGGGCCCTAGGTTGAAAGGCTGTGTGCCTTTCGGGTTCTTGAGGTCTAGGTTATGTGGGCCTCAAGGGACCAACTCTTTATGGACCAGGTCTGGGCCCAGGATAGGTGAGATTAGGTCAAGTCATGGGTGTACATAGACTTGGGTTAACCTAATCTCCCATAGAGTTGGTCAAGGGAGTTTTGGGTTTGGGTCACTTGACCCTGTGTTTATATATACATGTACTGTATAGGTTTGATTAAGTCAAGGAATACGAAAACCCTTTCTCCTAAGTCTCTCTCTCTCTTATCCCTCTCTCTTCAGCTATTCTCCATGCCCTAGGAGCAAGAAACCCTAGGGTTTCTTGCCGCCAGGTTCATAGAAGGCAGGAAAAGCAGGGGAGGTGTTAGGGTTTTGAGCTCCTCCCCCTTTGTGCCGCCAACCATATTGCCTCTCCCTCTCTTGCAGCCACCCAAACATCAGGTTCAGGACTTGGAATCTCTTGCTACGAGGTTGGTACAAGTTTCTCTCAGATCTGGAGTTGATCTGAGGTCGTTTGAGACACGGGTGAGATCTCCATCAACAGATCTACAGGAAAGGCTACAGCAGGACAGATCTGCAAGGTCTGGTTCTATCTACCTTCTTCCCTATCTAGAATATCCTGATTTGAGATCTATAAATTGGAAGACATCAGTCCAGGCCTGATCTAGTTGGGTACCAAATTTTGAATTTTTTAGAGGTGATCTTAGAGGTGTTCTTCATCTGGAATGAAAGGCTGACAAAGAAGACAGCAACCAGGCTGATTTCGTCAAGGGCCTTCGATCGAGTCCAGAAGTCTCCAGATTTGTTCGTTGCTAGTTCCGTTGCACCCAAGGTCCATGGGAGGAGCCAGGATCATGCTCCAACACCTTGCCACAGTGATAACAAGTATCTTTGATGGGGACCTTCTTCGCCTTCTTCTTGGAGATGCCAGCCTTAGGGTTCAACTTTTTTTTAGAACCCTTCTTTGCCTTCTTCTTGCTGATCTTATCAACATGAAGAACCTGAGCTTTTTCATCCTTGAAATGGCTCTCTACTATTTTTAGCATATTCAGCAGTTCTGGTAAGCTGATGTTCAGTTTGTTCATATGATAATTAATGACAAACTAAGAAAAAGAGTCAGGAAGAGACTGCAGGATCAAATCCTGGCTCAGTTCACCAGTCATGGCAAAATCTAGTTGTCCCAGATGAGTGACCAAATCAATCATCTTTAGGACACGCATTTGCATGAAAGAACCTTCAGTCATACGGACATGGAATAATTACTTCAATATCTCATATCGAGCAGTCCGACTTTGTTCCCCATATAGCTCCTTAAGATTAAGGAGAATAAAGAGAACGTCCATGTCCTCATGCTGCCTCTGGAGCTCGTTGCTCATTGAGACAACTATGATACATTTGATAGTTACACAGTCATCTTTTCACATCTTGTATGCGGCCTTATCCTCCTCGGAAGCATCTTCCCTGAGAGAATCTGGAGCAGGTGTATCTAAAATATAGGAGACTTTCTCTCAAGTGAGAATAATTCTCAAGTTTCTTAATCAGTTGACATAGTTAGGTCCAGTCAACTTATTTGCATCTAGGATACCTCTAAGTGAAAGTGAGGATGCCATGTGGTAGTTAATCTACAACAATAAGAACATAATATAAGCAGACAACTCATGATGACATACACAATTAGACGAGGACTTTTATCTAATTGTGTCTCTCACTATTTTATCAAACTTCATAGCCCTCAAGTATGAAAATCAAGAAATATTCTAATATTTTTTAGTGGGGTTGAGATCCCTATTCTTCATAAACACCTTATGGATAACACAACAAATATTCATAAGTTGAAGAGTAGGTAACTCTTTACCAATTGTACCTCTACAATTCTCAACATCTTTCTTTCTGACCTCTAAATCACATATAGTCTTGTGGATAGTACAATAAACTATAGTGTTCTAGTTAAGTTGACCTTTCAATTCATATGGTCATACTTAAATAACTGTCCTTGTGGATAGCACAGCAAAGCAACACTATTCAAATATGCCATAAGCATCAATATGCACTTAATCAATATCATGTCAATTTTTATAGTAAGCCTTGTGGATAGCACAACAAGCTCACTAAGATTTTGACATACTCTATTGACCAAGTTTGAAGGAAGGCCCTTGTAATGTTGACATCACTAATCAATTTAAGTCCGAAAATCAACAAGACCAAATTGGCTAGATAAGTAGGTAGGAGGCTTCCTATAGTTTTTCTAGATACCAACAGAGTTGGCTAGGCCAGTATACGGACCTAATTAGAAAACTACCTTTGAGACTGTCCTCAACATCAATTGATCTTAAGAATTCAACTTTTAATTAATAAAATGAATCCTGACATTACAACTTAATATAATTTTTATGAGAGACTTTAAACTGGTCTCAGCACATTCTAACTACAACCACATAAAATGTACACTATAAATTATATAATTTGATATACTTCTACTATTTTAAATAGCAATCATATGACATACTAAAATCATATAAAGGTGCAATGGAAATCAAAATATATATCAAGCATATCGAAGAAAAATAGCAAACCCTAATCACATTAGGCATACTTTGCACCCTTAACAATGCATCAATTTGAGCATCATACAACCATGATAATATAAATTTTAAAATTATTATAAATTTATAATTTAATAATTAAAATTATGTATCATGGCATATATAAAGTCAAAAATAATTTTTGAGTTTAAAGGATTGATGCTATAAATCAATGCAAAAATTTTTTGGCAAGATATACACAAGAACGATTCTATGCACAACTATTACACTTATTTGATTGAATCAAATAAAGGTGACTCTGATACCACTATTAGGTTTTGGCCATACAGTGAAAAGTAATTTTCAAAAATTTTAAAACAAGCAAATCAATAGCCTTATCAAATAAAACTATCGAGCCAAATCCAAAATCCTAGAATCACTTTGCCGATCACGATCAAAGCAAATTCAAGCATGCAAAGAGATAGAAAATTATACTTTAACCAATATGAACAAGTGGTATATTGGTGTTCTCCATAAGACCCCAAGATAGAAGTCCTCCAATGGTGATCCATACAGACGTTGGCCAAAGTCCTTCCCAACTGGTGCGCTGTCGCAGCCTTATTTTTTCAAGAATACTGTCGGCTTTAAACTTGTATCATGATCGCACCAAATTCCAGTTGCTTTCAATCTCATCATTAGAATGATACCAAGAAGACACTCTTCAGATGTCATACAACTAAAAATTTAATTTTTAGCTCCAACATATGAAAAAATCAAATCCTAGGACACTCAAGAAACACTTGTTGAAAATCTCACCACCCTAGTAGCAAATTTTGCCACTCAAAATTTTCTCTTTTTTTCTCAAAATTTTTTCCAAATTTTTTATATATTTACCACATCCTTCCTATTAGTCTCAGCTAAAAATCACTATAAGAAACCATCTAGGGCATCTCCTATAAATAGGGGACCAAGGGACGTCACATGAGACCATGGGGTGCCAACCTTTGGTGCTCCAACTTCCCATGCACCAAATAAATTCACTGAGTAAATTTTTAATGATTCAAATACTTAGAGTAGAAGAACTCTTAATCTTCTATGTGTCATAAAAATTTAAATTAAATTTAACATCAAATCATAAGAGAACTGATCGGGAATTTAAGATAACACATAATAGTTAAGAGCCTTCATTGAGAAGGACTCTCCACTTCTCATGCCAATTTAAGGTGGGCGGCATTTATTTTTTGCCGTGACTTCTAGTAGATGTGGAGGACTCCTCCACTTGAAACTCTTTCAAGTTAGATAAGGATCTAATCCAAATTGACCCAATCTTATTAGGTCAAAGCCAACTGGTTTAGGTTAGCTCAAACAATTTGATCTAAATCAATTTGGGAACTTGGGTTAATACATTATGCTAGTATATCAAATTAATCCATAGAATTTATATTAACTCTAATTAGATCAGATCAAGGCCAAATCTCAAAGTATGTGACCCATTGATTTTAAATCTAGCCAGCAGTAGATCCAAACTTTCGACGTAACCCTAATCCGATGAGATTAGGTCATCCGAAGGGTCTCAATCAACTTGGATTCTTCCAAATTGACTCCAAAATTAAACTCTTTTAATTTTGATAAATTCATAAGTTAAGATTAATGTCTAGCAATATATCATGACTATCCAAAAGATTTAAAATTTTGATGAAAAATTATCAAAATATCTTTTAGTGGCAAGTTCTCGTGTAATTCAATCTTTCAGTCAAATAGCATCCCAAATGAGCTGTGGGTATGAAAATATATCAAAATCACTTATCATTATATATCTCGATCAGAAGGTGATGATTCAGTTGATAATATATTAGAAACTCTTTTCTAATTATCATCCTGCTTTGGCCAAAGACTTTCAGAATTACCAACCTATGAGATCACATAGGATGTTCGCTCCCCTTATTAAGAGTGATTGATCTCTTATTGATCACTCACAACCTCCATGCACTCTTCACCATATCCAAAACACCTCACACATGGATCAGAGAATCAAATTAGGTAGTGAACCAAAATATGGATTCAAGTACACAAAGTATCATGGTGACCTCAGGTCTAAGGATCACTTATACAACTCCCATTAGAAAAACATCAGTTGATATATAAATAAGACTCCATCTGATATTATCTCATAGGTCAATTTAGTGAACTCATTCTCTAATGAGCATCCATATCCTCGTATTAGTGTCACCACACAAGTGGTTGTGAGATCAACCACCCTCATTTCTGAGCATACATAGGACATGCCAGTCTTACCGATATCATTAATCTCTGACTCAATATACCAATGACTAAAAATATTTTAGATCAGGGCTATCGAGAAATTAGGTCTCACTGGCATGATCTCATCACAGTCCTAAATCCATTGCCCAAACCTATGGGGTTCATTATAATCTTAAAATTAATAAGATGCAGCATATAATAAATCAAAAATATCTATTTTATTAATAATATAAATATCAATTTACATGAGTTTGGAAGATAAATTACAAAAACATCCTATCGCATTGTAGGAACCAGATCTAGGGTTTTAGGGTTAGATCTTGAAAAAGAGGGTTAGATCTTGAAACTTTTTTAAGATCATACAGCGGAAGACTAAAATAAATCAAAATTTATTTTCTAAGATCAGAAAATCTCTAGATCTAAAATTCTATTACATGATTATTACATAGCATTAAATCAGAAATTAAAATATATATAAATATAGTATGAACTACATGTTGATCATATCAACATGTTTCTATACTAGCTACATCTAATGTATGTATTAAACAATAGATCAGATCTATTACCTTGCAAGTTAGATGTTCTAACCTTGTTGATCTGGGCTTGAGGATGATGTTGCAAGCCGCACACGTGTCCGGCCTCTAGGAATCGTCCACACGAGCCCACGAATCTCGATCAGAAGTTCTGCTTCAGGAAATCAGCACAGTATGCTAGTACTGCGCTGATCCTTCTTTGATGGTTGATCAGGTGCCTCCTTCTTCTTGATTTGGACTCTTCCAAAGATGAAAAGTAAAAGGAGGAGTTTCAGATCTGAGACACTCTCAGAAAACTCAAGATGGAGGGAGGAAAGATATGTAAACAAAAACCCAAGAAGAAGACCCTCTTCTTCTTCACGTTTTTCTCTCTAGACACCCAAACTTGCATCTTTTATATCTCCACGACCCAAAGGTATTTCTCTCTGATTTTTGGATGGAACAAAGGTCTCTCAAATCTCTAACTTTTTCTAAAATTTTATGAAGAAACTCATTTTATATAGAGAGATATGATAGAGTCCTTATCTAGGTCAAACACCTAGTCAAGGCTTATCCAAACATGGCAAGTTAAGGGACGCCCAACTCTTGAGCACCTCCTTCATATTTTTATGTATGGATCAATAGAAAAGGGTTCACAATGTATACTATAAAAGCCACAAAAATTCCAAAAAAAATTTGGATAAATTCGGTGCAAAATTGAAAGAGTTTTGGATTTCTAAAACTCTATCTCATAGAATTCGAAATCCAAACTTATTCCTTTTAGATTTGATCCAAATTACCTTCCATGTAAGAAAGAAGAGAGGAGACCTTTTGTGAACGTGGGATAGATCTGAGAGAGGGCTTTTGTCTCACAAAATAAGTGGAGATTGGCATTGAATAAGAGAGAGGGCGTGGAGAAGGCTTATGTGGCGCAAGGTGGAATCCTAGTCTTACTAGGATTCTGTCTTATGACTTGTTTTAATTTGGTTTTCCAAACCAAATCAAATCAAAATTAGATCAACCCAATTAAAATAGGTCTTAACCCAATTAAGAACCTAATTTAATCAGATTAAATTAGATTTAAATCTGATTTAATTTTCTAATCAAATTAGAAATTAGATTGACCCAAGTCCTAGTTGAACTAGGACTAGTTTTTCCTTGCACTTGGCTTATCCAATAAACTAATTGGACTTGATCCAATCAAGCCCAAAATAAATCTAATTAAATCATATTTAATTAGACTTAATCTCAGCCCATTGGCTTAATCAAATTAAGCCAATTAGCAATCGAATTGCTAATCGATCCTCCTGCAACACTTGCACTGGGTTAAATGTCAATCGTATTGATCATTTAACCCTAGAATGATTCTTAATCATTGATCAACCATCTGATTGGATCATGAACTCTAATGTGTGTGACCTCATAGGTCCGAACCTAAGCCGGTAGCATAGGAACAAATTCTTATACCAATCGAAGTGACCATCTAGCAATGGTACCCGACGATCGGATAGGTCGAATGTGTAGAACAACATCCTTAGAACCCATGCGGATATAGTTTTCATATAATTCATTCCCTTGACCAAAATGATCATAGGACACCCCAGAGTTTAACTGTCAACTCTGATCAGGTTGTCCACATTGTATTTCAAAATATCAAATCCATCTGATGGATTACCCTGGCCAAGGTTTTGCTAAATTGAAATACAGCGACTCATTCTTCTCCAACTCTTGGAGTGGTCAATCCCATCTCAATCACACTCTGACTTCGCAAGTACTTGACTGTGCCCAGAAGCCTTCCGTCCCTGAATTAGAAATTCAGTTAGTCCAGTACCAAAGCACAGTGAGTTGCTTGCAAGTCACTGAGGCGATCTCAAGTCTAAGGGACACTTATACCTATATCCCATCAGAGACATTCTCGACAGCAGAATACTCTGGAGTTGGTCACGTTCAATGATGATGTACCCTTACATCTCACCTGTATGCCATACCAGTGTCTCCACACTCCTTGGTTAAGAGGACAACCAACCCATATGGCCTACAGCGACCTATGCTCGATAGAAGCTGTCATCCTTATTAACAGCCTATCATTTGGTCGTGAACAGTTTTAAGGACTAATCGATAAATCCTCTCTTTATCGAACCTAAATAGTCCTAAGGACTTCATCATAACAACGGAGTTCATTAGAAGATGAAAGCTTATGATGAAGATGCCCAATATATTTTATTTATTAACAAATCAATTACAATACTTGGTTGCTCAATCGTCAACAGCTTGACGATTGACTTTTTGGGATATATTTCACAACAACTCCCACTTGTCCTAAAGCCACTCGGCACAGTATCTAATACCCATCTTCGACTTGTGATTGTCAAACTCCTTTATTGCTAGGGTTTTAGTGAAGGGGTCGGCTAGGTTCTCCTTTCCATCGATCTTCTGAAGGTCGACGTCACCTCGATCCACGATCTCTCAGATTAGGTGGAAGCGGTGCAAGATGTGCTTCGTCCGCTAATGTGCTTTGGATTCCTTCACCTGAGCTATGGCACCAGTGCTGTCGCAGTAGAGCAGGACTGGACCATCGAGGGAGGGTGCTACTCCGAGCTCGTTGACGAATTTTCTCAGCCACACAGCTTCCTTCGCGGTATCTGATGCTGCGATGTACTCCGCTTCACAAACAGAGTCTGCCACAGTATGCTGCTTGGAACTCTTCCAGCAAATGGCTCCACCATTCAGAGTAAAGATATAACCCGACACACTCCTGCTGTCATCATGGTCAGATTGGAAGCTGGAGTCTGTGAACCCCACAAGTTTCAGATCTGACTCACCATAAACCAACCATTGGTCCTTAGTATTTCTCAAATACTTAAGGATGGCTTTAACCACTTTCCAGTGATTTTCTCCAGGATCAGATTGGTATTTACTCACTACTCCTAGTGAGTATGCCACATCTGGTCTTGTACATGTCATGGCGTACATGATAGATCCCACGACTGAAGCATATGGGACTCTACTCATACGCTCTCTCTCTTCAAGAGTTATCGGACAATCCTTCTTAGAGAGAGAAATTCCTTGGCCTATCGGTAGATAGCCCTTCTTGAAATTCTCCATGCTGAACCTCTTCAGCACAGTGTCTATGTACATGGACTGGGATAACCCAAGTATCCTTTTAGATCTATCCCTATAGATCTTCATCCCTAGGATGTAGGATGCTACACCCAAGTCCTTCATGGAGAACTGTGATGACAACCAAACTTTTATTCCCTGTAGTCCGGGGATGTCATTTCCGATTAAGAGAATATCATCCACGTACAAGACAAGGAATACCACAATTGGACTATTTGCCCATTTATAGATGCAGGACTCTTCTCCATTCTTAATGAAGCCATACGTTTTGATCACCTTATCAAAATGCATGTTCCAACTCCGAGAAGCTTGCTTCAATCCATAAATGGATCTCTGAAGCTTGCACACCTTGGACTCATCTGTGGATGTAAACCCCTCAGGTTGTATCATATACACCTCTTCGGTCAGCTCTCCATTTAGGAAAGCTGTCTTTACATCCATCTGCCAGATCTCATAATCTAGACGGGCAGCTATTGCAAGCATTATCCGAATAGATTTGAGCATTGCCACAGGGGAAAACATCTCATCATAGTCAATACCATAACGTTGACGATACCCCTTGGTGACTAGACAGGCTTTATAGGTCTCCACCTTTCCATCGTGCCCCTCTTCCTTTTAAAGACCCATTTACACCCAATGGGTTTAACCCCTTCAGGTGGGTCAACCAATGTCCATACATCATTGACCTTCATGGACTCCATTTTGGATTTCATGGCTTCAAGCCATTTCTCAGAATCAGGTCTCTGCATTGCATCCATATAGGTGATCGGATCCTCGTTATTCTCATCAAGTTCGATGGGATCACCGTCCCAGACCAAGAAATCGTAGTATCTGTCCAACTGATGCGGTACTCTACCGGATCGCCTTAATGGTGCAGGTATATTGGGCTCCAGATCTGATCTAATCATATCCGACTCAGGTTCAGCTATTGGTATCGGTTCTTCTACCTGTTGAACTTCATCAAGTTCAACCTTAGAGGCAACGGTTCCTTCACCAAGGAACTCTTTTTCTAAAAAAATTATCTTAAGGCTAACGAACACCTTTTGTTCATCAGCATGGTAGAAAAAATATCCTTTTATCTCTTTGGGGTACCCTATGAATGAGCATTTGTCAGACCTAGGTCCAAGTTTGTCTGTGACTAATCATTTGACATAGGCCGGGCACCCCCAGACCCTAAGGTGTGAAAGTGCTGGCTTACGTCCTATCCATATCTCATATGGAGTCTTAATTACAGACTTACTTGGAATCCTATTTAACAGATAACAGGCCGATTCGAGTGCATATCCCCAGAAGGATATCAACAAGCTAGCAAACAATCCATCATGGATCGGATCATGTCTAACAAAGTCCGATTCCTCCTTTCAAACACACCATTATGCTGTGGTGTTCTTGGAGGAGTCCATTAGGAGAGAATCCCATTCTCTCCTAGATATGTGAGAAACTCACTAGAAAGGTATTCTCCTCCTCGATCAGATCGAAGAGTTTTAATACTCTTCCCAGTTTATTTTTTTACTTCACTTCAGAATCGTTTGAACATTTCAAATGAATCCGACTTATGTTTCATCAGATAGACATATCCATATCGGGATAAGTCATCCGTGAAAGTTATGAAGTAGAAATATCCACCTCTAGCACTGGTGCTCATGGGCCCACGTACATCAGTATGTACTAGGCTCAAGAGCTCAGTAGCTCTCTCACCTTTTTCAGTAAAAGGTGACTTGATCATTTTACCAAGAAGACAGGACTCACAGGTTGGAAGTGATTCACAATCACTAACTTCGAGGATTCCCTCTTGAGTCAACCAATTTATTCTGTTCTTGTTTATATGACCTAGCCTACAGTGCCATAAGTAGATATCTGACACACTATCTAATCTAGGGTGCTTGCCAGTAGAATAGACTCTTATCAGGCTTGACCTTTTTGGTCTGGCTCTGCACTGATGTCCTAGCCTGAACTTGCACCTTCTTTACTTTCTTCTTCTTGTTCTTCTTCCCTTTCTTAAAAGGTTGAGAACCAGAAGATGAACCTCCCACTAAATTCACCGACTCCTTGTGAAGTTGGTGATCCTTCTCAAAGTTCTGAAGCAACCCCAGTAACCCGTGGTAGTTCTCTTCAGGCTTTGTCATTCTATAATGAGTGAGGAATGGGAGATAAGACTTGGGCAGCGAGTTCAGTATTGCATCTTTCCCAAGCTGCTCATGCAAGGAAAAGTCGAACTTGCTCAATCATTCCATCAGCTCGATCATGTACAATACATGATCAGTGACAGAGGCACCATCCCGCATTTTGGCATTGAAGATGGCACAACTAGTCTTGTGCCTCTCCACGTCATCGGGTGTGCCAAAGGCATCCTCCAACACTTGAAGCTTGTCCTTTGACTGAGCCGTCTCGAATCTGCGACTGAACTCGTCGCTCATGATAGCCAGCATGATACAGCGCACCGTGGTCCGATCACTGAGCCACTCTGGTAAGTATCTCTGACTGTTTCACGTGCATTGATAGCTGGCTCCTCAGGTGCAGGATCCATTATCACATATAGGATCCATTCATGCTCCAGGACTATCTTCAACTTTCGATACCAGCTATCGAAGTTGGATCCCACCAACTTATCATTGTCCAACAATGATCGGAGCGATAGGGAAGTGGCCATATTTGCACAAAGGAGAACCATAACCTAATTAGTAATTGATTCATTAAACTTAAAGATTTGGACTTTAATCAAAAGGTTTTTTCCACTATTTTATTCGAATTGGTAGCCTCTACCTCCAACTCGAGGAATTACCCTAATTCCTTAGCGGGTACTAGAATCCACTTAGACTGCACACAAGCCCAACTTTGGTTGGTCAACCCATGTACATCTAAGGGTAGGTTCATAACCAATTGTTTCTCTAAATAATTTCTAGTAATTTTAATTTTGCCCCAGAAATCTAATCAGTAGGCTTTGGCCTCCACTGTAAGGATCCGGTTAGGTCCAACCATTAACATGATCATACTTGGTGTATCTAACCAACGAATGATTAAGCCCAACTTTGGTTGGCTCACCTAACCACCATTAGAGAGACACTTCCAAGTCGTCATATGATGAGTGATAATTCCATTAGTCAACAAGCACCAGGCCTTTGGATCTGCAATGATTATTGAGTTAATGGACTCATTATCAAACACCTTAATGGGAGGCTATGACTCAGTTATCTCCATAACTTTATCATTTTAAGGACCTAATAATTTTAGAGGATTTAAATAATTTAGAGGATGAGGTCAGATGAACCAGCTTATCATGATCCTCCCACTGGCTTCACCAAGTCAGCTTAAGGGAGACCAGGGCTGGTCTAGGAGCACCTAAATCAGTCACACTGATTTACCTAGCTGACATGGGTCAGCTCGAATAGTTAAGTGATCCGATCAAAACATAATTTCATCAAAAGGCCAGGTAAGTTCGATCAGTGGGAGGGTCTGCCAAAGCTTGCCTTAGACACCATCAGAAATGGCCAGGTAAGCGGGCTCCCAATTAAAAACCACCGGTCTGATTTACCTTAGACACCAACTGGTTTAATTAGTTTCGATTAGATCAACCTAACAGTTCGTGCTAGACCGCTTAGCCAAGAATCAAGTCCATTTGGTTCTCGTTAAAGACATGGACTTGACCAACTACAACTATTGTAATTGATCTAGAGAATCCTTGACCTAATCTAAGACAACAATTGATTAGATTTAGTCAATTCTCTAATTAAGTCCATCTTTAATCTAACCATAGGTCTAACCCAATTAATGGACCTAATTTCCACTAACCCATTAACCCAATATGTTATGATTTGTCTCTTAGGTTCTTCAATTCACAATCCTAGAACCTAATCAAACAACTTCTTAATTCTTAATTAAGTTTTGGGCTGAGGGTTGGGTTCGGCTTTTCAAAAAATAATTTTTATATTTGTAAAATAATTTTATAATATGATTCTACCAACCATATTGCATGTTTGATTCATAATCAAGATGCAAGTGAAATAAACATGAAACTACTTTAGATCTAATCTAAACAGGTTCATGTAATTGAAACAATTTCAACTTTAAACAATTTCTTTGCATAAAAATTATTAACAAAGAGATTTTATTTCAGATTTAAATATCTTTTAAATCTAATAAATCATAAATTTAATCTAGATCATATCTAATAAATTTATGATTAAAGATAGATCTACACAAACTAGGACAACCTTTGCACTGTAAGGGGTAAACCTTACAGCAGGACAACCTTGCAGTTTGTGATTGATCTAAAATTTTAATTTCAGATTTAATAATCAAATTATAAATTAGGTCTAATCTAAAAAATAATCTAAGCATAATCATGTAATAAAGAACCTTGCTCTGATACCAATTTTAGGAACCAGATCTAGGGTTTCAGGGTTAGATCTTGAAACTTTTTCAAGATCATACAGCGGAAGACTAAAATAAATCAAAATTTATTTTCTAAGATCAGAAAATATCTAGATCTAAGATCCTATTACATGATTATTACATAGCATTAAATCAGAAATTAAAATATATATAAATATAGTATGAACTACATGTTGATCATATCAACATGTTTCTATACTAGCTACATCTAATGTATGTATTAAACAATAGATCAGATCTATTACCTTGGAAGTTAGATGTTCTAACCTTGTTGATCTGGGCTTGAGGATAATATTACAAGCCGCACATGCGTCCGGCCTCTAGGAGTCGTCCACACGAGCCTACGAATCTCGATCAGAAGTCCTGCTTCAGGAAATCAGCACAGTATGCTAGTACTGCGCTGATCCTTCTTTGATGGTTGATCAGGTGCCTCCTTCTTCTTGATTTGGACTCTTCCAAAGATAGAAAGTAAAAGGAGGAGTTTCAGATCTGAGACACTCTCAGAAAACTCAAGATGGAGGGAGGAAAGATATGTAAACAAAAACCCAAGAAGAAGACCCTCTTCTTCTTCACGTTTTTCTCTCTAGACACCCAAACTTGCATCTTTTATATCTCCACGACCCAAAGGTATTTCTCTCTAATTTTTGGATGGAACAAAGGTCTCTTAAATCTATAACTTTTTCTAAAATTTTATGAAGAAACTCATCTTATATAGAGAGATATGATAGAGTCCTTATCTAGGTCAAACACCTAGTCAAGGCTTATCCAAACATGGCAAGTTAAGGGACGCCCAACTCTTGAGCACCTATTTCATATTTTTATATATAGATCAATAGAAAAAGGTGCACAATATATACCCTAAAAGCCATGAAAATTTTTAAAAAAATTTGGATAAATTTGGTGCAAAATTGAAAGAGTGTTGGATTTCTAAAACTCTATCTCATAGAATTCGAAATCCAAACTTATTCCTTTTAGATTTGATCCAAACCACCTTCCATGTAAGAAAGAAGAGAGGATACCTTTTGTGAACGTGGGAGAGATCTGAGAGAGGGCTTTTGTCGCACAAAATAAGTGGAGATTGGCATTGAATAAGAGAGAGGGCGTGGAGAAGGCTTATGTGGCGCAAGGTGGAATCCTAGTCTTACTAGGATTCTGTCTTATGACTTGTTTTAATTTAGTTTCCCAAACCAAATCAAATCAAAATTAGATCAACCCAATTAAAATAGGTCTTAACCCAATTAAGAACCTAATTTAATCAGATTAAATTAGATTTAAATCTGATTTAATTTTCTAATCAAATTAGAAATTAGATTGACCCAAGTCCTAGTTGAACTAGGACTAGTTTTTCCTTGCACTTGGCTTATCCAATAAACTAATTGGACTTGATCCAATCAAGCCCAAAATAAATATAATTAAATCATATTTAATTAGACTTAATCTCAGCCCATTGGCTTAATCAAATTAAGCCAATTAGCAATCGAATTGCTAATCGATCCTCCTGCAACACTTGCACTGGGTTAAATGTCAATCGTATTGATCATGTAACCCTAGAACGATTCTTAATCATTGATCAACCATCTGATCGGATCATGAACTCTAATGTGTGTGACCTCATAGGTCCGAACCTAAGCCGGTAGCATAGGAATAAATTCTTATATCAATCGAAGTGACCATCTAGCAATGGTACCCGACGATCGGATAGGTCGAATGTGTAGAACAACATCCTTAGAACCCATGCGGATATAGTTTTCATATAATTCATCCCCTTGACCAAAATGATCATAGGACACCCCAGAGTTTAACTATCAACTCTGATCAGGTTGTCCACATTGTATTTCAAAATATCAAATCCATCTGATGGATTACCCTGGTCAAGGTTTTGCTAAATTGAAATACAGCGACTCATTCTTCTCCAACTCTTGGAGTGGTCAATCCCATCTCGATCACACTCTGACTTTGCAAGTACTTGACTATGCCCAGAAGTCTTCCATCTCTGAATTAGAAATTCAGTTAGTCCAGTACCAAAGCACAGTGAGTTGCTTGCAAGTCACTGAGGCGATCTCAGGTCTAAGAGACACTTATACCTATATCCCATCAAAGACATTCTCGACAGTAGAATACTCTGAAGTTGATTACGTTCAATGACGATGTACCTTTACATCTCACCTGTATGCCATACCAGTGTCTCCACACTCCTTGGTTAAGAGGACAACCAACCCATATGGCCTACAGCGACCTATGCTCGATAGAAGCTGTCATCCTTATTAACAGCCTCTCATTTGATCGCGAATAGTTTTAAGGACTAATCGATAAATCCTCTCTTTATCGAACCTAAATAGTCCTAAGGACTTCATCATAACAACGGAGTTCATTAGAAGATGAAAGCTTATGATGAAGATGCCAAATATATTTTATTTATTAACAAATCAATTACAATACTTGGTTGCTCAACCGTCAACAGCTTGACGATTGGCTTTTTGGGACACATTTCCCAACATGCATCCCATTTACGATTGGCTTGTAGGGCATTATTCTTTCAGACACCATATGAGATATGGTCAGGGCATAGGCCGAACCTCTCTTACTTTAGGGTTTGGGGATGTCTGATTTATGTTAAACGATTACAAACTGACAAGCTCAGCTCTAGGTCCGATAAATATAATTTCATAAGGTACCTTAAGAAAATTAGGGGATATTACTTTTACTTGCTTGCTGAATAAAAGATGTTTGTCAGCAGTAAGGCACACTTTTTGAAAACAGAATTCCCTAGTGAAGGAATAAGTGCTTCTAAAATCGAACTTGATGAAGTTCGTCAAGTAGAAGAACCGACACCAATGATTGAATCTGAACTGAATTTGATGAGATCAAACTTGGAGCCTAATACACAAATATCCTTAAGACGATCTGGTAGAGTACCGCATCAGTCGGACAGATAGTTAGGTTTCTTGATCCGTGATGGAGATCCTATTGAACTCGATGAGAACAATGAGGATCCGATCACCTACATGAATGCGATGCAGAGGTCTGACTCTGACAAATGGCTTGAAGCCATGAAATCTAAAATGGAGTCCATGAAGGTCAATGATGTATGGACATTGGTTGACCCACTTGAAGGGGTTAAACCCATAGGGTGTAAGTGGGTCTTCAAGAGGAAGAGGGATGCAGACGAGAGGATGGAGATCTATAAAGTCCGTTTGGTTGTCAAGGGTTATCGTCAGCATTATGGTATTGACTATGATGAGATATTTTTTTATATGGCAATGCTTAAATCCATTCGGATCATACTTGCGATAGCAGCATATCTGGACTATGAAATCTGGCAGATGGATGTGAAGATAGCTTTTCTAAATGGAGAGCTGAACGAAGAGGTGTATATGATACAACCTGAAAGGTTCACATCTACAGATGAGTCCAAGATGTGCAAGCTTCAGAGATCTATTTATGAATTGAAGCAAGCATCTTAGAGTTGGAACATACATTTTGATAAGGTGATCACAATATATGACTTTGTTAGGAATGGAGAAAAATCCTGCATATATAAGTGGGCAAATGATTCAATAATTATATTTCTTATATTGTATGTGGATGATATTCTCTTAATCAAGAATGATATTCCTGCATTATAAGGAATAAAAGTGTGGCTGTCGTCATAATTCTCCATGAAGGATCTGGAAGAAGCAGCCTACATCCTAGGGATGAAGATATATAGGGATAGATCTAAGAGGCTGCTTGGGCTCTCACAATCTACATACATAGATACCATATTAAAATGGTTCAACATGGAGAATTCTAAAAAAGACTATCTTCTGATAGGCCAAGAATTTCTCTTTCGAAAGGAGATTATCCGACAACTCCTCAAGAGAGAGAGCATATGAGTAGAGTTCCATATACTTCGATAGTGGATTTTATTATGTATGCCATGACATGTACGAGATCAGACGTGGCATACTCACTAGGAGTAGTGAACAAATACCAGCCTGATCCAGGAGAAAATCATTAGAAGGTCGTAAAGATCATTCTTAAGTATTTAAGAAATACTAAGGACCAGTGGCTTGTGTATAGTGAAACTGACTTAAAATTGATGGGGTTCATCAACTCTAGCTTTCAGTCAGATCATGATGATAGCAAGAGTGTGTTGGATTATATTTTTATCCTAAATGATGGAGCGATCTGCTGAAAATATTTTAAGCAGCACACTGTGGCAGACTCTATTTGCTAAGTGGAGTATATCACAGCATCCGATGCTGCAAAGAAAACTGTATGGTTACGAAAGTTCATCGATGAGCTCGGAGTGACATCCTCCGTTGATGGCCCTATCTTGTTATATTGTGACAATACTGGAGCCATTGCTCAAGCCAAGGAGCCGAGATCACATCAGCACACCAAATATATTCTGCACTACTATCATCTTATCCGAAAGATCGTTGATCGAGGTGACGTCGATCTTTAGAAGATTGACAGAAAGATAAACTTGGCCAACCCATTTACTAAAGCTCTCAAAATCAAAAAGTTCGATGACCACAAGTCGAAGATGGGTATTCAATACTGTACCGATTGGCTTTAGTCTAAGTGAGAGTTGTTGAAAAATGTGTCCTAAAGCCAATCATTAGACAATTATGCTCATCTTATAAATTATATATGAATTTTTATTAATAAAAATTATTTGATATTTTTATTACAAATTATTTATCTTTGAACTCCTATGTTGTAATGAAGTCCTTAGGACTATAATTAATCGACAAAGGAGGATTTATCGTTAAGTTCTTAAAAATGTTCACGTCCAAATGATATGATATTAATAGGACGATAGTATTTTTGAGTATAGATTATTGTGTGTCATTTAAGTTGGTTATCCTCTTAACCAAAGAGTGTGAAGACACAGTTATAGCATACAGATGGAATGTAGGAGTACATTCATATCGAATATGACCATGTGCCGAGCACTCTGCTGTCAAGAGTAGCACATGATGGGTATGGGTATAAGTGTCCCTCCGACTTGAGACCACCACGGTGACTGTGACTTGTAAGCAACTCACTGTATTTTAGTACTAGCTCTCTGAATTTTTAACTCAGTGATAGAAAGTTACTGGATGCAGTCAAGTACTTATCAAGTCGGTGTGTGAGTCAAGATGGAATTGATCCCTCTGAATTAGTAGGAGATATGCATCAGTATATTTCAATTTAGTAAAATCTTGACCAGGATAATCCATGAGATAGATTTGAAAGATTAAAATATAATGTGGTTAACTAAATTTGGGGAGACAATTAAACCCTAGATCACCTTGAGTATTTGGGTTAAAGGGATGAATTATACGGTAACTATACGTCAGTAGGTTCTAAAAGGTTGCTTTGCAATACTTCGATCTATCCGATCATCAGATCATCATTGCTAGATGGTTACATCGATTGGTATAGAAAGTTATTCTTATGCTACTGGCTTAGGTTCAAACCTATGGGGTCACACGTATTAGAAGATTTGATCAGATCAGATGGCTGAAGAGTCCAATTGGATTGTGACTCTGGTGCAGAGTCCTTCTCCGACTAGGACTCTAGGGGAGAGTCCCACTGGGACTGAAACTCTATTATTTTTAGAAAATTAATTAGTAATTAGATTGCTAATTGATTAAATTTGATTGAGCAAAGAGCTCTGAAATAAGTCTAATTGAATTAGACTCAATTCGGCTCTGATTGGGTTTGATATGATTGAGCCTGATTACAAGAAAAATTTGATCATGATTCGATCAGGGTTTTGACTCGATTAATTCTTAATTAGGTTAGAAATTTAATAAGATATTTGGATTTTTAATTGGACTAGATTTATTTCTATTAGTAGGTTCAATCCATATTTGATTTGGATTATAATCAGAATTGAAAATGAAGAGTCCTTGTCAACTAAGACTCTATCCTTATCTTTTGCGCCCCACCTGGATCCATGCCAATTTCTCCCTGTCTAATTAGATTTAGGTTATGATTTTTGGTGTCATGATAGAGGATCCAATAAGCGTGGGTGGCTATAGTTGATGAGTCATAATATTATCTCTTACCTAATTCGAATGCGATCCGAATTAGAGATAAATGGTAAACTAGGAAAGAGATTTTTCATATATAAAATATTATTGGTATCATATTTATTTTTTTTTTATTTTTCTTGGAGAATTCTTTAGCATGTGAGACTTTCAAATCCTTCTCCATATTTTAATAATTTTTTTTGAATTTTTTGGGATGCAAAAAGGATGTTTTGGTGTTGACTATTGGTGCCCTTCTTTGGAAAATCCTAATTTCTAATCTATAAAAAAGGGTCCTCTCTCTTAGACGTCCCATGATCATTCTCTTGGTGTTTTTTTTATTTTTAGAGCCTCTTCTCCTCCTCTTCTATTCCTCCTCTTGATCCTTTCTTACTTTGGAGTGTCCAAGGTACTTGAAAAAGGATGAACAAATCAGCTGTCGAAGTTGCTTGTAGGCTAGCACCTCCAAGTACCTGATCTGTGCCTGTCTTCGCATAGATCTTCTTGTAGAGGCCAGACAACTCTGTGTGGCTGTGAGTGACCTGAAGAATACCTTCTCCATCCACTAGATCAAAAGAGATCAAGATCAAATTTGTTTGGTAATGATCTTTAACTTATTTTGATTCCCATGGTAGATCTAATAGTTAGGTCTAGAATTTCAATATTGATGAGATCGGTGTGATTTTTATTTTCAGATCTAAAGTGCATATTCTCATATCAAAGATTATGATGTGATAGTTTAAGATAGGATCTTATACATATGATTAGGATTAAATTATTTAATCTATTATTTTTACTGCATAAAATTTTAAAATTATACATACTGCACTACTGCATATTTTTTTCAACTCCTAAAAAAATAGTTTATCCAGGATGGTGGTAGTGGGAGGTTAGTTAAGCTCGAAGAGAAGTCTCTAAAGAGTAAAGAGTTATAAATCCTCAGAAATCCATTATTCATGAGTTAGTAGTTGACGTTCTTCTACTACCTTGTAGATCTAGAAGGGTCTCACAACCTCCTAAAAGGTACATGGGTATGCTTATAGAAAAAGTAAAGAAAATATTCTTTATAGGAGATAAGGGTTATAGTGATGATCCTAATACCTTTGACGAGGTGATGTCTGACATCAATTTTAAAAAATAGTTAGATGCAATGAAGTCAAAAATTGACTCGATGCATTCGAACCAAGTATAGACCTTAATGAATCTACCCGAGGGTATAGTACCCATCAGGTGTAAATGGTGTTGGGAATAGTATCCCAAAGCCAATCGTCAGCCTATTGACAGTTGTGCTCTTTCTTGTATTAGTATATGAATTAAAAATAAATAAAAATTATTTTGATATTTCTCATCACAAATTGTTTCATCTTCTAATGAACTCCTGTGTTGTGGTGAAGTCCTTAGGACTATTTAGACTCGACAAAGGAGGATTTGTCGTTTAGTCCTTAAACCTGTTCGCGACCAAATGAAATGTTGTTACTAAGGACAACAATGTTTATTAAGTATAGGTCGTTGTGTGCCATATGGGTTGGTTGTCCTCTTAACCAAAGAGTGTGGAGACACTGGTATGGCATACAGGTGAGATGTAAGGGTACATCTGCACTGAATGTGACCGACTCTGGAGCTTTTTCTGCTGTCAAGATTTGCTTCGATGGGATATGGATATAACTGTCCCTCTGACCTGAGACCACTACGGTGACTTGCAAGCAACTCACTATACTTAGGCACTGAACTACCTGAATTTTTAATTTAGTGACAGAAGGCTATTGGGTGTAGTCAATTACTTGACTTGTCGGTGCGTGTGTCAAGATAGGATTGACCACTCTAGTTCAGTAGCTGTGTACAGTCATATTTTAATTTAGTAAAATTTTGGTCAGGGTAGTCCTAGTGAGGAGTCACAGGACTATTTGAGTTGAGCACGATTCGGATGATCTAATCAGGGTTGACAGTTTAACCCTGAGTCGTCCTAAACACAGAGGTCAAAAGGGATGAATTATACAGTAACCATATTCACGTAGGTTTTGAATGTTGCGATTGTGACTATTCGATCTATCCGAACATCGGGTACCATTACTAGATGGTCACTTCGATTAGTACAGGAATTGATTCCTGTGCTACCGGCTTAGGTTCAAACCTACGGGGTCACACACATTAGAGGTTCCTATCTGATCTGTTGGCTAGTGAAGAGTCCTAATGCTTGTGGACTTTGAGTCCTACATGTCTGAAACTCTATGATCGAGAATCAAGATTCTCTAATCACGAGTTCCACACATTTTGGATATCGGGGTCAAGAGTCCCATTGGTTTGGGACTCTTCGATCAGGGTTTCATATTGATGGACTCTGATGCCCGATTACCCATCAAATTTAGAATCAATATTTATGAGAGGTTTAATTAGTGATTTGATCACTAATTAACTCAATTTGATTGAGTAATTATTTTTGGATCAAGTCCAATTGAATTGGAATCAGTTGGGTTTGACCCGATTAGGTTAAGTGTTGACCTAATTGCCAAGGTGGTTTGGTCCCTGATCTGATCAGAGGTTGGGCTTAGTCAATTTCTGATTTGATTAAGATTTTATTGAGCCTAATTAAGCCTAATTAAGTTGGGTTTAACTTAGTCTAATTGTTCCTAACCTATTTTGGTTAGGTTGGCTCAATTAAGTTGAAACCACTTTGACCTCATCTCCCTGCACCACCTCACTTATCTGTGTCCATTTGAATTCACGAGAAATAAATTCTCATGAATTTTCTTTCACACAGAAGCCTTCCCATGCCCTCCCTTGTGTGCCATTTATCTGGATAAAGATTGGTTTGTTGGCTATTCAAATTCAAAGGATGTTTGAATTTGAATGGGCAACTAATCCATGCACCACCCACCTTATCTTGTGCGCCATTTAATCTACATGAGAAAGAGTTTCTTGCATAAATTCTCCATGTACAAAGAACCCACACCTCCTTTCTTCTCTCGCCCAGAGTGGATAAGGATGGGATGGTTTGCATTTGAATTCAAATTCAATTTGAATTCAAGTGAGCAACCACCTATCTTTATCCTCTCACGTGGATAAGATGCATCTTGCACTGTTTTAAAAGAGAAGAGAAGGTGGGGCGTGCGAAGAATTTTTTTGAGAGAGAATAGTGGGCGTGAGGAAGCCTTGTGCATGAGTTGGAAGTTCAAAAACTTTCAAAAGAAAAGAAAAGAAAAGAAACAAAAGTGGGCGCAGGGTTTTCAGTGAGTACCTTAGGGTTTCTGCCTGGGGTTCGGGAAGTGAGAAGATGAGCTACGAGTATCGTGAGCCCACCAAACTTTTGGAAAAGCTTCATCAACCTCTCAAGCACTTTTGTTGATGATTCAGAGCATTCGAAGAGTCGACAGACATCGATCAAAGGAGTTCGATCAGCATCGGCCGTCGAAAGGATTTTGCGATGAACTAGCATTCGTGAGGAGCCGATCAGATTGAAAGCTTCGTGTGGATGATCCACAGAGGCCAGATACACTGTGTGGCTGCATTGCAACGATCAGACCCTCCCGACGGTGATCAAATTGTGGTGATCGACTACTCGCACGAAGATAATGTGTTCTGAACACATAACAGTAAAATATTTACTGTAGATGTTTAAATTTTAAATTTAAATACATGCTATATATATCATATTTAGATCTTTGTATAGGATTAATACATGTTAATTAATTAGATTAATTAATAATTTTCATTATAAAATTATAATTTTGAAAAAGTTTTAAATTATTGTTTTACCCCTGCACCAAAATTTTCCCACAAATGGTATCAGAGCAGGTTTTAAAATATGATATGCATTTGCATGCGTAGATTAAGTAATAATCTAAAAGTTTAAATTTAAAATTTAAATTTAAAATTCAAAATTTAAAATTTGAATTTTAAATTTGAAATTTGAAATTCAAAATTCAAAAATTTGAAATTCAAAAATTGAAATTTAAAAATTAAAATTTATTTGAAATTTCAAATTTGAAATTTAAAATTTTGAAATTTAAAATTTAAAATTTATTTGAAATTTAAAATTTAAAATTTAAAATTTAAAATTTAAAATTTGAAATATAAATTTTAAAATTGGTATATTTAGATATACTTGATCTAAGTAGCAAGTAGTCTAATTGGATTGGTTGCCATAGTCGTCCGATCATAGGAGAAAAGAAGAGTTTAAAGGCCCTCTCCTCCCATTCGATGGGGTTCTCCTATGATGGTAGGGGTGCCGATGCGATTATATCCCATACAGACGAAGCAGCGAAAGGACTTAATTGTAAAGGTTCAATTATAAAATTTATCATGAATGTGTTAGATTAGATCTAAAAGAATATTCATGATTTATTTTGATTGAGTTATTTTCTGTTATGTAATTAACAATAGGATTGTTGTTTATGAAATATGCTGGTCCATTTATGAAATGAGTCAACACATTTAGTGAACAGAAAATAAAACCTTTCAAATTTGAAAATTATTTTCGAAATGCCAAACCCTAACCCATCAGCCCAAATACTTAATTAAAATAATTAAGTGTTGTCTAGTTGGTCTATGTTGGTGCAAAAATCCGCTTGCGCTGGAGAAGCTGGAGTCGAGAGAGTCGCAGTCGCCGTCGGGACCTACAAAAGAAGTCTAAATCGGAGGTGGGGTTGCTCCGGCAAGATTCTTCGATGCTCAAGTCAGTTCTTTGCCTCAACAAGAATGGAGTGCTCGAACAAAAATTTTAGCAGAGTTTTAGGATAGAAAATAGAGCTTATAGAATAACGTATCTGAGTCCCTTTTTATAGGCAGGGGGAACAGCGGGTTGATAGCGATTGTTTGTAACCACCTCATCGTGGGTCGCACGGGGCCAGGAAGAATTAATTGTGGGGAGTAGTGGAGGGGAATCGTGGCCATCAGTGGGGCGTGCCACGTGGAGTCTGTTGCGGGAAGTGGAGCGGCGCCCGTTGTCGCGACTTGCCAGAGGGTGAGGGACCTGCGCCGTATCCGTCGTGGGTAGTGGAGCAGGATCGTGGCTGTTACTGTGGCCTGCCAGGGAGTGATGGAGCCGCATGGAAGCCGTTGCAGGAAGTGGAGCGGAGTCGTGGCCGTTACCACGGCCTTTCGGGGGGTCCATGCCTGTCGGCCGAAGCTCGGTTGAGGTGCCCGGCGGAGAGAAGTGGCAATCCATTTGAAGGAAGCTCGGATGTTGCTGGCGGGCCACGATCGGAGTCGGAGGTGGGGTCCAGCTCCCGTAGGAATCCAGACGAGATCCGCCAGTAGTAGAAGTTGGGGGCGAGGTCCGACTCCCGTAGGAGTCCGGACAGAGCCTTCTAGCAGTAAAGGTTGGGGATGAAGTCTGGCTCCCGTAGGAGTCCGGACAGAGCCTACCTGTAGTTGGAACTGAGGATGAGGTTCAGCTCCCGTAGGAGTCCGGACAGAGTCTAACTGTACTCACAGTTGAGGATGAGGTCCGGCTCCCGTAGGAGTCCGGACGGAGTCTACCTATAGTCACAGTCGAGGATAAGGTCCGGCTCCCATAGGAGTCCGGATGAAGTCTACCTATAGTTGGAGCTGAGGATGAGGTTCGGCTCCCGTAGGAGTCCGAACGGAGTGTACCTGTACTCACAGTTGAGGATGAGGTCCGGCTCCCGTAGGAGTCCGGACGGAGTCTACCTGTAGTCACAGTCGAGGATGAGGTCCGGCTCCCGTAGGAGTCTGAACGGAGTCTACCTGTAGTTGGAGCTGAGGATGAGGTTCGGCTCCCGTAGGAGTCCGGACGGAGTCTACCTGTAGTTGGAGCTGAGGATGAGGTCCGGCTCCTGTAGGAGTCCGGACGGAGTCTACCTGTAATTGGAGCTGAGGATGAGGTTCGGCTCCCGTAGGAGTCCGGACGGAGTCTACCTGTACTCACAGTCAAGGATGAGGTCCGGCTCCCGTAGGAGTCCGGACGGAGTCTACCTGTAGTCACAGTCGAGGATGAGGTCCGGCTCCTGTAGGAGTCCGGACGGAGTCTACCTGTAGTCACAGTCGAGGATGAGGTCCGGCTCCCGTAGGAGTTCGGACGGAGTCTACCTGTAGTTGGAGCTGAGGACGAGGTTCGGCTCCCGTAGGAGTCCGGACGGAGTCTACCTGTACTCACAGTCGAGGATGAGGTCCGACTCCCGTAGAAGTCCGGACGGAGTCTACCTATAGTCACAGTCGAGGATGAGGTCCGGCTCCCATAGGAGTCCGGACGGAGCCCGGTAGTTGTAGAAATCTGCCGTTGGTGAAGTTCGGGGTGGTTCGGATTGGAGCTGAACCTGGTTGGAAGAAGTTCGGAAGGGATCGGGGGAGCAGCCGACGGTTGTAGGAGGTTGGTTAGTGACAGAGCTTAGTGAGTGCTTGGGACAGCTTGATAGATGACTGGGGAAACTCATGTTGAAGGAGTTTGGGGTGGTGCAGTGGGAGTTCGTCCGTCGGGAGAGTTCAGTCAGCACCGTAGAAGTCCAGCTGTTGGAGAAGTCCGAAGAGATACCATCTGCAGTCAAAAGTCAGATGAGTCTCGGGAGGGTTAATCCCGTTGAGAACTTCGGCTGAGGATATTTTATACCCAACACCAGTCCCCCTACTTTCGAGTTCGAATTTCGAATAAAGAAAGTACAGAAAGATTGTCACAGCCGAAGTTGCCCCCCTGAATTCTGAGCGCGGCCAGCTTCGAAAATCTTGGCATTTAATGCGCGCATGCTGGAGCCTTTTTCCGATTAGGGCGACCCGAAAAGCCTTTTCGAAACTCCCACCAGGATGCGATCCTAAGCGTCACACCATAAAAATCCGTGAACGATCAACCTTATGCCGCGGTGAGTGGCACACGTGGTGGGCACTGGTCGGCTTAGGAACATCCGCCACCATAACTGCGCCAGGCTTCGTCGCCTATTTAAGCCCCCATCTTTCCTCCGGGGGCTTCACTTCACCAGAGGGTCGATGCCTTTCTTCCACTTGAGAGCCTAGCCACACAGTCATTCCGTTGGTGCCTTTTCCGACCTCGAGTGTCCTTTACACCGATCTTTGCTATCTCTGTCGGCCCTCCGCCGTCTTCGGTCCCCCGAGTCTCTCAGAGGGGTTCTCCCACCGGGACCCCCATTTCGGAGGCCAATTTCAAGAGAATGCCACGGACTAGGAAGAGTGCGGGGAGGGGAACAGTGGTCTGCGAGTTCTTCGGTTGTCAAACCATCGCCGTGGGTTCTCGTCGCCTTAAAGGGGGCTCGAGGGAGAATTCCTTCAACAACAGGGTTTAATAACGGGGACAACTGATGAAGGCGTCCCGCTTGAGAATTTCAGAGTAGCCGAACGGGGCGACACCGGTCAAGGGGGCAGAGCTGTCGTCACAAGCCGTGGTGGGATCCTCGATGTTGTCGGGGCCGAGGGATCAAAAGCGGTTAGCGCCGACGGTGGGGTAGTAGAACTTGTTGCGGGGATGGTGGAAGTAGCACATGCCGACCTTGCCAGAACACCTAGGATGGTGGTTGTCGCGGAGCACACGATGGTGGCGCATATCTCCGGTGCCATCGTTGTCTTCGGGGTAACCCCGGTTCTTCTTGAAACAGGTCATTGTCGTCGCTGCCGTTGCCTTTGCTGCTCCCTGAATTCTATCCCATCCTTTTCCCCCTAGGGTTGGGATTTCGAAGATGGAGTGGAATGAGGCGGGGGGCGAGAGTCGAGAGGCTTATCACACGTACTGGACAATGCTGCTGGGAAGGATAGATCCGGGAAGAGAAGTCTACAGCTTGAAGTGGCCTCCGGTGTATCTCTTTCGAGTTTTGTAATAATATTTTCTTTTTCTGGCCCTCTGGGTCTTGTAACGCACGTCCTGTTGATCGAAAAATGAGAAGGAAATTTTGTTACTTCGTCCGCACTTTGCGTCGAGTTGTTGTTCTTTTCCTCCTTTTTCTTTCTCCTCTTTTTTCTCTTTTTTTTTCTCCTTTTTCTTTCTCCTCTTTTTTCTCTTTTTTTTTTTTTGACGTCGTCCGTAGGTTACCGGTAGTTGTCACGTCGGCTCACCTTCCAGTTATCCTTCTCCTTCAACCTTAATGGCTCTATAATGTATATTAGACGAATAATATAAAAAGGAAATTTTCTGCTACCTCTTATATTCACATGTTGAATTGTCGCTTGCCGAGCTTCTTTTCGGCCTTCACATTGTTTGGGGGTACTCGATTGCCATCGTATCGACCCGCCCTTTTTGTCCGTGGCCGCAGATTTGTCTGGGGCCGCTCGGGTTTGGTGCCTCCCACCAGGGTTCGGACTCGGGGGTCCGAGCTTCCGTCACCGTGAGGAAGTCATCTCATCTCGGGCTTACGTTGAGAGCTTCCTTAGGAGCTGGGGTTCTTGATAAGAACCTCAATCCTTGCTAAGGCGGGGTTCTCTGCATCTTTGACGTTGTCCATTCGGTGTGAAGTCCGGCTCCCGTGGGAGTCCGGACGGAGTCTACCTGCAATTGAAGTCAGGAATGAAATCTGGCTCCCGTAAGAGTCCGGACGGAGCTTACCATCAGTCGAAGTCGGGGATGAGGTTCTGGCTCCCGTAGGAGTCCGGATGGAGTTTGCCTGTAATCCAAGTTGGAAACGGAGTCCGGTTCCCGTAGGAGTCCGGACGAAGCTTGTCTGCAGTTGAAGTTGAAGATGGAGTCTGGTTCCCGTAGGAGTCCGGATGAAGCTTGTCTACAGTTGAAGTTGGAGATGGAGTCCGGCTCCCGTAGGAGTTCGGATGAAGTCTTATTGCGGAGGGGCCACTGGGGAAGGTCCCCCTTTTTTTTCATCTGGTCTTGAGTGGCCAAACTTTTATTGATGTCGGGGCGAGGTTCTCTCCCTATTTCTGTCGTAACAGGTTTCAGCTCCGGTTAGGACGAGATTCTCCTCTTGTCTCTAACGCGGCGGTAGGGGCACATATGGGCGTTGCTGGGCCTCTCCCCCCATCCAGTCTAAAGAGAACCGGGCCTTCGACTTTGCTCAAGTTAGGACGAGGTTCTCCTCCTGTCCCTAATAGGACTGTGGGGGCGCATAGGGGCGTTGCAGGGCCTCTTCCCCCATCCGGTCTAGAGAGAATCGGGCCTTCGACTTTACTCAAGTTAGGGCGAGGTTCTCCTCCTGTCCCTAACAGGGCTGTGGGGGCGCATGTGGGCGTTGTAGGGCCTCTCTCCCCATCCGGTCTAAAGAGAATCGAACCTTCGACTTTGCTCAAGTTAGGGCGAGGTTCTCCTCCTGTCCCTAACAGGGCTGTGGGGGCGCATATGGGCATTGTAGGGCCTCTCCCCCCATCCGGTCTAAAGAGAACCGGGCCTTCGACTTTGCCGAGATGAAGTTCCCCTCCTGCTTCTGATACAGTTTGTTTGGACTGCCCTGTCGATGTAAGATAGTGCCAAGAGGGGAGACATGTAGATATACAACTTTTAATTAAAATAAAGTTATTGGAAGTACATCCGTAAGTTTTTCGAGCTCCATGGTCGCGGAAGGTCTGCTCCTCCGAGCTCCTTGAGATAATAAGTTTCGGGCTGGACTACTTCTTTGACCTCATACGGGCCTTCCCAGTTTGGGGCGAGCTTCCCTCGATCTTGAGGTTGCGAGACAGCGGCTCGTCGAAGCACTAGATCTCCTGCTCTAAAGACTTTGTTCTTGACCCGGGAGTTGTAGTAGCAAGCGACTTTCTGTCTGTAGGTTGCCATTTGAACTTGAGCTACCTCCCGCCTTTCTTCCAGCAAGTCGAGGTTGGCTTTAAGACCTTACGAATTTTGATGTTTGTCGAATGCCACGACTCGTGCTGATGGGAGTTTGAGCTCAATTGGGATGACGGCCTCCGTTCCGAAGGCCAAAGCAAAGGGGGTCTCCCCTGTGGGCAGTCTTTGGGTAGTTCGATACGCCCACAACACATGATAAAGTTCGTCCGCCCAAGTTCCCTTCATCTTTTCAAGCCTTGTCTTGATCCCCTGCAGAAGGGTTCTGTTAGTCACCTCAGCTTCGCCGTTCGCCTGAGGATGAGCTACTGATGTGAAGTTATGGGAGATATTTAAATCTTTACAGAATTCGACGAATCTTGCTCCCACGAATTGCCGTCCATTATCAGTGATTAGGGTCCTAGACAGACCGAACCTACATACGATTGACTTCCAGATGAAGTCTTGCACTTTTGCTTCTGTGATTTTTGCTAGTGGTTCGGCTTCAACCCATTTGGTGAAGTAGTCGATCGCTACAAGGAGAAACTTCCTCTGCCCCGACGCCATGGGAAAGGGTCCAAAGATGTCCATCCCCCATTGCACAAAAGGCCATGGGGCACTCAAGGGTGTAAGCTCGGTGGTGGGCTGTCTCTGGATATTGGCATATCTCTGGCATCGATCACACCTTCTGACATATTTGATCGAGTCATGATGCATTGTCGGCCAGTAATATCCTTGGCGGAGCAACTTGTGGGATAAAGATCTAGCCTCCAAATGGTTTTCGCAGATTCCTTCATGCATTTTCCACAAGGCGTAGTTAGCTTCTGAAGGCCGGAGGCATTTCAAAAGGGGCAAAGAGTATGATCTCTTGTACAACTTGCCCTCATAAAGTATGTATCGGGAGGCTTGATTTCTGAGCTTTCGAGCTTCTTTTGCATCCTGGGGGAGAACCCCGTCTCTGAGATAGGTTATCAATGGGTCGATCCAGCTGGGCTCGTGGTCAATTTCCATCACGGGCCGTGATTCTTCTGTACTCGGGCACTTTAGGACTTCAAAAAGAACGCCTTTGGGCAATTCGGCCGAAGCCAGCGTTGCCAGCTTGGAGAGAAGGTCAGCCCTGGTATTTTCCAACCTTGAAATCTGTCTGATGTTGAAGCTGCTGAAGGCGGGGACGAGCTCCTTTACCTTTTCAAGGTATTTAGCCATGCGGTCCTCCCGCACTTCATAATTTTCGTTGACTTGTCCCACTACTAGTTGAGAGTCGCTGTGGACCCGGAGCCGATCTATTCTCAGCTCTTTGGCGATCCTCAGTCCTGCGATCAGAGCTTCATATTCCGCTCCATTGTTCGTTGCAGGGAACTCAAAGCGCAGAGCATACTCCACGACGATTCCCTCCGGACTGATCAAGATCAGGCCCGCACCTGCGCCTGACATGTTGGAAGACCCATCCACGTAGAGGGCCCAAAAGCAATCAGAGGGATCTGCTTCTTCTTTGGGGGAGTTTGGTCGGGGCTCCAGGCTGTCAATTTCACCTTGTTCAGGTTCGGCCTCCTCTGGGATAGTACACTCCACTTTGAAATCTGCCAATATTTGGGCCTTCACTGCTGGCCTGGGTCAATAGTTGATATCGAATTTTGTGAGCTCGATCGCCCATTTTGCCATCCTCCCGGAGGCGTCCGCCCGGTGCAAAATCACCTTGATCAGTTGGTCGGTGAGCAGCGTTACGGTGTGCCCTTGAAAGTAGGGTCGGAGCCTCCGGGCTGCAATCAACAAGGTGTAAGTCAATTTTTCTAATTTGGTATACCTGGTCTCGGCTTCTCTCAATGCGCGACTGACGTAGTAGATCGGCCGTTGGACTTTCGCTTCTTCTTTGACAAGAACAGCCGCGAGAGCCATGGGAGAGACCACCAGGTATAAAAATAGTTCCTCCCCAGGCTCTGGCTTTGCCAACAGCGGGGGTGAGCCGAGGTAGCTCCTTAGTTCTTCGAACGCCTGTTGGCAATCAGGGGTCCAACAGAAGTTCTTCGGCTGCTTGAGGGTTTGAAAGAAGGGTAAGCACCATTCGGCCGACCTTGCGACGAAGCGATTCAGAGCCGCTACCCTCCCTGTGAGGTGCTGAACCTCTTTTATCGACTTTAGGACGGCCATCTCCTGGATGGCTCGAATTTTTTCTGGATTGGCTTCAATCCCACGCCCTGACACCATGAAGCCCAGGAACTTTCCCGAGGTTACTCCGAAAGCGCATTTAGTCGGATTCAGCTTCATCTTATATTTTTGGAGAGCGTCGAAGGTCTCCTCGAGTTCGGCGACGTGGTCCATGAAAGATTTACTTTTTACGAGCATGTCGTCCATGTAGACCTCCATGTTGCGGCCGATCTGCTCCTTGAAGATTTTGTTCACCAGCCACTGGTAAGTTGCGCCTGCATTTTTGAGGCTGAAAGGCATGACCCTGTAACAGTAAAGGCCACGGTTAGTAATGAAAGCAGTCTTTTCTTCGTCTTCCGGCACCATCTTGATTTGATTATAGCTGGAGAATGCATCCATGAAGGTGAGGAGCTCATGGGCCGAGGTCGCGTCCATCAGTTGATCGATTTTGGGTAGGGGGTAGCTGTCCTTGGGGCAGGCCTTATTTAGCTTTTTGAAGTCTATGCACATCCTCCACTTGCCGTTTGCTTTTTTGACTAGGACAATATTGGAAATCCAATCAGGATAATTGACTTCCCTAATGAATCTGGCCTTAAGGAGTTTGTCCACTTCCTCAACTATCGCCTTTTGCCTCTCTGGTGCATGACCTCGGATTTTTTCTTTCGTCGGTCGGTGTTTTGGATCGACGGCTAGTCGGTGCTCCATGACTTTCGTGTCGATCCCCCACATGTCCGCTGGAACCCAAGCGAAGATGTCCGCATTCTTTCGTAGAAAATCGATGAGATGCATTCGCACCTCTTCCCCCAGGTTGGAGCCGATCATCGCCACATGCTCTGCATTCCCGTCGTTCAAAGGGATTGGTACCAGATCTTCAATTGGACCGCCCCTCTCTTCAGTGAGGTCATCGCGAGCATCCAGTCCATCGACTGGACAGGGGTCAGATTGGTCGCTTCTTTGCAAGGCTATGTTGTAGCAGTGTCTGGCCAGGGCTTGGTCTCCTCGAACCTCTCCGATCCCCTGGTTGGTGGAGAATTTCAACTTCAAATGGTAGGTCGATACGATGGCTCGGAGAGCATTGAGGCCAGGTCGACCAAGGATTGCGTTGTAGGCTGACGGCGCCTTCACCACTAGGAAATTCACCATAGCCCTGGATTGCCTTGGATATCGACCTGCAGCCACAGTCAAAGTTATCATTCCCTCCATCGGAATAGCGTCGTCGGTAAACCCTACTAGAGGGGAGCTAATCGGCCTCAAATGGCCGTCAAGGATAGACATTCTTGAGAAGGCATCGTAGAACAAAATATCGGTCGAACTTCCATTGTCGATGAGAATGCGGCGGACATCATAATTTGCTATATTCAAGGAAACTACGACCATGTCATTATGAGGGAATTGAACTCCCTGAGCATCTTCTTCAGTAAAGGTTATGGGCTCCTCAATCTTTTGTCGCTTGGGGGGTACGGCCAGTACGTTGGTTGCTTCCTGTCGGGATCCTCCCGAGATGGTATTGGCAAAATCCATCAGAGGCCGATTGTCCGATCGCTCCATGCCGGCGACCATTGTCGGAGGATGTGAAGGAGGCTGAGAAATTGGAGGTGAGGTCGGAGCTCAAGATCTGGCCGTGGAGGCCGTGGATTGCCGTGTGGATGCCTTGCGGGGAGGCATCGGGCAAAGACCAAGTGGAGGAAGGAGGAGAGGGCACCGGAAAAGATGCCCGGGGGCAATCTCGTTGGGCGCTCCTTTAAGAACAAGGGTACTGTGAAGACACAGTCCTTCCTCTAGCGCCAATCTTGTTGGTGCAAAAATCCACTTGCACCGAAGAAGCTGGAGTCAAGGGAGTCGCGGTCGCCGCCGGGACCTACAAAAGAAGTCTATACCGGAGGTGGGGTTGCTCCGACAAGACCCTCCGATGCTCAAGTCAGTTCTCTGCCTCAATAAGAATGGAGTGCTCGAACGAAAATTTTAGCAGAATTTTGGGATAGAAAATAGAGCTTATAGAATAATGTATCTGAGTCCCTTTTTATAGACAGGGGGAACAGTGGGTTGATAGCGATTGTTTGTAACCACCTCGTCGTGGGTCGCACGGGGCCAGAAAGAATTAATTGTGGGGAGTAGTGGAGTGGAATCGTGGCCATCAGCGGGGCATGCCACGTGGAGTCTGTTGCGGGAAGTGGAGCGGCGCCCGTTGTCGCGACTTGCCAGAGGGTGAGGGACCTGCGCCGTATCTGTCGTGGGTAGTGGAGCAGGATCGTGGCCGTTACTGTGGCCTGCCAGGGAGTGATGGAGCCGCATGGAAGCCGTTGCAGGAAGTGGAGCAGAGTCGTGGCCGTTACCGCGGCCTTTCGAGGGGTCCAGGCCTGTCAGCCGAAGCTCGGTTGAGGCGCCCGACGGAGAGAAGTGGCAATCCATTTGAAGGAAGCTCGGATGTTGCTGGCGGGCCACGATCGAAGTTGGAGGTGGGGTCCGGCTCCCGTAGGAATCCAGACGAGATCCGCCAGCAGTAGAAGTTGGGGGTGAGGTCCGGCTCCCGTAGGAGTCCGGACAGAGCCTTCCAGCAGTAAAGGTTGGGGACGAAGTCCGGCTCCCGTAGGAGTCCAGACAGAGCCTACCTATAGTTGGAGCTGAGGATGAGGTTCGGCTCCCGTAGGAGTCCGGATAGAGTCTACCTGTACTCACAGTCGAGGATGAGGTCCAGCTCCTGTAGGAATCCGGATGGAGTCTACTTGTAGTCACAGTCGAGGATGAGGTCCGGCTCCCGTAGGAGTCCGGACGGAGTCTACCTGTAGTTGGAGCTGAGGATGAGGTTCGGCTCCCGTAGCAGTCTGGACGGAGTCTACCTGTACTCATAGTCGAGGATGAGGTCTGGCTCCCGTAGGAGTCCGGATGGAGTCTATCTGTAGTCACAGTCGAGGATGAGGTCCGGCTCCCGTAGGAGTCCGGACGGAGTCTACCTGTAGTTGGAGCTGAGGATGAGGTTCGGCTCTCGTAGGAGTCCAGATGGAGTCTACCTGCAGTTGGAGCTGAGGACGAGGTCCGGCTCCCGTAGGAGTCCGGACGGATTCTACCTGTAGTCACAGTCGAGGATGAGGTCCGGCTCCCGTAGGAGTCCGGACGGAGTCTACCTGTAGTTGGAGCTGAGGATGAGGTTTGGCTCCCGTAGGAGTCCGGACGGAGTCTACCTGTACTCACAGTCGAGGATGAGGTCCAACTCTCATAGGAATCCGGACGGAGTCTACGTGTAGTCACAGTCGAGGATGAGGTCCGGCTCCCGTAGGAGTCCGGACGGAGTCTACCTGTAGTCACAGTCGAGGATGAGGTCCGGCTCCCGTAGGAGTCCGGACGGAGTCTACCTGTAGTTGGAGCTGAGGATGAGGTTCGACTCCCATAGGAGTCCGGACGGAGTCTACCTGTACTCACAGTCGAGGATGAGGTCTGGCTCCTGTAGGAGTCCGGACGGAGTCTACCTGTAGTCACAGTCGAGGACGAGGTCCGGCTCTTGTAGGAGTCCGGATGGAGCCCGGTAGTTGTAGAAATCTGCCATTGGTGAAGTTTGGGGTGGTTCAGATTGGAGCTGAACCTGGTTGGAAGAAGTTCGGAAGAGATCGGGGGAGCAGCCGATGGTTGTAGGAGGTTGGTTAGTGACAGAGCTTAGTGAGCGCTTGGAGTCCGGACGGAGTCTACCTATAGTTGGAGCTGAGGATGAGGTTCGGCTCCCGTAGGAGTTCGGACGGAGTGTACCTGTACTCACAGTTGAGGATGAGGTCTGGCTCCCGTAGGAGTCCAGACGGAGTCTACCTATAGTCACAGTCGAGGATGAGGTCCGGCTCCCGTAGGAGTCCGAACGGAGTCTACCTGTAGTTGGAGCTGAGGATGAGGTTCGGCTCCCGTAGGAGTCCGGACGGAGTCTACCTGTAGTTGGAGCTGAGGATGAGGTCCGGCTCCCGTCGGAGTCCGGACGGAGTCTACCTGTAGTTGGAGCTGAGGACGAGGTTCGGCTCCCGTAGGAGTCCGGACGGAGTCTACCTGTACTCACAGTCAAGGATGAGGTCCGACTCCCGTAGGAGTCCGAACGGAGTCTACCTGTAGTCACAATCGAGGATGAGGTCCGGCTCCCGTAGGAGTCCGGACGGAGTCTACCTGTAGTCACAGTCGAGGATGAGGTCCGGCTCCCGTAGGAGTCCGAACGGAGTCTACCTGTAGTTGGAGCTGAGGACGAGGTTCGGCTCCCGTAGGAGTCTGGACGGAGTCTACCTGTACTCACAGTCGAGGATGAGGTCCGACTCCCGTAGGAGTCCGGACGGAGTCTACCTATAGTCACAGTCGAGGACGAGGTCTGGCTCCCATAGGAGTCCGGACGGAGCCCGGTAGTTGTAGAAATCTGCCGTTGGTGAAGTTCGGGGTGGTTCGGATTGGAGCTGAACCTGGTTGGAAGAAGTTCGGAAGGGATCGGGGGAGCAGCCGACGGTTGTAGGAGATTGGTTAATGATAGAGCTTAGTGAGCGCTTGGGGCAGCTTGATAGACGACTGGGGGAACTCATGTTGAAGGAGTTTGGGGTGGTGCAGTGGGAATTCGTTCGTCGGGAGAGTTCAGTCAGCACCGTAGAAGTCCAGCTGTTGGAGAAGTCCGGAGAGATACCATCTGCAGTCGAAAGTCGGATGAGTCTCGGGAGGGTTAATCCCGTTGAGAACTTCGACTGAGGGGATTTTATACCCAACAGTCTAGAATTATGAATTAAGACCTAAGATAATTGCATAAACTTGTGAGTCAATGGGTTAGATGGATTAGATCCATAATTGAGTTAGACCTAAGGTCAGCTTAAAGAAATGGACTAAATTAGAGTATTTGATCAAATCTAACCAAAAGTTGAATTAGATTAGGTCAAGGACACTCTAGACTCAACTCCAATAGTTGTAGTTGAATGGGTCTGTTGGTGCAAAAATCCGCTTGCGCCGGAGAAGCTGGAGTCGAGGGAGTCGTGGTCGCCGTCGGAACCTGCAAAAGAAGTCTAAATCGGAGGTGGGGTTGCTCCGACAAGACCCTCCGATGCTGAAGTCAGTTCTCTGCCTCAACAAGAATGGAGTGCTCGAACAAAAATTTTAGCAGAGTTTTGGGATAGAAAATAGAGCTTAGAGAATAACGTATCTAGGGACCCCCTTTTATAGACAAAGGGGGACAGCAGACTGATAGCGATATCTGTAACCGCCTGTCAGTGGGCTGCTCAGAGTCAGGCAGAGTTTGTTGCGAAGAGTAGTGGAGTGGGATCGTGGCTACCACTGAAATGTGCCACATGGAGTCTGTTGCGGGTAGTGGAACGGCGTCCATTGTCGCGACTTGCCAGGGGGTGGGAGGAATCGCGTGGTATCCGTTACAGGGAGTGGAGCAGAATCGTGGTCATTATGGCGATCTGCCAGGGAGTGATGGGGCCGCGCGGAATCTGTCGCAGGAAGTGGAGCAGAATCGTGGTCATTATTGCGGCTTGCCAGGGGGTCCGGGCCTATCGACCGGAGTTCGGCTAGAGTGTATGGCGGAGAGAGGTAGCTAGCCACCCGTCTGAGAGGAGCTCGAAGTCCGGCTCTCGCAGGAGGCCGGGCGGAGCCTTCTCGCAGTCGGAGTCGGAGACGAGATCTGGCTCCCGTAGGAGTCTAGAGAAGTCTACCTGCAATTAGAGTCGGGGGTGAAGTCCGGCTCCCGTAGGAGTCCGGATGAAGTTTTACCATCAGCCGAGGTTGGGGATGAAATCCGGCTCCCGTAGGAGTTCTGGAGGAGTCTTCCCGTAGCCAGAGTCGGAGACGAGGTCTGGCTCCCATAGGAGTCTGGGCGAAGTCTACCTGCAGTTAGAGTCAGGGGTGAAGTCCGGCTCCCGTGGGAGTCCAAACGAAGTTTTACCATCAGCCGAGGTCGGAGATGAAATCCGACTCCCGTAGGAGTCCGGGCGGAGTCTTCCCGTAGCCGGAGTCGGAGACGAGATCTGGCTCCCGTAGGAGTCTGGGCGAAGTCTACCTGCAGTTAGAGTCAGGGGCGAAGTCTGGCTCCCGTAGGAGTCCGGATGAAGTTTTCCCGTAGCCGGAGTCGAAGATGAGGTCTGGCTTCCGTAGGAGTTCGGACGGAATCTTCCGGCAGTTGAGGTTGGGGACGAAGTCCGGCTCCCGTAGGAGTCCGGACGGAATCTTCCGACAGTTGAGGTTGGGGACGAAGTCCGGCTCCCGTAGGAGTCCGGACGAAGTCTGCCTGTAGCTGGAGTCGGAGACGAGGTCCGGCTCC
Source organism: Elaeis guineensis (assembly GCF_000442705.2). Classification (NCBI taxonomy): domain Eukaryota; kingdom Viridiplantae; phylum Streptophyta; class Magnoliopsida; order Arecales; family Arecaceae; genus Elaeis; species Elaeis guineensis. The sequence goes on along the minus strand of NC_025998.2, from coordinate 91,843,936 downwards.
CGTAGGAGTCCGGTCGAAGCCTACCTGCAATCGAAGTTGGGGATGAGATCCGACTCCCGTAGGAGTCCGGATAGAGTCTACCTGTAGTCGAGGTCGAGGATGAGGTCCGGCTCCCGTAAGAGTCCGAACGGAGTCTTCCAGCAGTTGAGGTTGGGGACGAAGTCCGGCTCCCGTAGGAGTCCGGACGAAGTCTGCCTATAGCTGGAGTCGGAGACGAGGTCCGGCTCCCGTAGGAGTCCGGTCGAAGCCTACCTGCAATCGAATTTGGGGATGAGATCCGGCTCCCGTAGGAGTCCGGACAGAGTCTACCTGTAGTCGAGGTCGAGGATGAGGTCCGGCTCCCGTAAGAGTCCGGACGGAGTCTGCCAGTAGTTGAGGTTGGGGATGAAGTCCGGCTCCCGTAGGAGTCCGGACGAAGTCTGCCTGTAGCTAGAGTCGGAGATGAGATCCAGCTCCCGTAGGAGTCCGGACGAAGTCTGGTAGTTGTAGAAATTTGCCATTGGTGAAGTTCGGCCGTTGGCGAGGTTCGAGGTAGTTCGGATTGGAGTTGAACCTGGCTGGAAGAAGTCTGGAAGGGATTCGGGGAGCAGCCGATGGTCGTAGGAGGTCGGCTGGCGGCAGAGCTTAGTGAGCGCTTGGGGCGGCTTGATAGACGATTGGAGGAACTCATGTTGAAGGAGTTTGGGCGGCGCAGTAGGAGTTCGCCCGTCGGGGGAGTTCAGTCAGCACCGTGGAAATTCGGTTGTTGGAGAAGTCTGAGAGGTACCATCTGCAGTCGAAAGCCGGATGAGTCTTGGGAGGATCAATCCCACTGAGAACTTCGGCTGAGGGTATTTTATACCCAACACCAGTCCTCCTACTTTCGAGTTTGAATTTCGAATGAAGGAAGTACAGAGAAGTTTTTGCAGCCGAAGTTATCCCCTTGAATCCGATGCACGACCGCCCCCAGATATTTTGGCATTAAACGCGCGCGTGCCGGAGTCTTTTCGAATTGAGGCGGTTCGAAGGGACCCTTCAGAATCCCCGCTGGCGCACTGGCCCAGATACGGCGTAATAATGGCTCGTCAGCTGTTAGCCACTTTTACCCGCCTGCCGAGGCGAGTGGGACACGTGTCGAGCATGGGTCGGCCTGGAGGGATTCACGATCATTATGACGCCAGATCCCAGGATCTATTTAAACCTGCCTTTTCGCCTGAAAGTTCTACCGGTATCCACCTTTTTTTCAAGAGCCCTGACCCCCCTTGGCGTCTTCCTTGGCCCTAGTCATCTTTCGAGTCATCCCTGTCCTCGCCCTTCTGCATCCTCCAGAGCGGTCTAGGTTAGTCCCAGAACCTTCGTTTTTCCTCTTGCCACCTAGGGGGCCTTTTCTCCTCCATTTTCTTCTATCGTATTCCTCTGATTTGGTCTCCCGCAACCTCTCGTCCTTTGTCCCGTCCGATTTCTCTGGGATCTTTAGGGCTTTCATCTGAAGTCATTCGAAATGTCTTCCAGCATCTCCGCCTTTAGCGGTTTAGGGAGTTCTTCCACCTCAGCCCCCCAGGACCCCCATTCTATAGACGAACCCACATCTGGGACCGGGCTTCGCCCAATTTTTGCGCCGGGCACCATTCCCTGCTCCCTGACTCCGAATGAACTCCTACTGATAAGGGTTCAGTATGGAGTTCCTCCGGAGTACAACCTGGAGCTTCCTGGCCCCTCCGACCGAGCTAGCACTCCCCCACCCGGTTGTTTTTGCCTGTATCAGGAGGCGTTCCGCACCGGACTCTGGCTTCCACTTTCGCCCTTTGTTGTTGCCCTTTTCCGCTTCTTAGATATCTCTTTGGCTTCAGTTGCTCCGAATTCCTTTAGGTTTTTGATAGGGTTTCTTTCCCTTTGCCATGTAGTTGAAGTTCAGCCATCCCTTTCTTTGTTTAGGCATTTCTACACTTTCAAGTGTCACCCTTCGGCAAAGGACTGGTGGTATTTCTCCCCTCAGTTTGGCAAGAAGGGGTTGCTGAAAGGCGCTCCCTCTTCAATCCACAACTGAAAGGGAAAATACCTCTTCGTCCACTGTCCGACCCTGAGGCTGGGCCTGCCCCCTTGGGGCTCTCTGAGGGACTCCATCCACCGGGCTCCCAACCTGGGGGAGGACGACCTTCAAGCCGCCCAGAAGCTTCTTGACTATTCCGCTCCTTCCTTTCCCAACCTTCTGAGGGAGCAACTTTTGTTCAACATCGGCTTGAGCCCCCAGGATCCTACGAGTATTCCATCTTTTCTCTTCTCTTCTTTTCTTCCATCCTCCTTCTTTCTCTCTTCTTTTTTTTTTTTTTTTTTTACCCCATTACTGATTTTTGATTTTTTTTTTTTTTTAGCAATGGATGCCGAAGCAGCACGGATGCTCACCAGGGGCCTCAAGGCCCATAAAAGAAAAGGTGCCGCGGCCTCCGGATCAGCAAAGAAGGCCAGGGTGGAGGAGACGAGCTCGACCGTGCCTGCCCAGGCGGCTCCCGCGATCGACGTTCCTTCGGACGTCGAACCACCGACCCCCCGGGCCTCTTCAAGGAGTCCGCCGACTGGGGCTCCCATTTCGGGGGTCCATTCCACGGAGGCGCCCGGAGTTGAGATGGGGATGAGAAGGAAGTTGGTGGCCCGTAGGAGGAGTAGCCACCGGGCCGCCGTTGAAGAGTCCCTCGGTTTCAAAGAAGGGCTGGAGAACCCCTTCAATGACAGGGACTTGATCAAGTGGCTGATCGACGGCTGCATTCTGCCTGAAGTCATCGAGAGGATCGACTGCGCTGATCCTGAGCAGCGGGTTTGGGACTCCCTAGGGTCCTTTCTCGAGGTAAACAAATCTTTATTTAATTAACTTTTCGACCCCTGCTCAGATCCCCTAGCCGCCCTTGCAGATTGGGCACCAGCTCCTTGCCAACATCGAGGCGACGAACTGGGCGAGGAGGAACGCAATCCAAGAGAAGGAGCATCATTGGGCCGAACTCGCCCGTCTTGAAGAGAAGGCAGCCGAGGTAGTCGCCCTCCAAGAGGCCCTGGAAAGAGAGAAACAGGCCCGGGAGGAAGAGAAGCAGGCCTCGGAGGAGACGGTGAGAAAGGCAGAGGTCGAGGTCGCCAATTTGGCTGAGCAGATTCCAGTCCTGGTCTCGGAGGCCAGGGTTCTTGCGGTAGAGGAGTTCAAGGCCTCCGCGGAGATGAGGGACCTGAACGTCCGATTCGGCCAGGAAGCATTCATCAAGGGGTTCGAGCTCTGCCAGGAGAAGGTGGCCAGGAAGTTTTCGGAGCTCGACCTTAGCTTCTTGGGTGAGGAGTCTGAAGATGAGGCCGGTCCCTCTCTTACTGCCACTGCTGTCGCAGCCCCCCTTCCAGGGACACCGAGCTCCCCCACCCCTACTACAGAGGTCTGAGACCTCCATCCTTGTATTTTTTTTTTACTATAATTTTTTCCTTTTCTTTTTGACTTTAAGAAATATTCAATCAATAAAGTTGAATTTCTTATCGTGGATGGCTTCTCCTTCCTTTCTTCCCCCTTTCTGTTTTTCTTTCTGTGATGAGACGTGCCTTGACGCTTTTGTCTCCCGATGGCAGTGCCCTGTCGAAGCACTTCCCCTACCCCTGGGGATCCCGCTAAAGTCCACGATCCAGCGACTGAGGAAGGAAGTTCGTCACTTGACAAAAGGGTCGAAGAAGATGGAAGGCGAGCTTCGTAGGTTGAGAGAGGGTCACTCTGAAGCCACCGCAGAGGCCATCCGCTTTCGGAATCTCCACGTGAAGGGGATCATGGAGTATAGTCGGAGGAAGGCAGACTTCGCGAAGGAGCTTGAGGAATACAAGAAGAGCGCCAGCGATCAAATTTGGGCTCAACCTGCCAAGATCAGTGCTCTCAGGGTGGAACTGTCGGTTGTGAAGGAGAGGATTGGCCAGCTGGAGGGAAGTTCGTCTCGGCTCCTGGCTCGGGCCGACGGCGACCGGGAGTGGTCGAAGAAGGTCTCCGACCTTCAGCAGCAGCTTCAAGATGCCGAGGTGAGCTACGACGTGCATCGGGCCGGCTGGCGCAGGCAGGTGGATGAATACAAAGGGAGACTCAGGGTGGCGACCGACGAAGTCGCCCGTCTTCAAAGGCAGTTGGCTGACAGGGCTCAGCTCACTTCCTCTCAGGATTCCAATGAACTCCAATCCCTAAGAAGAACTGCAGAAGGACTTTCTGTCACCCTTAGAGAGGGGAAGGTCGAGCTGCAGCAGTTGAAGATCCAGCTGGTGTGTGAGCAGCAGGCCGTCAAGGACGCTGAGGCGGAATTCGAGGTCCTGAGAAAGAGGCATCGAGAGGCAGAGAATGAAAGCCAGCGACTCCGTCGGGCACTCCAGGACGTGCTGCTGAAAAAGGGAGAGCTAGAAGAAGAGGTTGAAAATCTGAGGCAGTCTTGGATAAGGGGCGAAGCAGATAATTCGAGATCGGAAGGAGCAGAGCTTCCCTAGGGCTCTTTTTGGCCTTCCGTCTTTCCATGCATACATTTTCTCTTTTATTGTTTTGTCTTGCTCTCGTCGTTTTGTTTTTCTTCCCTTGGCCTGCTGGGCTTTGTAGTGTATATTTTGTGAATGAAATGAAAAGGGGATTTCATGTTACCTCACCCACGTGATGTATTAAATCATCATCCACCGGACTTCTCTTGTCTTTTGACTTGTCCGATGTCGATGTCGTTTGGAGGTGTCCAACCGTCGCTACGCTGACTCGCTTTTCTTATCGTCCATGGCCGTAGGCTTGAGCTTGGTGGTCCGAACTTTGCATTACCTCGAAGGTGTCGCTATTTTCTTGACCTGTGTCGAGAGCCTTCTTAGAGGCCGGGGATGTTTGGTAGGAACTTTCCGTCTTTGTTGAGACAAGGCTCCTTAGATCTTTGGTGCAGTTTGTTTTTCATCTGTTACCGGCATTATTCGCCGCCTTCCTTTTTAGTTTTCCTCCTCTCTTCGAGTGAGGATCCTCCCCTTTCTTTTTGAGGGGTCACATAGAAGTGTCAAGGTGCCATTGAGGAAACTTTTTCCTTTATCCAATTTTGTTGGGCGACCGAGTTTTTGTCATCATCGGGATGAGGTTCTCCTTCTGTTCTTGACGCAGTCGATCTCAGCTTAGGTTAGGATGAGGTTCTCATCCTGTTCCCAATGGGGCTGTGGGGGCACATAAGGATCGTTGCAAGGACCTCTCCCCCCATCCGGTCTAAAAGAATCGGGCCTTCAACTTTGCTCATGTTAGGGCGAGGTTCTCCTCCTGTCCCTAACAAGGCTGTGGGGGCGCATGTGGGTGTTGTTCGGCCTCTCCCCCCATCCGGTCTAAGAGGAACTGGGCCTTCGACTTTGCTCATGTTAGGGCGAGGTTCTCCTCCTATCCCTAACAAGGCTGTGGGGGCGCATTTGGGCGTTATAGGGCCTCTCCCCCCATCCGATCTAAAAGAATCAGACCTTTGACTTTGCTCATGTTAGGGCGAGGTTCTCCTCCTGTCCCTAACAAGGCTGTGGGGGCGCATGTGGGCGCTGTTCGGCCTCTCTCCCCATCCAGTCTAAAAGAACCGGGCCTTTGACTTTGCTCATGTTAGGGCGAGGTCCTCCTCCTGTCCCTAACAAGGCTGTGGGGGCGCATTTGGACGTTGTATGGGCCTCTCCCCCGGTCCGATCTTAAAATAATCAGACTTTCAATTTACTCATGTTAGGACGAGGTTCTCTTCCTGCTCCTAACATGACCACGGGGGCACTCAAGGGCCGTTATATGGGCCTCTCCTCCGGTCCGATCTTAAAATAATCAGACTTTCATTTTTCTCATGTTAGGTCGAGGTTCTCTTCCTGTTCCTAACATGATCTTGTTTTAACTGTTTGAAGGGGTCGTCCCCAATCGTAACAAATCCATGCCAAAAGGGAAGACATGCAAAGTCGAAAGGAATTTTGATTCAAAGCAAAGTAGTGAGTAGTACATTTACAGGTTTCTTGAGTTCCATGGTCGTGGAAGGTATGCTCCTCCTTGAGGCCCTCCGGTGATGGAGTCGATGGTCCCGATTGGAGGCCGATCTCCGTGCTGCTCCTCCCTCCTTGGTGGTTCAGGTTGCGGCAGGGCCCTTGGCCGATCTTCTCTACCCTCAGGCCAACGTCGAATGAACCTATCAAGTCGACCTCGCCGGATGAGCTCCTCGATCTCATCTTGAAGTTGGATGCATTCCTCTGTGTCGTGGCCGTGGTCGCGATGGTAGAGACAGAACTTGTTGGGGTTGCGCTTCCTAGGATGTGTGCGCATCCTCTCGGGCTTGGGGAGCTGCTCCCTGACCTCCATCAGTAGCTGGGTCTTTGAGGCATTGAGGGAGGCGTAGTTGCGGAATCTTCTCGGTGGAGAACTCCATCGAACCCCACGATCCGGACTTCTCTGCCTGCATACCCAGGGCGGAGGATGGACACGCTTGTGCCCAGGAGGAGATCGAGAATGTGGCCAAGCTTCTCTTGGCCCTTTTTCGACTGCGGGCTTACTTGAGTCTCCCGCCTGCCGTTCTCTCGTAGTCTCCTCATCCTTCATTTTGAAGGTTTCTTCCGCTCGGGCGTACCCTTCGGCTCGAGCCAATAGATCAGCAAAATCCCTGGGGTACTTCTTCTCTAGGGAGAACAAAAGGTCGTTCTTCTGAAGGCCACCCTTCAGAGCGGCCATTGCTATGAACTGGTCCAAGTTTCGGACCTCCAGCGCGGCGACATTAAAGCGGTTGATGTAGGCTCGAATGGACTCCCCCTCCCTCTGCTTGATATTGATGAGGGACTTCGAACCCTTCCGGGGGTGTCGGTTGCTGACAAAATGGGCCACAAATTGGTGGCTCATTTGATCGAAGGAAAAGATGGTACCCGATTTCAGCACCGAGTACCAGTTTCTCGTCGCTCCTTTCAAGGTGGATGGGAAGGCTCGGTACAGAATGGCATCAGGTGTGCCATGAAGCAGCATCATCATCCGGAAGGCCTCCAGATGATCAACCGGGTCCGAAGTCCCGTCGTAGCTTTCGAACTGGGGGAGTTTGAAGTTTGGCGGGATCGGTTCCTGTATGATCATTTGAGAAAAGGGAGGGTCAGTACAAATATCCTCACCATAAGTGGGGGGAGCATGGCGGAGTTCTTCGATCCGTCGGTTCATCTCCTAGAGCCTCCGGTCCAAAAAATTCTCTCGACTATGGGTCTCGAGGGTCCTCTGGCAGAATGGGGGTAGAGATCTTCCAGGGGTGGAGTCGTGGTCGGACTGGGGGCTTTCCACCCTTGGATTCGTCTTTCCGGGAAAGATTGGGCGGCTGGCCCAAGTGGCGCATCCCGCTGCTGGGTTTTGGAGTTCCAGCGATGCTCTTTCCAGACGCACTGATGCCTGCGGCTGCTGCTGCTGCTGCTGCTGCATGGCCTGCACAGCCTCAGTGAGGCCCCTGACCTGCTGCGCCAGCAGATCAAATTGCTCCACGCTGACCATCATTGCCAGAGGAGGAGGAGGAGGCTGGAAAACTGGAGGTGAGGTCGGAGCCTGGGATCTGGTCGCGGAGGTCGTGGATCGTCGCGTGGATGCTTTATGGGGAGGCATCAGGCGAAGATCAAGTGGGGGAAGGAGGAGTGGATGTCGGAGAAGATGACCAGAGGCGGTCCCGTTGAGCACTCCTTTAAAAATAAGGGTACTGCGAAGACACGGGCCCTTCCTCTAGCGCCTATCCTGTTGGTGCAAAAATCCGCTTACGCCGGAGAAGCTGGAGTCGAAGGAGTCGCGGTTACTGCCGGGACCTACAAAAGAAGTCTAAACCGGAGGTGGGGTTGCTCCGGCAAGACCCTCCGATGCTCAAGTCAGTTCTCTGCCTCAACAAGAATGGAGTGCTCGAACGAAAATTTTAACAGAGTTTTGGGATAGAAAATAGAGCTTAGAGAATAACGTATCGGGGACCCCCTTTTATAGGCAAAGGGGGATAGCAGACTGATAGCGATATCTGTAACCGTCTGTCAGTGGGCTGCTCAGAGTCAGGCGGAGTTTGTTGCGAAGAGTAGTGGAGTGGGATCGTGGCTACCGCTGAAATGTGCCACGTGGAGTCTGTTGTGGGTAGTGGAACGGCATCCGTTGTCGTGACTTGCCAGGGGGTGGGAGGAATCGCACGGTATCCGTTGCAGGGAGTGGAGCAGAATCATGGTCATTATGGCGATCTGCCAGGGAGTGATGGGGCCGTGCGAAATCCATCGCAGGAAGTGGAGCAGAATCATGGTCATTATTGCGGCTTGCCAGGGGGTCCGGGCCTATCGATCGGAGTTCGGCTGGGGTGTATGGCGGAGAGAGGTGGCTAGCCACCCGTCTGAGAGGAGCTCGAAGTTTGGCTCTCGCAGGAGGTCGGGCGGAGCCTTCCCGCAGCCGGAGTCGGAGATGAGATCTGGCTCCCGTAGGAGTCTGGGCGAAGTCTACCTGCAATTAGAGTCGGGGGCAAAGTTCGGCTCCCGTAGGAGTCCGGATGAAGTTTTACCATCAGTCGAGGTCGGGGATGAAATCCGGCTCCCGTAGGAGTCCGGGCGGAGTCTTCCCGTAGCCGGAGTCGGAGACAAGGTCTGGCTCCTGTAGGAGTCTAGGCGAAGTCTACCTGCAGTTAGAGTCAGGGGCGAAGTCCGACTCCCGTGGGAGTCCGGACGAAGTTTTACCATCAGCCGAGGTCGGGGATGAAATCCGGCTCCCGTAGGAGTCCTGGCGGAGTCTTCCCGTAGCCGGAGTCGGAGACGAGGTCTGGCTCCCATAGGAGTCTGGACGAAGTCTACCTACAGTTAGAGTCAGGGGCGAAGTCCGGCTCCCGTAGGAGTCCGGATGAAGTTTTCCTGTAGCCGGAGTCGGAGATGAGGTCTGGCTCCCGTAGGAGTCCGGATGGAATCTTCCGGATTTTGAGGTTGGGGACGAAGTCTGGCTCCCGTAGGAGTCTGAAAGGAATCTTCTGGCAGTTGAGGTTGGGGACGAGGTCTGGCTCCCGTAGGAGTCCGAACGAAGTCTGCCTGTAGCTGGAGTCAGAGATGAGGTCCGGCTCCCGTAGGAGTCCGGTCGAAGCCTACCTGCAATCGAAGTTGGGGACGAGATCCGGCTCCTGTAGGAGTCCGGACAGAGTCTACCTGTAGTCGAGGTCGAGGATGAGGTCCGGCTCCCGTAAGAGTCCGGACAAAGTCTTCCAGCAGTTGAGGTTGGGGATGAAGTCTGGCTCCCGTAGGAGTCCGGACGAAGTCTGCCTGTAGCTGGAGTCGGAGATGAGGTCCGGCTCCCGTAGGAGTCCGATCGAAGCCTACCTGCAATCGAAGTGGGGGACGAGATCTGGCTCCTGTAGGAGTCCAGACAGAGTCTACCTGTAGTCGAGGTCGAGGATGAGGTCCGGCTCCCGTAAGAGTCTGGACGGAGTCTTCCAGCAGTTGAGGTTAGGGACGAAGTCCGGCTCCCGTAGGAGTTCGGACGAAGTCTTCCTGTAGCTGGAGTCGGAGACGAGGTCCGGCTCCCGTAGGAGTCCGGACGAAGTCTGGTAGTTGTAGAAATCTGTCGTTGGTGAAGTTTGACCATTGGTGAGGTCCGAGGTAGTTCGGATTGGAGTTGAACCTGGCTGGAAGAAGTCTGGAAGGGATTCGGGGAGCAGCCGATGGTCGTAGGAGGTCGGCTGGCGGCAGAGCTTAGTGAGCGCTTGGGGCGGCTTGATAGACGACTGGGGGAACTCATGTTGAAGGAGTTTGGGCGGCGTAGTGGGAGTTCGCCCGTCGGGGGAGTTCAGTCAGCACCGTGGAAATCTGGTTGTTGTAGAAGTCCGGAGAGGTACCATCTGCAGTCGAAAGCCGGATGAGTCTTGGGAGGATCAATCCCGCTGAGAACTTCGGTTGAGGGTATTTTATACCCAACAGGATCCATGTCTTTAACTAGACCAAGATGGACTTAATTCGTGGCTATGCGGTGGAACCCTATTTACTAAGTTGATCAAATTAAAACTAATGAACCGGTTGGTGTCTAAGGTAAGTTCGACAGTCTGACCAGTAGTTTTTAAGTGGGAGCTACTCGCATTGATTCGATCTCTGACGAGTTAATAGCATATCCTCACCACTGATCTCACTTACCTGGCCAACCTGGTGAGTTAGATTTTGATTAGATCACTTGGTGATTAGGGCTCACCCATGTCATTAGGTAAATCAGTGTGACTGATTTAGGTGCTCTTAATGCCGGCTTTAATTAAATTTTTTTTTAATCTGACTTGGTGAAGTCAGTGGGAGGATTGAAATTGGCTGGTTAATTTTTTCTCTTCTATCCTTTAATAAAAATCTTCAAAAATTATTAGGTCCCTAAAATGATTAAGTTATAGTGATAATTAAGTCATAGCCTCCCATTAAGTGAGTGATAATGAGTCTATTAGTTTAATAATCATTGGAGGCCCAAAGGCTTGGTGCTTATTGACTAATGGAATTATCATTCATAATATGATAATTTGGTTGAGTCTTTCTGATGGTGGTCAGGTTGGCCGGCCAAAGTCGGGCCTGATCATTTATTGGTCCGATTCACCAAATCAAGTCATGTTAATGGTTGGACCTAACCAGATCTTTTCAGTGGAGGCCAAAGCCTACTGATTAGGTTCTGGGGCAAAATCAATTACTAGAAGTTGTTTAGAGAAATAACTGGTGATGAACCTACCCATAGATGCACATGGGTTGACCAACCAAAGTTGGGCTCATGTGTGGTATGTGTAGATTCTAGTACCCACTAAGAAATTAAAGTAATTCCTCGAATTGGAGGTTGAGGCTACAGAGGTCCATTTATGGACTTAAGCAAGCATCCCAGAGTTGGAACATACGTTTTGATAGGATGATCAAAACGTATGGCTTCGTTAAGAACGAAAAAGAGCCCTGCATTTATAAGTGGGGTAATGATCCAGTAGTGGTATTTCTTGTATTGTATGTGGATGATATTCTCTTAATCGGGAATGATGTCCCTGCATTACAGGGAATAAAGATTTGGCTATCGTCATAATTCTCCATGAAAGATCTGGGAGAAGCTTCCTACATCCTAGGGATGAGGATCTATAGGGATAGATCTAAAAGATTGCTTGGCTTATCCCAGTCCACGTACATTGATACTATGCTGAAGAGGTTAAGCATGGAGAATTTCAAGAAAGGCTGTCTACCGATAGGTCATGGAATTTCTCTCTCGAAGAGGGATTGTCCGACAACACCTCAAGAGAGAGAGCATATGGATAGAATTTTATATGCTTCGACAGTGGGATCTATCATGTATGCCATGATATGTACACGACCAGATGTGGCATACTCACTGGGGGTAGTGAGTAGATTCCAATCTAAACCAGGGGAGAATCACTGGAACGTTGTTAAAACCATCCTGAAGTATTTAAGAAATACTAAGGACCAGTGGCTTGTTTATGGTGAATCAGACTTGAGACTTATAGGGTTTACAGACTCTAGTTTTCAGTCTGATCACGATGACAGCAAGAGTGTGTCGGGATTTATTTTTACCCTTAATGGTGGGGCTGTCTGCTGGAAGAGTTCCAAGCAGCACACAGTTGCTGATTTAGTTTGCGAGGCAGAGTATGTCGCTGCATCAGATGCTGCCAAAGAAGCGGTGTGGCTGAAAAAATTCATCACCGAGCTCAAAGTAGCACCCTCTCTTATTGGTCCAGTTCTGCTCTACTGTGACAGCTCTGGAGCCATTGCTCAGATGAAGGAACCAAAGGCACACCAGCGGACGAAGCATATTCTACGCCGCTACCATCTCATCCAAAAAATCATGGATCGAGGTGACGTCGACCTTCAAAAGATCGACGGAAAGGAGAACCTGATCGACCCATTCACTAAAGCCATTGCAGTGAAGGAGTTCGATGACTTCAAGTCGAAGATGGGTATTAGATACTGCACCGATTGGCTTTAGGCCAAGTGGGAGTTTGTTGGGAATAGTGTCCCAAAGCCAATCGTCAGCCGGTTGATGATTGTGCTCTTTCTTGTATTAGTATATGAATTATAAATAAATAAAAATTATTTTGATATTTTTCATCACAAATTATTTCATCTTCTAATGAACTCCTGTGTTGTGGTGAAGTCCTTAGGACTATTTAGACTCGACAAACGAGGATTTATCGTTTAGTCCTTAAACCTGTTCGCGATCAAATGATACGTTGTTACTAAGGACAACAATATTTATCAAGTATAGGTCATTGTGTGCCATATGGGTTGGTTGTCTTCTTAACCAAAGAGTGTGGAGACACTGGTATGGCATACAGGTGAGATGTAAGGGTACATCTGCACTGAACGTGACTGACTCTGGAGCTTTTTTTGCTGTCAAGATTTGCTCCGATAGGATATGGGTATAACTGTCCCTCTGACCTGAGACCGCCACGGTGACTTGCAAGCAACTCACTGCACTTAAGCACTAGACTACCTGAATTTCTAATTCAGTGATGGAAGGCTGCTGGGTGTAGTCAAGTACTTGACTTGTCAGTGCATGTGTCAAGATGAGATTGACCACTCCAGTTCAGGAGCTGTGTACAGTCATGTTTCAATTTAGCAAAACTTTGGCTAGGGTAGTCCTAGTGAGGAGTCACAGGACTGTTTGAGTTGAGCATGATTCGGATGATCTAATCAGGGTTGACAGTTTAACCCTGAGTCGTCCTAAACACAAGGGTCAAAAGGGATGAATTATATAGTAACCATATTCACGTAGGTTCTGAATGTTGCGATTGTGACTATTCGACCTATCTGGATATCGGGTACCATTGCTAGATGGTCACTTCGATTAGTACAGGAATTGGTTCCTATGCTAACGGCTTAGGTTCGAACCTGCGGGGTCACACACATTAGAGGTTCCTATCTGATCTGTTGGCTGGTGAAGATTCTTAATGCTCATGGACTTTGAGTCCTACGTGTCTGGAACTCTGTGATCGAGAATCAAGATTTTCTAATCACGAGTTCCACATATTTTGGATACTGGGGTCAAAAGTCCCACTGGTTTGGGACTCTTCGATCAGGGTTTCATATTGATGGACTCTGATGTCTGATTTCCCATCGAATTTAGAATCAGTATTTATGAGAGGTTTAATTAGTAATTTGATCACTAATTAACTCAATTTGATTGAGTAATTATTTTTGGATCAAGTCCAATTGAATTGGATTCAGTTGGGTTTGACCCGATTAGGTTAAGCGTTGACCAAATCGCCAAGGTGGTTTGGTCCCTAATCTGATCAGGGATTGGGCTTAGTCAATTTTTGATTTGATTAAGATTTTATTGAGTCTAATTAAGCCTAATTAAGTTGGGTTTAACTTAGTCTAATTGTGCCTAACCTATTTTGATTAGGTTGGCTCAATTAGGTTGAAACCACTTTGACCTCATCTCCCTGCGCCACCTCACTTATCTGTGCCCATTTGAATTCACGAGAAATAACTTCTCATGAATTTTTTCCCACATAGAAGCCTTCCCACACCCTCCCTTGTGTGCCATTTATCTGGATAAAGATTGGTTTGTTGGCCATTCAAATTCAAAAGATGTTTGAATTTGAATGGGCAACTAATCCATGCGCCACCCACCTTATCTTGTGCACCATTTAATCTACACGAGAAAGAGTTTCTCGCATAAATTCTCCATGCACAAAGAACCCATGCCTCCTTTCTTCTCTCACCCAGAGTGGATAAGGATGGGATGGTTTGCATTTGAATTCAAATTCAATTTGAATTCAAGTGAGCAACCACCTATCTTTATCCTCTCACGCGGATAAGACACGTCTTGCACTGTTTTAAAAGAGAAGAGAAGGTGGGGCATGCGGAGAATTTTTCTGAGAGAGAATGGTGGGCGTGAGGAAGCCTTGTGCATGAGTTGAGAATTCAAAACTTTCGAAAGAAAAGAAAAGAAAAGAAACAAAAGTGGGCGCAGGGTTTTCAGTGAGTACCCTAGGGTTTCTGCCTGGGGTTCGGAAAGTGAGAAGGTGAGCTACGAGTGTCGTGAGCCCACCAAACTTCAGGGAGAGCTTCATCAATCTCTCAAGCACCTTTGTTGATGATTCAGAGAATCCAAAGAGTCAGCAGACATCGATCGAAGGAGTTCGATCAGCATCGGCCATCGAAAGAGTTCTGCGATGAACTAGCATTCATGAGGAGCCGATCAGACTGGAAGCTTCGTATGGATGATCTGTAGAGGCCAGACACACTGTGTGACTATATTATGATGATCAGATCCTTCCGATGATGATTAGATTATGGCGATCGACTATCCACATGAAGGTAATATGTTCTGAACACATAACAGTAAAATGTTTACTGTAGAAGTTTAAATTTCAAATTTAAATGCATACTATATATATCATATTTAGATCCTTGTGTAGGGTTAATACATGTTAATTAATTAGATTAATTAATAATTTTTATTATAAAATTATAATTTTGAAAAAGTTTTAAAATTATCATTTTACCCCTACACTAAAATTTACCCACAAATGAATCTACAAAAAAAATATAGGTACCGATGGTAAGATAGAGACCTATAAAGTTAGGCTTATGGTAAAAGGTTATAGCTTGTGCAAGGGCATTGACTATCAAGAAACTTTTTTACCTGTAGTCATGTTGAAATTCATCCACACTTTACTTGCTATTGTAGCTTATTATAATTATAAAATCTGATAAATAGATGTGAAAACTATCTTTTAAATGGATATCTTGAAGAAGATATCTATATGGAGCAGTCTTTGGGTTTCACATCTGGTGATAGTGATCACAGAGTCTGCAAGCTGCAAAGATCTAGATACGGATTAAAACAAGCTTCTCGGAGCTGGAATCATCATTTTGATGATGTGATCAAATCGTTTGACTTCATAAAAAATGAAGAAAAACTTTGTGTATACAAAAGGATCAGTGGGAGTATAATAACATTCTTCGTATAGTACGTGGATGATATTCTCCTCATTAGGAATGATATTCCCATGCTGACCATAGTCAAAAGATGGTTGTCCAAAAAATTCTCTATGAAAGACTTAGGAAAAGCATCCTATATTCTTGAAATAAAGGTCTATAGGGATAGATCTAAAAGGATGCTAGGCCTGTCATAAAAGCTATATATAGAGAAAGTACTGAAGAGGTTCAGCATGGAAAACTCTACAAGAGAACTTTTACCTCTTAGGCATGGTATTCATCTTTCCAAAATGATGTGTTCGACCACATCTGAGGAAGTTCAGTGCATAAGTAAGATTCCTTATGCCTCAGCCATAGGGAGCCTCATGTATGCCATATTGTGTACTCAATTTGATATTTCCCTTGCTATGAGTGTTATGAGTAGGTATCAGTCGAATCTAGGTGAAGAGCATTGGATAGCTGTGAAGAACATCCTTAAATATTTGAGAAGAACTAAAGATTTGTTCTTGGTCTATGGAGGAGGTTCTGAGTTATGAGTTGAGGAATATACTGATTCAGACTTCATGTCTGATCCTGATGATAGAAAGTCTACATCAGGTTATGTGTTCATATGCAATGATGGTGCAGTCGGCTGGAAGAGTTCCAAGCAACCCATCATAGCGGTTTCGACTATAGAGGCTGAATATGTCGCTGCTTCGGATGCTGCAAAGGAAGACTTCTGGTTCAAAAAATTTATTGTGGAACTTGGGGTTATGACATTAGATACCATACCATTTTACTGTGACAACAATGGAGCTATAGCACTTGCTAAGGAGCTGAGGTCTCATCAAAAATTAAAGTATATCGAACGGCGATATTATATCATACGCGACTATCTCAAAAAAATATATATTGAAGTGTAAAGAGTAGACTCTGCAGACAATATGACAGACCCACTGACAAAACAATTGAGCCAGTCAAAAATAGAAGTCCATCTTGAGAAGATGGGACTTAAATTAGTGTCCAATTGATTTTAGTCTAAGTAGGAGATTGTTAGATGTATGTCCTAGAAGCCAATATGGCTGACACATTGAGATATAGCTAGAATATAATTTTATACTTAATACATTGATTTGATCAATAAAAGAATAAGTTTATTCTTTATTCAAGTATGATATGTCCTTGAATTATTATGGAATTAACATTTTGATACATATTCTCAACGTGTTGAGAATTAGAGACATATATTTAATTCTTAAATACTCTCGATTAAAGTATCATTATGAGGATGGTGATCGATCTGGATAGACCGACGTACAGATCGCTTCCTTCAGGATAGATAAGTCTTTGGTCTATAGTGTAGAGACACTAAGCGACAAGTGCGGATAGTTGTTAGAGAATAACTAATACCGAGCGTGACCATATGAGAGATCACTTAGATTTTTACTAGATTGTCAGTGATTGTCTCGATGCTGTAGTTGTGTGAATGGTCTTTTGATCTGTGATGGTATGACTGCTCGCAATGAGGCTGTTGAAATTTGATTAACACATAAATATGATCTCAATGAGCCCTTATAATGGATGTTGGCGACAGTTGGTCCATTATAGGAGTAGGATGTGCATCATGATGAAATCTATCGATCTTGATAGAAAGGAGTAGTCCTATAAAATTTAAGAGGTTAAGTTCAAGGGTCTGTGGCCACAGCAGTGTGATTGATGGAAAAATATTTCGATAATGATCATAATTGGACTTAAGCTGATCGAATCTATCATATGATTGATAATAAGGTTTGACGATCTATCTATGACCTGTCATCTAGTCAGGACTCACAATAGAGAGACTGAATCATACGTGAACTACACCTTGAGATTCTTTTTCAGTTCTATTGGATTGTCACTACATACTGCTAGGTGTCATTGGTAGATTGTGAGAGCTCACTAGGATTGTTCAGGATCGACAGTCTTTGATGAGTTAGAGTAAAATTATTTCGACCCATTGAAAAGAGTTTCAATGAACTATAATATAGATCATTGTATATCTCACTACCTGATAGAATTGAACCTATAGGGTCACACAATAAAAGAATTAGATATGGAATAAGCAATTGAGTTATGAAGTCTTAATTGGGTTTAGAGAAATCCTATTGGATTCCGGGTAACCTTGCTAGCACATGGTTGGACTCAATTTTTTCTTTATATTTGAATTTTTTATTTGATAAGATTAATTTAAATTAATTATCTACTAATAACCTAAATGAATTAGATTCATTGGGCTCTAATTGCTGGGTGTCTAAGGTTTTGGATCAAATGAATTAAGAGTTCAAATTCTTAATTAATTTTTTTGATAGTTTTGATTGGACGCCACTGTTGGAAATAGTGTCCCAAAGCTAATCGTCAGCCTATTGATGGTTGTGCTCACTTTTATATTTGTACATAAATTATGAATTAATAAAAATTATTTTGGTATTTTTCATCACAAAATATTTCATCTTCTAATGAACTCCTATGTTGTGGTGAAGTCCTTAGGACTATTTAGACTCGACAAAGGAGGATTTGTCATTTAGTCCTTAAATCTGTTCGCGACCAAATGATACGTTGTTACCAAGGACGACAATGTTTATCAAGCATAGGTCGTTGTGTGCCATATAGGTTGGTTGTCCTCTTAACCAATGAGTACAGAGACACTGGTATGGCATACAGGTGAGATGTAAGGGTACATCTGCACTGAACGTGACTGACTCTGGAGCTATTTCTGCTGTCAAGATTTGTTCCGATGGAATATGGGTATAAATATCCCTCTGACCTAAGACCGCCACGGTGACTTGCAAGCAACTCACTGCACTTAGGCACTGGACTACCTGAATTTTTAATTTAGTGACGGAAGGCTGCTGGGTGTAGTCAAGTACTTGACTTGTTGGTGCATGTATCAAGATGGGATTGACCACTCCAGTTTAGGAGCTTTGTACAATCGTGTTTCAATTTAGCAAAACTTTGGCCAGGGTAGTCCTTATGAGGAGTCACAGGACTGTTTGAGTTGAGCATGATTCGGATGATCTGATCAGGATTGACAGTTTAACCCTGAGTCATCCTAAACACAGAGGTCAAAAGGATGAATTATACAGTAACCATATTCATATAGGTTCTGAGTGTTGCGATTGCGACTCTTCGACCTATCCGGATATCTGGTACCATTGCTAGATGGTCACTTCGATTAGTACAGGAATTGGTTCCTGTGCTACCGGCTTAGGTTCGAACCTGTGGGGTCACACATATTAGAGGTTCCTATCTGATCTAATGGCTGATGTAGAATTCTACATGTTTGGGACTCAGTGATCAAGAATCAAAATTCTCTGATCACGAGTTCCACACATTATGGGTACCGAGGTCAATAGTCTCACTGGTTGGGACTTTTCGATCAGGGTTACATATCGATGAATTCTGATGCCCGATTGCCCATCGAATTTGGACTCAGTATTTATAAGAGGTTTAATTAGTGATTTGATCACTAATTAACTCAATTTGATTGAGTAATTATTTTTGGATTAAGTCCAATTGAATTGGATTCAGTTGGGTTTGACCCGATTAGGTTAAGAGTTGACCTAATCGTCGAGATGGTTTGGTCCCTGATTTGATCAGGGGTTGGGCTTAATCAATTCCTGATTTGATTAGAATTTTATTGAGCCTAATTAAATATAATTTAGTTAGATTTAAATTAGTGTAATTGGACCTAACTTATTTGGTTCAAATAGGTTGGTTTAAATAATTAAACCACCTTGACCCAATCTCCATACGCCACCTCACTTCCATTGCACCCATTTGAATTCATGAGAAGGAACTTCTCATGAATTATTTTCTCATGCCAAGCCCTCTCCATGCCCCACTTTAATGTCCCAAATGAATGGATAAGGATGATTGGTTGGCCATTCAAATTCAAAATAAAGTTTGAATTTGAATGGGCAATCAATCTTTGCACCTTATCCCTTTTTTTACGCCCCATTTATTACATGAGAAAAAGTTTCTCATGAAATCACTCCATGCACAATTTAAGCCACGCCTCACATCTTTAGTGGATAAGGGATGAGTTGGTGTCTATTTGAATTCAAAATTTGATTTGAATTCAAATGTGCAATTACTCATCTTTATCCTTTCTTTTGGATAAGACTTTTGACATTATTATAAAAGGAGGAGAAGAGTGGGGCATGCAAGAAGAAGATTTTTGGAGAAAAATTTTGGGATGTGAGAAGTCTTGTGCATGAGAAGGAAGTCCATATCCTTCCAAAAGAAAAAGAAAGAAAAGAAAGAAAAGTGGATGCAAGATTTCTGGTGAGTTCCCTAGAGTTTTAGCCTGGGGTTCGGGAAGTGAGAAAGTGAGCTACGAGTGTCGTGAGCCCACAAAATCTCAGGAAGATCTTCAACATCCTCTCAAGCATATCTGTTGATGATCTGGAGTATCTGAAGAATTGACAGACATCGATCGAAGGAGTTCGATCAGCATCGACCGTCAAAAGGGCTCTACAACGAGCTAGCACTCGTGAGGAGTCGATCAAACCGAGAGCTTTGTGTGGATGATCCACAGAGGCCAGACATACTATGTGGTTGTATCGCAACGATCAGACTCTCTCAACGATGATCAGATTACGGCGATCTACTATCCGCACAAAGATATTGTGTTCTGAACACATTACAATAAAGTATTTATTGTTCAAATTTGAATTTTAAATTTAAATACATGCATGCTATATATCATATTTAGATCCTAGTGTAGGATAAATTTATATTAATTAATTAGATTAATTAATATTTTTTCACTATAAAATCATAATTTTGAAAAAGTTTTAAAATTACCATTTTACCCTTACACTAAATTTTCCACACATGGTATCAGAGCGGGTTCTTAGATATGATATATATATTTGCATGCGTAGATTAAGTTGTAATCTAAAAGTTTAAATTTGAAATTTGAATTTTGAAAGTTGTTCGAAATTCAAAATTTAAAAATTTGAAATTCAAAATTTAAAATTTGAATTTTGAAATTCAAAATTCAAAATTCAAAAATTTGAAATTCAAAATTTGAAATTTAAAATTTGAAATTTGGTTGAAATTTCAAATTTAAAATTCAAAATTTAAAAATTCAAAATTTAAAATTCAAAATTTGAAATTCAAAAATTTGAAATTTGTTTGAAATTTGAAATTCAAAATTCAAAATTCAAAATTTAAAATTTGAAATTTAAAATTTAAATTTTAAAATTGGTATATTTAGATATACTTGATCCAAGTAGCAAGTAATCGAATTGGGTTGGTTGCCATGGCCGTCCGATCATAGGAGAAAAGTAGGGTTTAAAGGCCCTCTCCTCTCATTCGATGGGGTCTCCTATGGCAGTAGGGGTGCTGCTACAATTATATCCCATGCAGATGAAGCAGCAAAAGAAATTGATTGTAAAGGTTCAATTATGAAATTTATCATGAATGTGTTAGATTAGATCTAAAGGAATATTCATGATTTATTTTGATTGAGTTATTTTTTGTTATGTAATTAGCAATAGGATTGCTATTTATGAAATGTGCTGATCTATTTGTGAAATGAGTCAACATATTTGGTGAACAGAAAATAAAATCTTTCAAATTTGAAAATTATTTTCGAAATACCAAACCCTGACCCATCAGCCCAAATACTTAATTAAAAGAATTAAGTATTGTCTAGTAGGTCTAGAATTGTGAATTAAGACCTAAGACAATTGCATAAACTTGTGGGTCAATGGGTTGATGGATTAGGTCCATAATTGGATTAGACCTAAGGTTAGCTTAAAGAAATGGACTAAATTAGAGTATTTGGACAAATCTAATCAAAAGTTGAATTAGATTAGGTCAAGGATACTCTAGACTCAACTCCAATAGTTGTAGTTGAATGGGTCCATGTCTTTAACTAGATCAAGATGGACTTAATTCATGGCTACGCGGTGGAACCCTATTTAATAAGTTGATCAAATTAAAACTAATGAACCGGTTGGTGTCTAAGGTAAGTTTGGTAGTTTGACCAGTGGTTTTTAAGCGGGAGCTACTCGCAGTGATTTGATCTCTGACGAGTTAATGGCTTATCCCCACCACTGATCTCACTTACCTGGCCAACCTGGTGAATTAGATTTTGATTAGATCACTTGGTGATTAGGGCTCACCTATGTCATTAGGTAAATCAGTTTGACTGATTTAGGTGCTCCTAATGCCAGCTTTAATTAAATCTTTTTTAATCTGACTTGGTGAAGTCAGTGGGAGGATTGACATTGGCTGGATATTTTCTTCTTATCTATCCTTTAATAAAATCTTCAAAAATTATTAGGTCCCTAAAAATGATTAAGTTATATTGATAACTAAGTCATAGCCTCCCATTAAGTAAGTGATAATGAGTCCATTAGTTTAATAATCATTGGAGGCCCAAAGACTTGGTGCTTATTGACTAATGGAATTATCATTCAAAATATGATAATTTGGCTTGAGTCTTTCTGATGGTGGTCAGGTTGGCCGGCCAAAGTCGGGCCTGATCATTTATTGGTCCGATTCACCAAATCAAATCATGTTAATGGTTGGACCTAACCAGATCTTTTCAGTGGAGGCCAAAGCCTACTGATTAGGTTCTGGGGCAAAATTAATTACTAGAAGTTGTTTAAAGAAACAACTAGTTATGAACCTACCCATAGATGCACATGGGTTGACCAACCAAAGTTGGGCTCGTGTGTAGTCTATGTGGATTCTAGTACCCACTAAGGAATTAAAGTAATTCCTCGAATTGGAGGTTGAGGCTACCAGTTCGTAAAAATTCTGAGAGAAACTTTAGACTAAAGTCCAAATCTTTAGTATTTATAATTTATGTACTAATAGAGGTCTGATTTTTCTTTATGCAGCTATGGCTACTACCCTGTCCCTCCGGTCATTATTAGATAATGACAAGCTCATGAGACCTAATTTCGATAGCTGGTATTGAAAATTAAAAATCATCCTTGAGCATGAGCGGATCCTTTATGTAGTAATGGATCCAGCACCTGAGGAGCCAGCCCTGAACGCTAGAGGGACGGTCCGAGACACTTACCAAAAGTGGCTCAACGACCGCACCACCATTCGATGCATTATGCTGGCGGCAATGAATGATGAGTTCAGCCGCAGGTTCGAGAACGCCCAGCCACAGGAGATGCTTTAAATGTTGAACGACTCCTTTGGCACGCCTGACGATGTTGAAAGGCATAAAACTAGTTGTGTCATTTTCAATGCTCGGATGAGGGGTGGAGCCTCAATCACTGATCATGTATTGTACATGATCGAAATGATTGAGCACCTAAGTAAACTGGGCTTTCCCCTGCATGAGCAGCTCGGTAAGGATGCGATCCTTAATTCTCTGCCCAAGTCCTACCTTCCCTTCCTTACTCATTTTTGAATGACAAAGCCTGCAGTGAACTATCATGGCTTGTTAGGGTTGCTGCAGAACTTTGAGAAGGATCACCAGCTCCATTAAGAGTCGATGAATGTTGTGGGAGGATCTTCTTCTAATCGTCGACCCTTTAAGAAAGGGAAGAAGAACAAGAAGAAGAAGAATAAGAAGGTGCAATCGCATGCTGGGATGTCTGCACAGGGTCAGACCAAGAAACGCAAACCCGACCAGAGCCAGGCGGAGTGCTTCTTTTGCAAGAAGTAGGGGCACTGGAAGAGGAACTGTCCTCATACATTGCCTCCCTAGACCCGAACAGGCCAAAGAAGAAGCAAGGTACTTATATGATAACACCTTGCAACTTTTTCATTTATGATACTACTGCCTGGGTATTGGATATCGAAAGCCCTTATCATATTTGCAATTTGATGCAGAGTTTGCAGGTCAGTAGGAGATTTGATGAAGGTGAGAGATTCCTGAACGTTGGAGATGGAAGCAAAGTTCCAGTTCTAGCATTAGGAATCATGAACCTTGTAATCAATTCTCGAAACATAATTCTGAGTGAATGTCACTATTGTCCAAGCTTTTTATTAAATATTATTTTTGTAGGCCTTTTGGCCTTGAACGGTTATCATTTTGAATGGTGTTACAATGTTTGTTGGACAACTTAATAATAGAATTTACTTTCTATCACAACTTGTTAATGTGGTTCAAACCTTCGGTAAACGTCCTAGAATAGATAATGTGTCAGAAGTCTACCTTTGGCACTGTAGGCTAGGTCATATCAATAAGAACAGGATAAACAGGTTGGCTCAAAAAGGAATTCTTGAAGTAGGTGATTGTGAATCATTTCCAACCTGTGAGTCCTGTCTTCTTGGTAAAATGACCAAATCATTTTTTACTGAAAAAGGTGAGTGAGCCAGTGAACTCTTGGGTTTGGTACATTCTAATGTATGTGGACCCATGAGCTCAAGTGCAAGAGGTGGATATTTCTACTTCATAACCTTCACAGATGACCTATCGAGGTATGGATATGTCTATTTAATGAAGCATAAATCGGAGTCATTTGAAATGTTCAAACTATTCCGAAATGAGGTAGAAAAATAAACTGAAAAGTGTATTAAAACTCTTCGATCTGATTGAGGAGGTAAATACCTTTCCAATGATTTTTTGACATATCTTAGGAAGAATGGGATTCTCTCTCAGTAGACACCTCCTGGAACACCACAGCATAATGGTGTGTCTGAAAGGAGGAATCGAACCTTGTTGGATATGGTTCGATCCATGATGGGGTTTGCTGGTCTGCTGATCTTCCTCTGGGGATATGCACTCGAATCGGGTTGTTACCTTCTAAATAGAGTTTTGAGCAAGTCTGTAACCAAAACGCCATATGAGATATGGATAGGACGTAAGCCAGTACTCTCGCACCTTAGGGTTTGGGGGTATCCAGCTTATGTTAAACGTTTAATTACAGACAAGCTTGGACCTAGGTCTGACAAGTATAATTTTATAGGGTACCCAAAAGAGGAAGAGGGGCACAGACGAAAAGGTGGAAACCTATAAAGCCCGTCTGATTGCCAAGGGATATCGTCAACGTTATGGTATAGACTATGACAAGATGTTTTCTCCTATGGCAATGCTCAAATCCATTCGGATTATGCTTGCGATAGCTGCCCATCTGGACTATGAAATCTGACAGATGGATGTGAAGACAGCTTTCCTAAACAAAGAGCTGGATGAAGAGGTGTATATGATACAACCTGAAGGATTCACATCCACAGATGAGTCTAAGGTGTGCAGGCTACAGAGGTCCATTTATGGACTTAAGCAGGCATCACGGAGATGGAACATACATTTTGATAGGATGATCAAGACATATGGCTTCGTTAAGAATGGAGAAGAGCCCTGCATTTATAAGAGGGCTAATGGTCCAGTAGTAGTATTTCTTGTATTGTATATGGATGACATTCTCTTAATTGAGAATGATGTCCCTACATTACAGGGAATAAAGATTTGGCTGTCGTCACAATTCTCCATGAAGGATCTGGGAGAAGCTTCCTACATCCTAGGGATGAGGATCTATAGGGATAGATCTAAAAGGTTGCTTGGTTTATCTCAGTCCACGTACATTGATACTATGCTGAAGAGGTTCAGCATGGAGAATTTCAAGAAAGGCTATCTTCTGATAGGCCATGAAATTTCTCTCTCAAAGAGGGATTGTCCGACAACATCTTAAGAGAGAGAGCATATAGGTAGGATTCCATATGCTTCAGTAGTGGGATCTATCATGTACGTCATGACATATACATGACCAGATGTGACATACTCACTAGGGGTAGTGAGTAGATACCAATCTGATCCAGAGAGAAGAATCACTGGAAGTTTGTTAAAACCATCCTAAAGTATTTAAGAAATACTAAGGACCAGTGGCTTGTTTATGGTGAATCGGACTTGAGACTTATAGGGTTTACAGACTCTAGTTTTCAGTCTGATCATGATGACAGTAAAAGTGTGTCGGAATTTATTTTTACCCTTAATGGTGGGGCTATCTGTTGGAAAAATTTCAAGCAGCACACAGTGGCTGATTCAGTTTGCGAGGCAGAGTATGTCGCCGCATCAGATACTGCCAAAGAAGTGGTGTGGCTGAAGAAATTCATCACCGAGCTCGGAGTAGCACCCTCCCTTGTTGGTCCAGTTCTGCTCTACTGTGACAGGTCTGGAGCCATTGCTCAGGTGAAGGAACCAAAGGCACACCAGCAGACGAAGCATATTCTGTGCCGCTACCATCTCATCCGAGAAATTGTGGATCGAGGTGACATCGATCTTCAAAAGATCGACGGAAAGAAAAACCTGACTGACCCATTCACTAAAGCCATTGCGGTGAAGGATTTCGACAACTACAAGTCGAAGATGGGTATTAGATACTGCACCGATTGGCTTTAGGCCAAGTAGAAGATTGTTAGGAATAGTATCCCAAAGCCAATCGTCAGCCTGTTGACGGTTGTGTTTATTTTTATATTTGTAATGAATTATGAATTAATAAAAATTATTTTGGTATTTTTCATCACAAAATATTTCATCTTCTAATGAACTCCTATGTTGTGGTGAAGTCCTTAGGACTATTTAGACTCGACAAAGGAGGATTTGTCGTTTAGTCCTTAAATCTGTTTGCGACCAAATGATACGTTGTTACTAAGGATGACAACGTTTATTAAGCATAGGTCGTTGTGTGCCATATAGGTTGGTTGTCCTCTTAACCAATGAGTGTGGAGACACTGGTATGACATACAGGTGAGATATAAGGGTACATCTGCACTGAATATGACCGACTCCGGAGCTATTTCTGCTGTCAAGATTTGCTCCGATGTAATATGGGTATAAATATCCCTCTGACCTGAGACCGCCACGGTGACTTGCAAGCAACTCACTGCACTTAAGCACTGGACTACCTGAATTTTTAATTCAGTGACGGAAGGCTGCTGGGTGTAGTCAAGTACTTGACTTGTCAGTGCGTGTGTCAAGATGGGATTGACCACTCCAGTTTAGGAGCTGTGTACAGTCATGTTTCAATTTAGCAAAACCTTGGCCAGGGTAGTCCTTGTGAGGAGTCACAGGACTATTTGAGTTGAGCACGATTTGGATGATCTGATCAGGGTTGACAGTTTAACCCTGAGTCATCCTAAACACAGGGGTCAATTTAGTTAGATTTAAATTAGTCTAATTGGACCTAACTTATTTGGTTCAATTAGGTTGGTTTAAATAATTAAACCACCTTGACCCAATCTTTATGCGCCACCTCACTTCCATTGCACCCATTTGAATTTATGAGAAGAAACTTCTCATGAATTATTTCCTCATGCCAAGCCCTCTCCACGTCCCACTTTAATGTGCCAGATGAATGGATAAGGATGATTGGTTGGCCATTCAAATTCAAAATAAAGTTTGAATTTGAATGGGCAATCAATCTTTGCACCTTATCTCTTTTTTTACGCCCCATTTATTACATGAGAAAATATTTCTCATGAAATCACTCCATGCACAATTTAAGCCACACCTCACGCCTTTAGTGGATAAGGGATGAGTTGGTGTCCATTTGAATTCAAAATTTGATTTGAATTCAAATGTGCAATTACTCATCTTTATCCTTTCTTTTGGATAAGAACTTTGACATTGTTATAAAAGGAGGAGAAGAGTGGGGCATGCAAGAAGAAGATTTTTGAAAAAAAATTCTGGGGCATGAGAAGTCTTGTGTGTGAGAAGGAAGTCCATATCCTTCCAAGAGAAAAAGAAAGAAAAGAAAGAAAAGTGGGTGCAAAGTTTCCGGTGAGTTTCCTAGAGTTTTAGCCTGGGGTTCAGGAAGTGAGAAAGTGAGCTACGAGTGTCGTGAGCCCACAAAATCTCAAGAAGATCTTCAACATTCTCTCAAGTATGTCTGTTGATTATTCGGAGCATCCAAAGAATCGACAGACATCGATCGAAGGAGTTCGATCAGTATTGACCGTCAAAAGGGCTCTACAACGAGCTAGCACTCGTGAGGAGTCGATCAAATCGAGAGATTCGTGTGGATGATCCTAGAGGCTAGACACACTGTGTCGCTGCATCGTAATAATCAGACTCTTCCGACGGTGATCAGATTACGACGATCTACTATCCGCACAAAGGTATTATGTTCTGAACACATTACAATAAAGTATTTATTGTTCAAATTCAAACTTCAAATTTAAATGCATGCATGCTATATATCATATTTAGATTCTAGTGTAGGATAAATTTATATTAATTAATTAGATTAATTAATATTTTTCCACTGTAAAATCATAATTTTGAAAAAAATTTAAAATTACCATTTTACCCCTGCACTGAATTTCCCGGAGCCACTTGATTTGATCAAGTTGGGTGTGTCCAGCCATTAAAGGGCATGTGGAACCATTATGGGGCATTTCATGGGTGCCATGTTGGGTGTATTTTTGTGGGTGCAAAGGCTCCAATAGTTGGTACCTAAAGGATATCCTAAAGGGAGTCACATAACTAAAAAAATAAGGATTCCTAATACAAGTAGGAGTTGTATTAAGTGGTTGTTTGGTTTTGAATATGATTCAAACCTTATACCTATTTAAAAGGATCTTTCCTAAGGTCTCTAGGCAATTCAACCAGCAGCCCCATGCCTCCCTTGAAGAGCTCACACCCCCTTTTTCTCTGCTCCCTCTCTTCTCCCTTGGAGATCCAACGCCCAAGCTTGGGCATCCTCCATCCTTAACACCCAAAGGTGTTTGGGCATCTCATATTCCTTGCTGGTTTTTAGTCTCTGGTTGCTCCATAATCTAGTGAAGAAGGAAAAGAGAAGAAAAAGATTAAGGAAAGGATCAAAGAGTTGATTGCGATCCAGGCTTCATTCAGATTTACAGGCTAATTTTTTTTAGAAAAAAAAATTAATATCAAAGAGAGCTATTTTAGGCTGATTCTAAGTGGATATCCATAGAGGTCGGGCATTTGCATGGCTAAGAGAGAGCCTATTCTCTTCTAGATGCAGATTTGAAGAAAAGATTTGCGAAACAGGTATGTGATTCGATCACATATTCAATTTCAGCATATGTTCAATTTCAGCATACGAAGTAGATTCTAGTGCTTTATGTTTTATGCATGCATGATGTAGATTAAAAGGTATTTTAATCTTTTATTCTACTGTGATGTTTAGAAAAAATTTTTTTGAAACATACATGTATGCCCCGACATTAAAATTTCAATAAGTTCATCTTCAATTTTCGATAACATAGTTCTCAGAAGAATACTCCCAACTCAATCAATGTAGCTTGAATATAACCACTCAGATAGCACGCATGACCACAAAAAGTAAGTGCTGCATCATCACATTGAAGTCATGACTTTTCATATCAAAGATATTGCCGTCATTGTTACCAACACATCATGATATATTTGAGGCATAAGCATTAGAAAACTTTATGATTTTGAACCATCCATAGAAACTCTTTTTCTTCTCACCAAATAGTGAACAATATGCAGGTGGCATAAAAAATTTATCACTTTAGTGAATAAATGCAACTCCGACTGAATTCTCATTTCTTGCAAATCAAGGTAAGCTTTTGAATTATCTTTTATTTTTCTTATGATGTTCAATACTATACTGATGACATTATCATAAATATTCTTCTCAATATGCATTACATCTAGGTTATGATGAAGTAGTAGCCACTTTCAGTATGATAGTTCAAAAAATATACTTCACTTCATTCAATTCAGCTTAGCTTCAATACGCTTCCGCTTGTGAGTACTCGATGCTTTTTCAAATTTTATATTTTCAATGGCTTCAAGTTGTTTTAAAACTTTTGCTCTACTTAACTCCTCAGGTGGCAGATGTCGGTTGAGCTTACCATCAAAGTATTAGTTATAACGGGTCCTCCAAGAGTGGTTAGCAGGTAGAAACCATCGATGACTCATGACACAGATTTTTCTTCTAGGCTTTAAATGTAAGGAGGACGTATCCTTGTTGCATATTGGATATGCTAGATATTCTTTGATACTCCACCCAGATAAGGTTTTATATGCAGAAAAATTATTTATGGTCCATAAAATCGAAGCATGCAACTTAAAATTTTTTTGACTTACAGAATCATATATCTTGTCATAGCCCAAAACCAAGCCCAATCCAGCAGACCCAAGCCCAAAAAAAAAAAAAAAAAATAGAGGAATCAAATCGGGAAGAAGACTCCCGATAGGAGTCTTCTTCTCCGGCGAGATCCAGACGAAACGGGAATCTTAGGACCTCTCAGAGTCCTAGGGTCCTCTATAAAAAGACCTTCCCTTTCCCTTGGAGCCGATCATCGGCCCTTTTCCCCTCTCTTCCTCTCCGATTTTCTCGAATTAGAGCCGCGGATACCCGTCTTGTTCTCACCGTGACTGCTCACCGACGAGGTCACCGGAGGTCGAGGTGAGTTCCCTTTCTCTTCCCCTCTTCCTTCCCCTTCCTCCCGTGCCCTTGTGCGCGGCTGCCGGCGATGGGAGTCGCCGATTTTTGGTCAGAAAAAGGGACCTCTATTTTGGTCTCTTTTTTCTCGTAAATTTTCTGACGCCGGCGATCGCAATCGATCGCCGGCCATGCTCCTCCATGACCACGGGAGTGGCCCCCCTCTGCCGTCGGCCTCCACCGCAGCGGCCGTGGCCTGAACGGCTCGGCACAAGGAGGGGACCGCCGGTCCCCTATTCGGCCTGGAAGGAGCTGAGAGAAGAAGAAGAGAAAGAAGAAAAAGAAGAAAAGAAAAGAAAAAAAGAAAAGAAAAAGAAGAAAAAAAAAGAGAAAAAGAAAAGAAAAGAAAAGAAGAAAAAGAAGAAAATGAAGAAAAAGAGAAAATAATAATAATAATAATAATAATAATAATAATAATAACAAAATATATATATATACTTATATATATATAAATAAATGAATAAATAAATAAATAAATAAATAAAAATAAAAAATGATGAGAGAGAGAGAGTTTCTCTCTCTCCTGTCTCTTCTTTCAGTCTGAACCCTTACTTTCTCTTTCTGAAATTAGACTTTCTCTCTTTAGAATTTTCTCTCTCTAGATTATTTCTCTCTCTTGATGGATTTTTCTCTCTCTAAAGTTATTTCCTCTAGGATTAGCGTAGTGGAAGGCTTCATCTGATGATTTTGATCGAGTTTAGGGAAGAGTCTGATTTTAAGTGAGATTTTGATTTGGGATTTATTTAGATTAAATTTTGAATTAAAATTAATGTAAAAATATAATTTTAGATAATAGGCATGAAAGAATCTCCTAGAAGTTAGTCGATCTATTCTTTCAGTGCTCCATGAAAGATAAGTAATGAATCATCTTCTCGAGATATTTCATATTTATTCTGAAAATAAATAATTATTCTCTGAAATTATGCATGATTTATGAAATTATGTTTTGAAAGAAAAGTGCTTTTGAAATGTTATGGTATGTCGATTTATGCACATGTTCAGTGAAAAATTATGATATATTATGATACAAAAGTGTTTTGATACAGATCGGATTTATGCTCTCAGCCTAACTATGTTTCAGTGGGCCCCGCCAATGGGGATTATACGTTGGTACTCAGTAGACCCTGCCAGTGGGGGTTGTGCGCTGGTGTTTGTGGACCCTGCCAGTGGGGGTTGTGCGTTGGTGTTTGTGGACCCTGCCAGTGGGGGTTGTGCGCTATTATTCTGTGGACCCCGCCAATGGAGGTTAAACGTTGGTCATAGTCGAGGCTGTTGAGTTACGAGTGCTTTGAATCGAATCAGATTTATGATTATATTATATGTGAATATTTGAAAATATTGGATTTGCATTAAATCAGCATGAAATATATTTTTATGTTTATTTGCAGCACTATTCTTGAAAATTATATAATATCTGAAATATCTAGTTGAGATACTTGTTACTTACTGGGCTGTCTAGCTCATTACCTTTCTTTCTATTTTTCAGATTCAGATAATTAATTTCGAGCGTGGGAAGAAATATTGGGACAGAGCTTTTAGAGGCGAGATTTAGTATTGTCAACTTCATTGAACTTAGATTTATTGTTTTAGTAAAATTTTATTGGATGTAAGACATTTGACTTAATTACTTGAATTAAAGATTGAATAATAATTATTTAAATTTATTCCACTGTGATGCATTGATATCGTGATGAGATGCCTTGCATGCTTATGGAGAGATTTCTTCATGAGTATGCGGTGGTTGCCGTGACCCTCGATTCACAATCTCGGATTGGGGGCGTGACATATTTATACTTTATTTTTTCATAGCTCCTTTAGATCATCGATTAAGGATCATAGATATACATCAATTTCATTACCTGGTGCTTTCGGATTCAGAATCAATAGTGACATAAAAATAAATAATTTTTTCATACTCTTCCAAGGTGATACATTATATGGCATTAGCATCACAGGCCACATACTGTAGAAAGTATTCAAATTACCAAAGGGATTAAATCCATCTATTACTAGACCAAGCCAGATATTACGTGGATCACTCGTAAAGTGCGGATGCTTTGTATCAAAGTCTTTTCACACCATAGAGTCAGCTGGGTGGCTAAGTATATTCTCTTCCAGAACCCGCTGCTCATGATGCCATCTCATTTTTTTAGCTATTTTTGTGGACATATACAATCTTTGAAGTTTTGGAATCAATAAAAAATATCTAAAAATCTTATGAGGTATCTTCTTTCTTTTTTTATTATCGATTTTGTACCTAAGCCCACCACTTTTCGGACATTCACTTGCTTGTTTGTTCTCCTTATAAAATAATATATAGTCATTTTTGCAGGTATGTATAGGAATATAGCCAAGTCATAATTTCTGTATATATATTTTTGCTTCAGAATATGATTTCAAAAATCTCTCTCCATCAGGAAGAGCTACTTTAATCAATGCTCAATTTTGGTCAAATGACTTCTGACTCTATCAGTTCGTGATTTTAATATAAAGCAATTTGATAAAAAATTTTAATTTGGAGAACTTTACACAATTTGGATAGAGTGGCTTTTGTGCATCTCTTACAAGCTTTATAAATTGTTCAGAAGCCCTTTCTACCTGATTAATATTGTGTTCATGATCAGAACTATCTTCAGATGCACTAGCACTCATGGATACATTTGAGCGAACATCCTAATGTAAATCATCTAATAGTGAACCTATACCACCATGTTCGATAGGTTCAGCAGTATCACTATTATCTTCAATATCATCATCGCCATGCACAACTTCATTCAGATCACCCTCCCTATTATTGGATTTCGACCATGCAGTGAAAAGTGATTTTTAAAATTTTAAAATCAAACAAGTCAATAGCTTTAACGATTAAAACTATCAAGCTGAAATTCAAATCCTAGAATCACCTTGCCGATGTCGATCAAAATAAAATAAGCATGCAAAAGGGATAGAATTTTTACTTTCACCAAAAAGATAATGTGGCACATTGGTGATCTCCATGAGACTCTAAAGTAGAAGCCCTCCAATAGTGATCCACACGGAAGTTGTCCAAGATCCTTCCTAACCGGTGCACAGCCGCAGCCTTGTCTTCTTAAGAATACTACCGGCTTCGAACTCGAGGAACGATCACACCAAAACCCAGTTGCTTTCAATTTTACCATAAAATCACATCAAGAGGACACTCTATTGATATCTTACAACCTAGAATTTGATTTTAGACTCCAACACATGAAAAAATCAAACCCTAGGGCACACTAGCAACACTTACTAATTCTCTCACCACCCTTCTTACAACTTTTGCCTCTCAATTTTTTCTTGCCTTTTTCTCAGATTTTTTTTAGAATTTTTTTTAATTTACATGCCACTTATCTCTGGTTTCTATCCAAAAACCCAGCACATGGGCCATATGGGACATCTCATTTAAATAAGGAACCAAGGGACGAGAGAAGGACCAAGGGGCACCAACCTTTGGTGCTCCACTTTCTCACATGGTGAATAAATTCATCGTGTATTATTTTTGACATAGGAGAGCCTTCATATAGAAGGACTCCTTCTCTTTTTCACCTCATAAAAATCCCATAATAAATTAGCATGAATACATAAGGTATCTGGATAAGAACTTAAGGCAACTCGTTAAAATAAGTTCCTTCTTTAAGAAGGACTCTCCATCTTCACATGCTAAAAAGAGTGGGGTGGCAATTTAATTTTGGTGTGGCATCTGGTGGGTGCAAAGGAGTCTTTCTTCACTTAAAATTGTTTCAAGTTAGATAAAAATCTAATCAAAATTGACCCAATCCCATTAGGTCAAAGACAACTGGTCTAGGTTAGCTCAAACACTTTGATCTAAACCAATTTAGAAACTTGGGTTAATACAATGTGCTAGCATATCAAATTAATTATTATTTATATTAAATCTTAATTAAATTAGATCAAAGCCAAATCTCAAAGTGTGTGACCTATTGAGTTTCAAATCTAGCCAGCAATGGATCCAAACTTTGGATATAACCCTAATCTGATCAGATTAGGTCACTCGAAGAGTCCCAATCAACTAAGACTCTTCCTAATTAATTTTTGAATTAAACTCTTTTAATTTTGATAAGTCTATAAGTTAAGATTAACATCTAGCAACGTATCATGACTATCTGAAAGATTTAAAATTTTGATAAAAAATTATCAAAATACCCTTCAGTGGCTAGTTACCGTGTAATTCAATCTTTCAGTCAAACAATATTTCAGATAAGCTGTGGGCATGAAAACATGTCAAACCAAATCACTTATCTAAATATATCTCGATCTGAAGGTAATGATTCAGTTGATGATATATTAAAAACTCTTTTCTAATTATAATACTGCTTTGGCCAAAGACTTTTAGAATCACCAACCTATGAGATTATATAGGATGTTCGCTCCCCTTATTAGGAGTGACTGATCTCTTATTGATCACTCACAATCTCTATGCATACTTCACCACATCTAGAACACCCCATATAAGGATCAAAGAACTAAGTTAGGAAGTGAACCAAAATATGGATCCATGTACACAAGGTACCATGACGTTCTCAGGTGAAAAGATTACTTACACAACTCCCACTAGAGAATTATCAATTTTGATGTAAATAAGACTCTATCTGATGTTCTCTTATAGGTCTATTCAGTAAACTCATTCTCTAATGAGCACCCATATTCTTGTATTAGTGTCACCATACAAGTGGTTGTGAGATCAACCACCCTCATTTCTGAGCATACATAGGACATGCCAGTCTTGTCGATATCATTGATCTCTGACTCAATGAATCAATGATTGAGAATATTCTAGGTCATGACTATCAAAGATTTAGGTCTCACTGGCATGATCTCATCACGACCCTAAAATTATTGTCCGGACTTATGGGGTTCATTATAATCTTAAGAATAAAAAGATGCAGCATATAATGAATCAAAAATATCTATTTTATTAATAATATTAATGTCAATTATATGAGTCTGAAAGATAAATTATAGAAAATATCCTATCATATCCTGTATGCGATTGGCTTGTAGGGTATTATTCTTTCACCATACCATAACATAGCAGATGCTTC
This sequence comes from Elaeis guineensis, assembly GCF_000442705.2. Taxonomy (NCBI): domain Eukaryota; kingdom Viridiplantae; phylum Streptophyta; class Magnoliopsida; order Arecales; family Arecaceae; genus Elaeis; species Elaeis guineensis. Next base: position 91,809,615 of record NC_025998.2, on the reverse strand, counting down.
TCAATAAGTGATATGCGATGATATATCATATTGACACATCTCTTGTATGGACACTTTATCCTACTGGCACTATCAGCCATACGCCGTACAAACTCAATAAAATTTTGAACATCTTTTCGATATTTTAGCAAAAAAATATCTCTGACATTCATTTGACTTTTGTTAATATCCATCTAACAACAAAAAACACCATTAATAAAAAAGAAAATACCCCTAACATTCATTCAGACCGGATTTCAACCTATATCCTAATCCAGACCCTGGATCGGATCCCGATCCAGATCTGGATCTGACCCGAATCCTGACCAGATCCGACCTGGATCTCGACCCCTATTTTTTCTTTATTTTTTCCTTATTTTTTCTCTATCTTTTTTTCATGGAGTCTCAAATGGGTGGAGGGTTAAAGCGGCCAAATATGGAAGCTTAGATTGAGACTTCTCAAAACAAAAAAAGTAGAGAAAAAACATGAAAAAATATAATAAAAATCAGCAAAAATAAATAAAATTTCCTTTTCCCCCATAGATTCATCATTTTTTTGATATTTATGATGAAAATATTTTTGTAGCAAATAATTCTATCGCAAAAATCCTATTTTCTTGTAGTGCGAACTCAATTTAAGGTTTAGGGTTAATTTAGAGTTTAGGGTGTAGGATTAATTTAGGGTTTAGGGTTCAAAGTTAATTTAGGGCTTAAGATTTATGGTTTAGGATTTAGGATTTAGGATTTTAGGGCTTAGGGTCCATGGCACATTATCTATAGATTCTATATATACAAATATAAGGCAATTGCTACCTAATTATTTTATTATTTAAAATAATTTATATAATAAATGCATCCTATCATCAACTAATAGGTAAAGTTAGGTCCTATCTCATTCAAAAATTATATTAATTCTATAGATCTATTACAGTAATCAAATGATATGCAATAGGGGTCAAAAAAAATTTTGACAGTATTTTTTCTTAGTTCTCCTCACACGGTTGAAGATGTGTGAGGAAAACTAAAGAAAAATACTATCTAATTTTTTTTTAAACTCTCAACATACTATTTGATTACTATAATTATCTATAAAATTAATTATAATTTTTAAATTATTCAAATTAGATAATCAATTGATCAATGTACATAATTCTTTCATTTGTATAAAAATATATAAATATACGGATGCCATAGAATGTATATATTAATTAAAAGATAGATCTATGATTCTATGCAATACAAATTTTATAAAAATAAATATCTAATTAATTAGTTAAATTAATACATAATTATAAAATATAAATTCATCAAAAAAGATATGGTTGTGTAATAAAATCAAATATTGGTAATGAAAACAGATAGCAAGTAACAAGATATGGTTTGTTTAATAAAGTTGCAGAAACCAATGACATCAAAAAATTAAGGGTTGTTAATGACCACTACATCAGTATATTCAATAATATATGACAATATCAAGATTGATTGGTGCAGTGAATCTTCAAATTGTTTGACACTATATTAAGGTCCCTAAAGTATTTACTACATCTGAATGAATTGGATTTGGTGCCCTTACATAGGGTGTATTACTTTTGTAGGTTCTTGTTCGGAGAAAAGAAGGAAAGTCGTGGGTCACCACCTCTTGCCCGAATCGCCACTGCCTCTCTGGATAGTGGTCGAAAACCATTCGCAAGGGAGAATTTGTCGGTGAGGTAGGATGGGGACTCACTAGAGAAGGAACCCAAGTACTTGACCTGGTCAGGGCCGTACCACGAGTCCTGGGCTCTCTGAACTTTTCTTTTCTTTTCCTTTCTCATGTTCTCTCCTGAACCCTTTGGAAGCTTTCCGAACCCTTGCAGACGCCAACCTCCTCGGCTCCTCCCCACCACATCCCATCGATCTCCGCCACCTCCCGTTAGTCTAAAAGTTTCTCCCCACCTTGGCCTTTCCCTGTGACGCGTGGCTTCTCGTGGAGGTAACCGCGTAGACCCATCATAGAAGAAAGAAAAAAAGAAAAAGAAAAAAAAAAAACAAACCCCCTTCTTCCTCCCTTGTTTGGTGGAATTAGAAAATCCCCCTTCTCCTATTCTCCGATGCCCTAGACCTTTCCTATCTGCGGTGTCGGAGCTGTCGCGATTCCTACGGTTGGAGGTCTTCACTGGCATCGGGTCCCCACAGTCCTTTGGCCCCCGACCCCCGTGCTTGCACCCCACACCCCCCGTGACCCACCCCTCCCCTGGCTCTTGCGCCCACACCCCACCACCGCCCAGTGGCGCCTGCCACCCCTCCCCCTCCCTCCTTCCCACCCTGACCCTTCTTTTCTAGCTAGATGAAATGAAAACAAATAAAAGAGAACTGGTCTTACCTTTGTTGGCAACAGTGGCATGGAGATGTACAGTGCATGGGAGATGGTTTCGACGGTGAGGATTGATGTACGGTAAGAGAGGAAGGGGGAGAGGGAGAGAGCCGAAGGAGAGAGGTTTCGACGAGAGAGAGAGAGGGAGAGAGGGAAAGTACAGGTGATATGGAGGGACCGAGGGTTTCACGGGAACCAAGAGAGGCAGACGGAAGTGACCGAAAAAAATCTGATTTTTATTGAACTTTTAGTGATGCAAGGTTATTTTTGTCACTGAAAACTTTTAGTGATCCATTTTCATCGTTAATAATTCCTGCCAAATTTTTTTTCCACTAAAATTTTTTTCTTCTAAAAGAAATTAACCAAAAAAAGTTTCATAAAAAAATTAATTTGTGATGAAAAACAAATTTCTCTCTCTAATAAGCATTATTAGTGATGCAAAATACTTTTTCATCGCTAATAATTTTCATCAAATTTTTTTTTCTCTAAAATTTTTTTCATCTAAAAAATTTTAAACAAAAAAAAATTATAAAAAAATTAGTTTATAATGAAACAGTATTTTTCATCACTAATAGTCATTATTACCGACCAAAATATGTTTTCATTGCTAATAATTCCTGACATAAAAACCTTTCCACATAAATATTTTTTCCTCAAAAAAAATTTAACCAAAAAATTAGTGATGAAAAATATTTTCATGTCGCAAATACTTCCCACATCAAAAAATTATCTAAAAATTATTTTTCTCTAAAATAAATTTTATCCAAAAATAAATTTTTCATCGTAAATAAATTTTTATTTGATGCATGGAGCATGTGCATGCCATTCAATGCATCAGATGCGTACGGACTCGCATGACACACGATGGACAGGTGCAGATGCATGCCACCTATATTATGGTTGCGAACAGGGACAACGAGAACTCCGATGTGATGTAGAGAGTACAAAATTTTCAATAATTTTTAGATCGTTCGATGCGAAGTGGCATGCACATTGTTTGATGCAATGCGGGATACATGCTATTCGATGCTCATGATTTTTGAAGTGCAAATGAGCTGGATTGATCCGTGACCCAATCTGAATCATTTCGATTAGATCGATCCAAAATTTTTTATCATAGATAATTGAGCATTAGTGATGGAAATATAGCATCCATCAATGATTCATCCCCTTCGACTTTTGCCACACTCGAGTCGACATTTTTTTCTTTTTTGAGTAAGCCTGACGGTCCAAAAACCCTTAAAATTTGGAAGTTAATGCAAAACGAGAAGGATAGGAGATGAACAAGATGAGTGGAAGAAGAAGTTTGAAGAGTTGCAAGTCTGGACTTTACGGCTGGTTAAAGAGAATGTTAGTACAATAGAGGGGTAAAAGTCGGTGGAGAAAAAGAAGCAGGGCAAAAGTCGACAGAGAAAAACTTTCATCGTAAATAATCACTCATTTATTTTTTTAAAATTTTTAATTTTTTATTAATTATTTATGATGAAAATTTTGCATCAAAAATAATTTAGTATTTACAATGAAAAATAAATTTCTGTCACAAATATAACTTATTTGTGACTAAAAATTTTCATCACAAATAATCTATCATTTATTTTTTTTAAATTTTTGATTTTTCATATATTATTTGCGATGAAAGTTTTTAGTCACAAATAATTTATATTTATAATGAAAATATTTTTTTCATCATAAATGCTCTATTATTTATGATAAAAAATATTTTTCATTATAAATAATATATTATTCACTATGAAAATATTTTTTCATTGTAAATATAAGTATTTGTGATAAAAGTATTTTCGTAACAAATAATTTTATCATAAAAATCTTATTTTCTTGTAGTGGTTCAAAATTTCCAATGGTTGGATTTTTGAATCAGAGATCTTTTGAGAAAAGATTTTTGGTGTGGCACTAGTAGAGATTTGAAGATATTTAGGTGGTAGTGCAATCTATTCTTGAAAAAAAAATTAGTAGTGAACTTGTAAAGAAGGCTGCAGCACTATATCAAATTGGGAAGGATCCTAATCTATCCTGTGTGGATCACCGTTGGAGGACATCTATTTTGGTATCTTATAGAGACCATCCTCGCATCGGTTCATCATCTTCGAGAAGGTATAAATTCTACCTTATATGCTTGCATGATTTATTTGATTAATATCTAGAAGGTGTTCCTTGGGTTTGTGTTTCAATTGTCCAGTTTTAAGTGTTAAAACTTATTTTTAAAAATGTAAAAAATTTTGAAAATCACATTCCACTGTGTAATCGGAACCAAATATTAGCTTCTTTCTCAATTGATTCTTTAGCTTTTAATATGCTTGAAATTGGCTAGAGAAGGAGTTTTGGCTGTTAAAAGGATTGAGCTAGCCATTAGAGATAAAAATTAGCCGTTAGAAATCAAATCTGAATTTCTATAGAACTAGCCGTTGGACTTTGAGTTGACTCGAATAGGATTCGAGTTGACTCAAGCTATATACGAGTCTGCTCAAGTCTTTTTCCCAAAAACACAGCTTTCTATCTTTTTCTGCAACTTTAGCTCAGATATTTGAGTCGACTCAAGCTACTGCTCGAGTTTCTACGAGTCCACTCGAATTTATGCAAATCTATTTGAATTTTTTGCCCTTTTCCTTTTGAATCGAGTCAGATGACACTCAAGTCGACTCGAGCATATGTTGGCTAAAAGTCTAGCATATCAAAATCTTCTTTTCTTCTTTTTTCAGTTTGAGTCGACTCGGATGAAATTTGAGTCGATTCGAATGACAGCCAACTAAAAATTTTTGAATAAATTTCTGCATGAGTGGCTTTTTGATTTCAACTTTTAAGGGCTTCTTCCACTTTGATTTTTATGATCTTTTCCATCATGAAAGCTTCCAAAAATTTTTTGTTTGAGTTTGATTTGAGCATTTAAAATCATTCTTTTGATACTTTACAATCTTCCTGAAACATGAACTTAATCAAGCTATTAGTTCCATCAATATACTCAAAGGTTTTGGAATCATCAAAAATAATTATGAGGTTAACAGTTTTCATGCATGCAGATTTCAAAATTATAACGTAGCAAAAATCTAGATTAAAACTTTTTTTAATCTAATTAGCATACATTAGATCTAATCTACAAAATAACTAACAGGATCCTTTACATGAGAGATAAGATTTAGAGATCTAAAATTATAAAATAGATGAATAGGATCCGATCTTATATCTTTGCACGAGTAGATCTTCACCATAATTTGATAATCTATAGATGTCTTTTCAGATTTTTTTATAGCTGCACACGCATCTAACCTCTACAGGTATCCACACGAGACTGATCTAATTAGGAGATCTTGATCTCACCGGGGTGCTAGCTCTCTTACAGAGATCGTTCCTTGGATGCTGAAATATTTATCTTCTTTTTCTCTTCTCAAGAGAACAACAAGAACTGGAGGAAGGAGGAGATAGGCATACACATCTTAGGTGTCCAACTCTTAGATGTGTGGAAGAGGGAGAGGGAGAGAGGGCATGAAGATCTTAGGCATCCAACCACTTGGACATTGCATGCAAGGAAGAAAAGAAGTAGGCATCCAACTCTTTTGTATGCCACCCTTTCTTTTCCTTTTATTTTTAGCATGCGTTCTCCCTTTCTTTCATGCTGATCCACCTTCTTATTTGATAAGGAGGTGCTAATTTAAATCCCTTTTTGAATCTCATGCAAAACCTAATCCTATTAGGGTTTGTTATGAGATAAGGGTCTTGAGTCACATGGACTCTCCTCCTTTTTGGTGCTAACCCTTTCAATGCCTAACTTTCTTTTGCACCAACTAATCCATATGCTGTTAGATGTGTGCCCTAGATGCCAGATCGACTGACACATTCTTGTACAAATCTAAGGGCAAATTTATAATTTTGACTATAAATGAATGAAAAAGGTTATTCTTCTATTACATTGTGTACATTGTGTCTATGATACATCCTTTGAGTTAGTGGGAATGTAAATTCATATTTTTAAGAGTTGAAAATTTAAGACATAAATTTACATAACTAACTCCTAAACAGCTCCTGACCATAAGATCATCACGAGGATGGTGATCGATTCGGAAGGTTGGTGTACGATCGCTTCCTTAGGATAGATGTATCTTGAGTCTACAGTGTGGAGACATCAGAGTGAGAGTACAGATATTTATTGAGAATGAGAGTATTGAGCGTGACCATATCAAGCAGTCATAAGGAAGTCTACCTTCTTGTCGATGACTAGCTCGATGCTGCAGTTGTGTGTTTAGTTCTTTGACCTGAGGTGCATCGACAGTTCACCTTGAGTGTGTTATAGTTTGACTACACCATAACTCGATCTCCTAGCCATTCGAAACTCTGAGGTGTATGTTGGCTGTAGCATATTCATTGTAGGAACTAGGTCGCACCAAGATGGGATCTATCAACCTCGGTAGATGAGAGGAGTAGTCCTATGATAATTGAAAGATTGAGTTCTTAAGCCCATGGCCATGGTAGAGTGAAATAATGGAAAAGAATTTTTTATTAAGATTTTAAATCAGACTCGGATCGATCGATTAACTCATATAACTGATGTTGGATTTGACGAGTTCACCTTAACCCTAAGTCAGTCGGGACTCATGATAGAGGAACTCAATCACAAAGGTAACTGCATCGAGAGGTTCATCTTCAGTTCTGATGGGTTGCCACCACATACTGCTCGATGTCACTAATGGATTTTGAGAGTAATTAGAATGATATTGATGATCGATCATTCTAATTGTCTGAATCAGAAGAGTTCTGGTCCATCGAAAGGAGTTTTGATGATGTCGATGATGAGATCACGACATGTCTCATTACCATATGAAATTGAACCTAACTGGATCACACAAATAAGGGTTAGGATCTAGATGTCATCAATTGGGCTAACTCAATTGATTTGGATTAGATCCAATTAGGTTCAAGGAAATCGTGCTAGCACACGATTGAGCCTAACTTTCTCCTCGTGTAATCTTTTCTGTCTCTACTGAGCCAAATATGATTTGACTCATCCAGAGAACCTTGAAAAGGTTTTTTTTAGTCTAAATGAAGCTTGTCCTGCTCAGAAAAGGCTTGTCTTAATTCATGAGATGAATTTAAGACAACACCTGCTAATTTCTAGCACCTGTCAATTTTATTTTAGGATATCTGTCAAAAGTTGACATATGAGTTTTAAACTGAAGAGGACTCATTGGAGGATTTTTATGGAGTATCCACATACTAAAATCTAATTGAATTGGGTGCCATAATCAGATTATGGTATGAGCCTAATTGGATTAAAGTGGGCGCCCCTAATGGATAAGAACCAAAGAGTCCTGATAAACATGGACTCTTTGGCGCCACCTTGATTGAGCTTATCCAATGTTGCTGCCAACTTAGGAGAGAGAATGGGGTTCTTATCTGATGTGATCAAATGATATCACTCTACCAATCAGAATTTTTTCAAAATTTATTAGAATTTTTTGATTGGTTGAATGATGTGGCACTGCGCAGCATACAGGGTCTATATAAACCCTGCTGCGCCAAGAGTTTCATGGAAGAAATTATTTTATGCACAAAAGATGTGGTTCTTATCTGATATGATCAGATGACATCACTCCACCAATCAAAATTTTTTCAAAATTTATTGGAATTTTTGATTGGTTGAATGATGTGGCACTGCGCAGCATACAGGGTCTATATAAACCCTGCTACGCCAAGGGTTTCATGGAAGAAATTGTTTTATGCACAAAACCCAATAGCTGCTGCCCCCTCCCCTCTTCTCTACATCCTTCCTACTCTCCTTCCTCTCCTCTTCATGTCCAAAGAGTTGGATGTCCATCTGGCAAAGATCCAAGGCATGGTGACGCCTGGAACAGAAAGCTGTAGGACATCTTCGACAGGCTGCTGCTCCAACTTCAGAAGGAGTTCTGAAGTACTTTCAAATCAGATAAAGATCTAATTTTTGGAGCATAGATTCATGAGGAGAATATGTTCTAGATCTTATCTTAGTGGATATCGGTAGAGACCAGGCACTTGTGTGGCTACATCAGAATCTCGTGCTGTGCAGAGATCATCTACAGGGTAATCAGATTACCCTTGAGGTACTTTTCTTTCATCATAGTTTTAGATTTAATTTTAGATTTTAAATATCAAATAATAAAATTAGATCTAAAAAATTAGATTTAAAATATATAGGATAAATTTTTTAAAAATTATTCCATCCCAGATTTGATGAAATCTGGAAGATCCTACGAGGAAAAGCAATTTTTCCCCCCTTCAAGTGGTATCAGAGCCAGGTTGTTGGCTCTATTTCAGATCTAATTTAGATCTAATTTTAATTTTAATTTATTTGATATTAAATAATTTTAGATGTCACATCAGATATGATAGGATCTGAAATCAAAATATTTAAAATTAAATCTAAGAAGATCTAACATGCATAAGATGCATGACTAGACTAGGATTAGTTGAATCCATGAATGATCTTAAGTTTTATATTTTAATGAGATTAAAATATAAATTAAATCTAATTTATTTTCTATTTTTTTTATATTATAAATATTATAATCAGATCAGAAAATAAAAAATAAAATTTTAATTTTTCTATAAAATTGATCTGCAGCATGCCTAGACTAGTTGTAGAATTATTCTAGTAACTTATCTAGAATAGATTTAATTTTGAATAGTTCAATTTAAATATTATTTTTTAGATATTACATGTGATGTATTAGATCTGAAAGCATATTAATTAAATTAATTTTTGATACATGAGATGTATGCAAAGCATGTATTAGTTAGATCTTAAATTGTATATGTGATATGTTAATTTAGATCTAACTAGTTTTGTAGTTAAATTTATATTTCTGATTAAGGTGTTCCTCATGGCCGTGCGGTCATAAAAATAAAGTAAGATTTTAAGACCCTTTCTTTCCATTCAATGGGGTGTTCATACGATGTGTAGGGGTGCCGCACGTTCATCCTTAATCAGAAATCAAAACTTACTTTTCTGCAAAATCCTAGATCCTGAAACCTTAAGATTTATTTTACATACTTTGTTTATGAACCCAAACTTAATTAATGAATTAATCTTATGAAATTAAGTTAGGTCTAAAATTGAGAATTTCAGATCTAAGGTATTTTTATAAAATTGGGTTCGGATTTGGGTAGCTCAATTAGGTCTAGCGGTTGATCAAATCGAATCAAGAGTTGGTTAGGTGGGATCATGAAAGCTAATAATTGACCAGTCTAATAGGATTAAGTCTAGGTCAAGATCGAATCACATTTAGATGTGACTCGATCAAGTTAAGACCTAATTTGGCTCAGTGGTTAGAGCCTGGATTGTAGGCTAACCTAATTAGTTCTGGTTCGATAATTTGGTGTCTAAGGTAAGTTGGGCAGATGCGACCGATTGGTTTTTAATTGGGAGCTACTCGACTCGAATGCATTCTTATCGAGTTAATGGCATATCCCTCTCACCGATCTCACTTATCTGGCCATATGTGTCGACTCAGTTCTGATTAGAGGTGGCTAACAATTTGAGCTAACCCATGCCATTAGATTAGTCATAATTGTTATGACTATGTCAAGTCAAGTTTAATGAGACCTAAATAAATCTCTTTAAGAAAATATTAAGTGTAGGTCTTCCACCATTGTGGATGTGTGGGCCCTTCCCGGGATTGATTGTTCTTGGCTGGTTACAGTGGCTTAGTTGCATCGAAAAGATGCAACCATGTCCATTAGGCATTGGATACTACGGATTAGAGGATGGGTTGGGCTCAATATTCTGGATACGGTGAGGGACCCAATCAGGAATCTAGTTCGTGCAAATGGTGGGTTTGACTTAACTAAGGATTGGAGCAATATCCCAGACACGGTGAGCTTCATAAATTAGAGACCAAATTTTGGATGCACCATAATTAGAGAATCATTGGACAAGAGTTGTCCACTCATCGGTTGACCCATCATCAATAACTGTTAGGTGAGGTGGTGAGCCAGTCGGTGAGACAGCACCACCCACTAAAAATCACTGACCATGGAGATTTTCACATCTCTACCAAGGAAGTGTAGGGATCTGAGAAAATAGTGGGAGCCTAATTTGTTTAAAAATAAAAAATCTAAATAAATTGATTGAGTCTGATTACAAAATCTAACTAGAAACTTTTGACTCTCTACAGAAAACATGTCTGCCTCAAACCCCCAGACCAAAATTCTAGACACCCATAGACTGACTGGATCCAATTTCAAAGACTGGTTGAGGAACTACAGAATTATTCTGAATTTCAAAAAATTAACTCATGTCTTAGACCAGGACCCACCTGCCATACCAGCACGTCTGACTGCTGAACAGAGAGCGTCTCTAAAAAAGTGGACGGATGATGATAACAAAGCAATGTACTACATATTGGGTGCAATGTTTGATGACTTGCAGCACCAACATGAGAACATTTTGACTACCTACCAAATGTTGGCTCACCTACAAGAGTTGTTTGGTGAACAGAGTCATGCGGCCAAGTATCAAGTCTGTCAAAGACTTTTTAAGGCCAAGATGCATGATGGGCAGTCAGTCCAAGATCATTGTTTGACAATGATCAAGGATCTTGAGGAGCTTGAGAAGCTCGGTATCATCTTAGATAAGGATTTTTAGATTGATGTGATCCTTCAGTCCTTATCCGATGCATATGGTCAGTTCATCATGAACTTCTATATGCATAAGATGCAGTGTACCTTGGCCGAGTTAATGAACATGCTGGTTATGGCTGAGCTTTCTATGAAGGGTTCAAAAGGCTCAGTTCTTACTGTAGAGCGGACTTCTTTCAAGAGAAAATCTTTTGAAAAGAAAAAGAAGTCTGCGAAGAAGCAAAAGATGGATGACAAGAAAAAGAAGACAGAACCGAAGAAGAAGGCTGCTAATAAGGAAAAATATTTTCACTACCAATCAGACAGCCATTGGAAGCGGAACTGTCCTCAGTACCTGACCACCTTGAAGAACAAGAAGGATAGTCCTTCTGGAGGTATGCTCATTTTAGAATCTAATCTTACGATTTCTTCTGCATCCAGTTGGGTGCTTGACTTTGGTTCTAGTGCTCATTTGTGCACTTCTATGCAGGGTCTTGAGGAGAGCAGGAGGCTGAGGGATGGGGAGATGATCTTACGTATCGGGAACGAAGCAAGAATTGCTACTGTGGTCATGGGAACCTACCCTCTATGATTACTGTTAGGATTAAATTTAGTTTTAAGAAACTGTTATTATGTGCCTGCAGCAAGCAAGAATTTGATTTCTGTTTCATGTTTAGCACAAGAAGGCTATGTGATTAGCTTTTATAAGGACCATTGTGATATTTTTTATGAAAATAATAAAGTTGCAGATGGTTTTCTTATTAACGGTCTCTATCAGTTACATATTGATGTATCTGTATTTAATATTCAGTAAAATGTGAATGCCATAGGAATTAAAAGGCCTAGAGATAGTCTAAATAATAAGTATCTGTGGCACCTAAGGCTAGATCATATAGCAGAAGACAGGGTTAACAAATTGGAGAAATCTAGGCTATTGAGTCCGTTGACTTCCGATGAAGTGAATTTTAGTGCAGGGATAAAATGATAATTTTAAAACTTTTTTAAAATTACTATTTTACTGTGAAAATTATCAATTAATCTAATTAATTAATATGTATAAACCCTACACAAGGATCTAAATATGATATATACATAGCATGCATTTAAATTTAAAATTTAAACTTCTACAGTAAATATTTTACTGTTATGTGTTCAGAACATATTACCTTTGTGCGGGTAGTCGATCACTGTAATCTGATCACCGTTGGGAGGATCTGATCATCACAATGCAGTCACATAGTATGTCAGGCCTCTGTGGATCATCCACACGAAGCTTTCGATCTGATCGGCTCCTCACGAATGCTAGTTCGTGGCTGAACCCTTTTGATGGCCGATGTTGATCGAACTCCTTTGATCTTGATCTGTCGACTCCTCAGATACTCTGGATCATTAGCAGATGTACTTGAGAGGTTGATGATGCTCTCCCTAAAATTTGATGGGCTCACGACACTCGTAGCTCACTTTCTCACTTCCCGAACCCCAGGCTGAAACCCTAGGGTACACTCTGAAGAAACTTGCATCCACTTGTTTCTTTCCTTTCTCTCCTTTTCTTTTTTTTTCCATGCAGGAAAGCTCTCTCATGCCACTCTTCTCTCTCAGATGTTGTATGCACATGCCCTATCTTATCTCCTTTTTAAAACGATGCAAGACCGCATCTTTGCAGTATTTTTACCGCGTGAGAGGATAAAGATAAGTGGTTGCTCATTTGAATTCAAATCGAATTTGAATTCAAATGCAAAACAACCCATCCTTATCCACTCTGGGCATGAGAAGAGAAGGGCGTGGGCTCTCTTGTGCATGGATAATTTTCACAAGAAACCATTTCTCGTGTGGAAGAAGTGGCACACAAGATAAAAGGTGGGCGCAGAGATTTGTTATCCATTCGAATTCAAACATCTTTTGAATTTGAATGGCCAACCAATCTCATCCTTATCCATTCAAAATGATGCACAAAGAAGGGGTGTGGGATGGCTTCTGCATGGGAGAAAATTCATGAGAAGTTGTTTCTCGTGAATTCAAATGGGTGCATAAGAAGTGAGGTGGCGCAGGGAGATTAGTTAAGGTGGTTTGAACCTAATTGAGCCAACCTAATCAAAATAGGTTAGGCACAATTAGACTAAGTTAAACCCAACTTAATTAGACTTAATTAGGCTCAATAAAATTTTAATCTAATCAGAAATTGACTAAGCCCAACTCCTGATCAAATCAGTGACCAAAACACCTTAGCGATTAGGTCAACACTTAACCTAATCGGGTCAAACCCAACTGAATCCAATTCAATTGGACTTGATCCAAAAATAATTACTCAATCAAATTGAGTTAATTAGTGATCAAATCACTAATTAAACATTTCATAAATATTGAGTCCAAATTCGATGGGCAATTGGACATCAGAGTCCATCGATATGAAATCCTGATCAAAAAGTCCCAAACCAGTGGGACTCTTGACCCCGATATCCAAAATGTGTGGTACTTGTGATCAGAGAATTTTGATTCTTGATCACAGAGTCCCAGACATATAGGACTCTTCATCAGCCATTAGATCAGATAGGAACCTCTAATGTGCGTGACCCCGCAGGTTCGAACCTAAGCTGGTAGCATAGGAACCAATTCCTGTACTAATCGAAGTGACCATCTAGCAATGGTACCCAACGTCTGGATAGGATGAATAGTCACAATCACAACACTCAGAACCTACGTGAATATGGTTACTATATAATTCATCCCTTTTGACCCCTGTGTATAGGACGACTCAGGATTAAACTATCAACCCTGATTAGATCATCCGAATCGTGCTCAATTCAAACAGTCCTGTGACTCATCACTGGACTACCCTGGCCAAGATTTTGCTAAATTGAAACATGACTGTACACAGCTCCTGAATTGGAGTAGTCAATCCCATCTTGGCACATGCACCGACAAGTCAAGTACTTGACTACATCCAGCATCCTTCCGTCACTGAATTAAAAATTCAGGTAGTCCAGTGCCTAAGTGCAGTGAGTTGCTTGCAAGTCACCGTGGCGGTCTTAGGTCAGAGGGATAGTTATACCCATATCCCATCGGAGCAAATCTTGATAGCAGAAAAAGCTCCAGAGTCGGTCACGTTCAGTGCAGATGTACCCTTATATCTTACCTATATGCCATACCAGTGTCTCCACACTCCTTGGTTAAGAGGACAACCAACCCATATGGCACACAACGACCTATGCTTGATAAACGTTGTTGTCCTTGGTAACAACTTATCATTTGATCGCGAACAGGTTTAAGGACTAAACGACAAATCCTCCTTTGTCAAGTCTAAATAGTCCTAAGGACTCCACCACAACACAGGAGTTTATTAGAAGATGAAACAATTTATGATGAAAGTGTCAAAATAATTTTTATTTATTTATAATTTATATACTAATACAGAAATGAGCACAACCGTCAACAGACTGACGATTGACTTTGGGATACTATTCCCAACAATCTCCCACTTGGCCTAAAGCCAATCGGTGCAGTATCTAATACCCATCTTCGACTTGAAGTCATCAAACTCCTTCACCGCAATGGCTTTAGTGAATGGATCGGCCAGATTCTCTTTTCCATTGATCTTCTGAAGGTCGACGTCACCTCGATCCATGATTTCTCAGATGAGATGGTAGCGGTGCAGAATATGCTTCCTCCGCTGGTGTGCCTTCGGTTCCTTCACCTGAGCAATGGCTCCAGAGCTGTCACAGTAGAGCAGAACTGGACCAACAAGGGAGGGTGCTACTCCGAGCTCGGTGATGAATTTTCTCAGCCACACCGCTTCTTTGGTAGCATCTGATGCAGCAACATATTTTGCCTCACAAATTGAATCAGCTACAATGTGCTGCTTGGAACTCTTCCAGCAGACAGCCCCACCATTAAGGGTAAAAATAAATCCCGACACACTCTTGCTGTCATCATGATCAGACTGAAAAATAGAGTCGATAAATCCTATAAGTCTCAAGTCCGATTCACCATAAACAAGCCACTGGTCCTTAGTATTTCTTAAATACTTCAGGATGGTTTTAACAACCTTTCAGTGATTCTCCCCTGGATCAGATTGGTATCTACTCACTACCCCTAGTGAGTATGCCATATCTGATCGTGTATATGTCATGGCGTACATGATAGATCCCACTGTCGAAGCATATAAAATTCTACCCATACGCTCTTTCTCTTGAGGTGTTGTCAGACAATCCCTCTTCGAGAGAGAAATTCCATGGCCTATCGGTAGATAGCTTTTCTTGGAATTCTCCATGCTGAACCTCTTCAGCATAGTATTAATGTACGTGGACTGGGATAAGCCAAGCAACTTTTTAGATCTATCCCTATAGATCTTCATCCCTAGGATGTAGGAAGCTTCTCTCAAATTCTTCATGGAGAACTGTGACGACAGCCAAATCTTTATTCCCTATAATGCAGAGACATCATTCCTGATTAAGAGAATGTCATCCACATACAATACAAGAAATACTACTACTGGACCATTAGCTCACTTATAAATGCAGGGCTCTTCTCCATTCTTAACGAAGCCATACGTCTTGATCATCCTATCAAAATGTATGTTCCAACTCCGGGATGCTTGCTTAAGTCCATAAATGGACCTCTGTAGCCTACATACCTTAGACTCATCTGTGGATATGAATCCTTCAGGTTGTATCATATACACCTCTTCATCCAGCTCTCCATTTAGGAAAGCTGTCTTCACATCCATCTGCCAGATTTCATAGTCCAGATGGATAGCTATCGCAAGTATAATCTGAATAGATTTGAGGATTGCCACAAGAGAAAACATCTCATCATAGTCTATACCATAACGTTGACGATATCCCTTGGCAACCAGATGGGCTTTATAGGTCTCCACCTTTCCATCTGCGCCCCTCTTCCTCTTGAAGATCCACTTACACCCTATGGGTTTTACTCCTTCGGGTGGGTCAACCAATGTCCACACATTGTTGACCTTCATGGACTCTATTTCGGATTTCATGGCCTCTAGCCATTTCTCAGAGTCAGGTCTCTGCATCGCATCCATGTAGGTGATCGAATCCTCATCGTTTTCATCAAGTTCGACAGGATCGCCATCCTGGACCAAGAAACCATAGTATCTGTCCGATTGACGTGGTACTCTATCAGATCGCCTTAAGGGTGCAGGAACAATGGACTTCAGATCTGATCTAACCAAATCCGGTTCAGGTTCAGCTACTTGTATCGGTTTTTCCACCTGCTGAACTTTCTCAAGTTCGACCTTAGAGGCAACAGTCCTTTCACCAAGAAACTTCTTTTTTAAAAAGATTGCCTTAAGGCTGACAAACACCTTTTGCTCATCAGCTAGGTAGAAATAATACCCTTTGGTCTCTTTTAGGTACCTTATGAAATATCACTTGTCAGACCTAGGTCCAAGCTTATCCGTAATTAAACGTTTAACATAAGCCGGACACCCCCAAACCCTATGGTGCGAGAGTACTGGCTTACGTCCTATCCATATCTCATATGGCATTTTGGTTACAGACTTACTCGGAACCCTATTTAGAAGGTAACAAGCTGATTCGAGAGCATATCCCCAGAGAAAGATCGACAGACCAGCAAACCCCATCATGGATCGAACCATGTCCAACAAGGTCCGATTCCTCCTTTCAGACACACCATTATGCTGTGGTGTTCCAAGAGGAGTCCACTAAGAGAGAATCCTATTCTCCCCAAGATATGTCAGAAACTCATTGAAAAGGTATTCACCTCCTCGATCAGATCGAAGAGTTTTAATACACTTTCCAGTTTATTTTTCTATCTCATTTCGGAATAGTTTAAACATTTCAAATGACTCCAACTTATACTTCATTAAGTAGACATACCATATCTCGATAGGTCATCTGTCAAGGTTATGAAGTAGAAATATCCACCTCTTGCACTTGAGCTCATGGGTCCACATACATCAGAATGTACCAGACCCAAGAGTTCACTGGCTCGCTCACCTTTTTCAGTAAAAGGTGACTTGGTCATCTTTCCAAGAAGACAGGACTCACAGGTTGGAAGTGATTCACAATCACCAACTTCAAGAATTCCTTCTTGAGCCAATCTGTTTATCTTGTTCTTATTGATATGACCTAGCCTACAGTGCCAAAGGTAGACTTCTGACACATTATCTATTCTAGGGCATTTATCGGAGGTTTGAACCACATTAACAGGCTGTGATAGTAAGTAAATTCCACTATTTAGTTGTCCAACAAACATTGTAACACCATTCAAAATGATATTGCAAATATTTTTTTTTATTAAAAATTCATAACCGTACATGGCCAAAAGGCCTACAAAAATAATATTTAATAAAAAGTTTGGATAATAGTGACATTCACTCAGAATTACATTACGAGAATTGATTACAAGGTTCATGATTCCTAAAGCTAGAACTGGAACTTTGCTTCCATCTCCAACGTTCAGGAACCTCTTGCCTTCATCAAATCTCCTACTGACCTGCAGACCCTGCATCGAATTATAGATATGATAAGGACTTCCAGTATCCAATACCCAGGCAGTAGTATCACAAATGAAAAAGTTGTAAGGTGTTATCATATAATTACCTTGCTTCTTCTTCGGCCTGTTCGGATCTAGGGAGGCAATGTATAGAGGACAGTTCCTCTTCCAGTGCCCCTGCTTCTTGCAGAAGAAGCACTCCGTCTGGCTCTGGTTGGGCTTGCGCTTCTTGGTCTGACCTTGTACTAACGTCCTAGCATGCAGCTACACCTTCTTATTCTTCTTCTTCTTGTTCTTCTTCCCTTTCTTAAAGGGTCGACGAGCAAAAGAAGATCCTCCCACAACATTTATCGACTCCTTATGGAGCTGATGATCCTTCTCAAAATTTTGTAGCAACCCCAACAAGCCGTGGTAGTTCACTGCAGGCTTTATCATCCGAAAATAAGTAAGGAAGGGGAGGAAGGACTTGGGCAAAGAATTAAGGATCGCATCCTTACCGAGCTGCTCGTGCAAGGAAAAGCCCAGTTTACTTAGGCGCTCAATCATTTCGATCATGTATAATATATGATCGATGACTGAGGCCCCATCCCTCATCCAAGCATTGAAAATGGCACAACTAGTTTTGTGCCTTTCAACGTCGTCCGGCGTGCCAAAGGAGTCATTCAACATTTGAAGCATCTCCTGTGGCTGGGCATTCTTGAATCTGTGGCTGAACTCATCATTCATTGCCACTAGCATTATACACCGAATGGTGGTGCGGTCGTTGAGCCACTTCTGGTAAGTGTCTCAGACCGTCCCTCTAGCATTTGGGGATGGCTCCTCAGGTGCCGAATCCGTTACTACATAAAGGATCCGCTCATGCTCAAGGATGATTTTCAATTTTTGATATCAGCTATTGAAATTAAGTCCCATGAGCTTGTGATTATCTAATAATGACCAGAGCGACAGGGTAGTGGCCATAGCTGCATAAAGAAAAATCAGACCTCTATTAGTATATAAATTATTAATACTAAAGACTTGGACTTTAGTCTAAAGTTTCTCTCAGTATTTTTACGAACTGATAGCCTCAACCTCCAATTCGAGGAATTACTTTAATTCTTTAGTGGGTACTAGAATCCACACAGACTACACACGAGCCCAACTTTGGTTGGTCAACCCATGTGCATCTATGGGTAGGTTCATAATCAGTTGTTTCTCTAAACAACTTCTAGTAATAAATTTTGCCCCAGAACCTAATCAGTAGGCTTTGGCCTCCACTGAAAAGATCTGGTTAGGTCCAACCATTAACATGATTTGATTTGGTGAATCGGACCAATAAATGATCAGGCCCGACTTTGGCTGGCCAACCTGACCACCATCAGAAAGACTCAACCAAATTATCATACTATGAATGATAATTCCATTAGTCAATAAGCACCAGGCATTTGGGCCTCCAGTGATTATTAAACTAATGGACTCATTATCACTCACTTAATAGGAGGTTATGACTTAGTTATCACTATAACTTAATCATTTTAGGGACCTAATAATTTTGAGAATTTTATTAAAGGATAGAAGAGAAGAAATTAACCAGCCAATTTCAATCCTCCCACTAACTTCACCAAGTCAGATTAAAAAAAGATTTAATTAAAGTCGGCATTAGGAGCACCTAAATCAGTCACACTAATTTACCTAATGACATGGGTGAGCCCTAATCACCAAGTGATCTAATCAAAACCTAACTCACCAGGTTGGCCAGGTAAGTGAGATCAGTGGTGGGGATATGCCATTAACTCGTCAGAGATCGAATCAATGCGAGTAGCTCCCACTTAAGAACCACTGGTCAAACTGCCGAACTTACCTTAGACACCAACCGGTTCATTAGTTTTAATTTGATCAACTTAGTAAATAGGGTTCCACCGCGTAGCCATGAATTAAGTCCATCTTGGTCTAGTTAAAGACATGGACCCATTCAACTACAATTATTGGAGTTGAGTCTAGAGTGTCCTTGACCTAATCTAATTTAACTTTTGATTAGATTTGACCAATTACTCTAATTGAGTCCATTTCTTTAAGCTAACCTTAGGTCTAACCCAATTATGGACCTAATCCATCTAACCCATTGACCCACAAGTTTATGCAATTGTCTTAGGTCTTAATTCACAATTCTAGACCAACTTTACAATACTTAATTCTTTTAATTAAGTATTTGGGTTGATGGGTCAGAGTTTGATTTTTCGAAAATAATTTTTAAATTTGAAAGGTTTTATTTTTTGTTCACCAAATATGTTGACTCATTTCACAAACAGATCAGCACATTTCATAAACAGCAATCATATTGCTAATTATATAACAAAAAATAACTCAATCAAAATAAATCATGAATATTCTTTTAGATCTAATCTAACACATTCATGATAAATTTTATAATTAAACCTTTATAATTAAGTCCTTTCACTGCTTCGTCTGTATGGGATATAATTGCAGCGGCACCCCTACCGCCATAGGAGAATACCATCGAATGGGAGGAGAGGGCCTTTAAACCCTACTTTTCTCCTATGACCGGATGACCATGGCAACCAACCCAATTAGACTACTTGCTACTTGGATCAAGTATATCTAAATATATCAATTTCAAAATTTAAATGTCAAATTTTAAATTTTAAATTTTGAATTTTGAATTTCAAACAAATTTCAAATTTCAAATTTTTGAATTTTAAATTTTGAATTTTGAATTTTAAATTTCAAATTTGAAATTTCAACCAAATTTCAAATTTTAAATTTCAAATTTTTGAATTTTTAAATTTCAAATTTCAAATTTTAAAATTTAAATTTTAAATTTTAAATTTTAAATTTCTAAATTTTAAATTTTGAACAAATTTTAAAATTTAAATTTCAAATTTTAAATTTTAAATTTAAACTTTTAGATTACAATTTAATCTATGCATGCATATATATATATATATATATATCATATTTTAGAACTTGCTCTGATACCATTTGAAGTGAATTTTAGTGCAGGAGTAAAATGGTAATTTTAAAACTTTTTTAAAATTACTATTTTACTGTAGAAATTATCAATTAATCTAATTAATTAATATATATAAATCTTACACAAGGATCTAAATATGATATATACATAGCATGCATCTAAATTTAAAATTTAAATTTCTATAATAAATATTTTACTGTTATGTGTTCAGAACACATTATATTTGTACGGTAGTCGATCGTCATAATCTGATCACCGTCAGGAGGGTCTGATCATTGCAACACAACCACACAGTGTGTTTGACCTCTGTGGATCATCCACATGAAGCTTTCGATCTGATTGGCTCCTCACGAATGCTAGTTCGTGGCTGAATCTTTTTGATGGCCGATGTTGATCGAACTCCTTCGATCTTGATCTGCTGACTCTTTGAATGCTCTGGATCATCAACAGATGCACTTGAGAGGTTGATGATGCTCTCCCTGAAATCTGGTGTGCTCACGATACTCGTAGCTCACTTTCTCACTTCCCGAACCTCAGGCTAAAACCCTAGGGTACACTCCGAAGAAACTTGCACCCACTTGTTTCTTTCCTTTTTCTCTTTTTCTTTTCTTTTTCCATGCAGAAAAGCTCTCTCATGCCACCCTTCTCTCTCAGATGTTGTATGTGCACGCCCTATCTTATCTCCTTTCTAAAATGATGCAAGACCGCATCTTTGCAGCGTTTTTACCGCGTGAGAGGATAAAGATAAGTGGTTGCTCATTTGAATTCAAATCAAATTTGAATTCAAATGCAAAACAACCCATCCTTATCCACTCAAGGCATGAGAAAAGAAGGGCGTGGGCTCTCTTGTGCATGGATAATTTTCACGAGAAACTATTTCTCGTGTGGAAGTAGTGGCGCATAAGATAAAGGTGGGCGCAGAGATTTGTTATCCATTCGAATTCAAACATCTTTTGAATTTGAATGGCCAACCAATCTCATCCTTATCCATTTAAAATGGTGCACAAAGAAGGGGCGTGGGATGGCTTCTATGTGGGAGAAAATTCATGAGAAGTTGTTTCTCATGAATTCAAATGGGCGCATGAGAAGTGAGGTGGCGCAGGGAGATTAGTTAAGGTGGTTTGAACCTAATTGAGCCAACCTAATCAAAATAGGTTAGGCACAATTAGACTAAATTAAATCTAACTTAATTAGGCTTAATTAAGCTCAATAAAATCTTAATCAAATTAGGAATTGACTAAGTCCAACCTCTGATCAAATTAGTGACCAAAACACCTTAGCGATTAGGTCAACACTTAACCTAATCCGGTCAAACCCAACTAAATCCAATTCAATTGGACTTGATCCAAAAATAATTATTCAATTAAATTGAGTTAATTAGTAATCAAATCACTAATTAAATCTCTCATAAATACTGAGTACAAATCTGATGGGCAATCGAGCATTAGAGTCTATCGATATGAAACCCTGATCAAAAAATCCCAAACCAGTGGGACTCTTGACCCTGGTATCCAAAATGTATGGTACTCATGATCAGAGAATTTTGATTCTCGATCATAGAGTCTCAGATATGTAGGACTCTTCATCAGCCATCAGATCAGATAGGAACCTCTAATGTGTGTGACCTCGTAGGTTTGAACCTAAGCCGGTAGCATAGGAATGAATTTCTGTACTAATCGAAGTAACCATCTAGCAATGGTACCCGATGTCCGGATAGATCGAATAGTCACAATCGCAACACTCAGAACCTACATGAATATGGTTACTATATAATTTATCCCTTTTGACCCCTGTGTATAGGATGACTCAGGGTTAAACTGTCAACCCTGATTAGATCATCCGAATCATGCTCAATTCAAATAGTCCTGTGACTCCTCACTAGGACTATCCTGGCCAAGGTTTTGTTAAATGGAAACATGACTATACAAAGCTTCTGAATTGGAGTGGTCAATTCCATCTTGACACACGCACCGACAAGTCAAGTACTTGACTACACCCAGCATCCTTCCATCACTGAATTAGAAATTCAGATAGTCCAGTGCCTAAGTGCAGTGAGTTACTTGCAAGTCACCATGACGGTCTCAGATCGGAGGGACAGTTATACCCATATCCCATCGGAGCAAATCTTGACAGCAAAAAAAGCTCCAGAGTCGGTCACGTTTAATGCAGATGTACCCTTACATCTCACCTGTATGCCATACCAGTGTCTCCACACTTCTTGGTTAAGAGGACAACCAACTCATATGACACACAATGACCTATGCTTGATAAACATTATCGTCCTGGGTAACAACTTATCATTTGGTCGCAAACAGGTTTAAGGACTAAACGATAAATCCTCCTTTGTCGAGTCTAAATAGTCCTAAGGACTTCACCACAACACAGGAGTTCATTAGAAGATGAAACAATTTGTGATGAAAGTGCCAAAATAATTTTTATTTATTTATAATTTATATACTAATACAAGAATGAGCACAACCGTCAACAGGCTGACGATTGGCTTTAGGACACTATTCCCAACATCCGAGTCATATCCAGTTTGTGAATCATGCCTTCAAGGCAAAATAACCAAGCTTCCTTTTGTGGGATATGGGGAAAGGGCCACAGACCTACTTGCCTTAGTACATACGAATGTGTGCGCCCATTTGATGTGCCGGCTAAAGGCAACTACATCTACTTCATTACCTTTATCGATGATATGTCTAGGTACGGATATGTATTTCTAATAAAACACAAGTCTGAAGCTTTTGAAAGGTTCAAAGAATTCAGATATGAGGTAGAAAAACAAATAAGAAAGCCCATTAAGGTTCTTCGATCAGATCGAGGAGGTGAATATCTTAGTCGGGAGTTCCTAGACTATCTTAAGGATAATGGCATAGTCTCTCAATGGACTCCACCTGAAATGCCTCAACTCAACGGGGTTTCAGAATGGCGAAATCGGACCCTATTAGATATGGTCCGTTCCATGATGAGCTTCACGGACCTCTCCAAATTTCTTTGGGGACATTGTCTCATGACAGTAATTTATGTATTGAATAGGGTTCTCTCTAAACCCGTTCCTACCACACCATATGAGATATGGCATAGTAAGAAGCTAAGTCTGAATCATCTTAGAATTTGAGGTTGTCTAGCTCATGTCAAGAGACAGCAGACGGACAAGTTAGAGTTCAGATCTTTTAGAGCTCGATTCATAGGATATCCTAAAGAGTCATTAGGATACTATTTCTATATTTCGGAAGAGCACAATGTGATTGTGAGTCGAAATACTATTTTTTTTAAAAAATAGTTTATTTAAGATGGTGGCATCGAAAGAATAGTTAAGCTCAAGGAGAATGTTTCCCAAGAGCAACGAGCTTAAGAACCTGAGGAACCTAATCAATCAGAACCAGTCCCAACACAATCTCTTCCACCTTGTACATCGATTAGGATTTTTCATCCTCCTAAAAGGTACTTAGGTACCATACAAAAAAAAGTAGAGGAAATGTTCCTCACGAAAAATGAGGCTCATGGTGATGATCCCAAGACCTATGATGAGATGATATCAGATATCGACTATGAGAAATGATTAGAGGCAATGAGATCAGAAATTGACTCGATGCACTCAAATCAAGTCTGGATCTTGGTAGATCCACCTGAAGGTATTGTACCTATTGGGTGTAAATGGATCTTCAAGAGAAAGATAAGTGCAGATGGGAATGTGGAGACATTCAAGGCTAGGCTCATAGCGAAAGGTTATAGTCAGCGTGAAGGCATTGACTATCAGGATACTTTTTCACCTGTAGCCATGCTAAAATCCATCCACACATTGCTTGCTGTTGCAGGCTATTTCGATTATGAAATATGGTAGATGGATGTGAAAACAGCGTTCTTAAATGGACATCTTGAGGAAGATATCTATATGGAACAGCCGCTTGGTTTCACATCCAGTGATGATGATCACAAGATCTGCAAGCTGCAAAGGTCCATTTATGGACTTAAGCAAGCATCTCGAAGTTGGAATACTCGTTTCAAAGATGTCATCAAAATATTTGGTTTCATCAAGAACGAGGAGGAACCATGTGTGTTCAAAAAGATTAGTGGGAGTGCAGTTGTCTTCCTCATACTGTACGTAGATGACATCCTCCTAATTGGGAATGACATTCCCATGTTGACCTCAGTCAAAGTATGGTTGTCTACGGAGTTCTCTATGAAAGATCTAGGAGAGGCATCCTTTATACTGGGTATTAAGGTCTATAGAGATAGACCAAATAGGATGCTCGGACTTTCACAGAAGATGTACATAGAGGAGGTGCTAAAAAGGTTTAGCATGAAAAACTCCAAAAGAGGTTTATTACCTTTTAGACATGGCATTCATCTCTCCAAGAAGATGTGCCCTAGCACACCTGAGGAGATTGAATGCATGAGCAAGATCCCTTATGCTTTGGCAATAGGGAGCCTCATGTATGCCATGCTATGTACATGACCTGATATAGCCCATGCTGTGAGTGTCACAAGCAGATATCAGTCGAATCCAGATGAAGAGCACTGAACTTCTGTGAAATGTATCCTTAAGTACTGAGAAGGACTAAGGATATATTTTTAGTCTTTAGGAATGGAGAACTCTAGATTCAGGGATATACAAACTCAGACTTTATGTCTGATATAGATGATCGAAAGTCGACATCTGGGAGTCTGTTCATTTGCAATGGTTGTGCAGTTAGCTGGAAGAGTTTCAAGCAGACGATGATTACTGATTCCACCATAGAGACAGAGTACATTGCTGCATCGGAAGCTGCGAAGGAGGCATTCTGGTACAAGAAGTTTGCCGCAGAGCTTGGAGTGATGTCATCGGATGCCATACCTCTTTACTGTGACAATAATGGTGCCATAGCCCTAGCTAAGGAGCCAAGGTCTCACCAGAAGTTCAAGCACATCGAGCGGTGATTTCATTTGATTCGTGATTACCTCGAAAGGGTTATGTCGAGGTCAAGAGAGTCAACTCCATAGATAATATAGCAGACCCGCTGACTAAGCTATTAGGCCAACAGAAGATCGAAGCCCACCTTGAGAAGATGGGACTTAGATATGTAGCCAATTGGCATTAGGTCAAGTGGGAGTTTGTTAGATGTGTGCCCTAGGTGCCAGATCAGCTGACACATTCCTGTACAAATCTAAAGGCAAATTTGTAATTTTGACTATAAATGAATGAAAAAGGTTATTCTTCTATCACATTGTGTACATTGTGTCTGTGATACATCCTTTGAGTTAGTGGGAATGTAAATTCATATTTTCAAGAGTTGAAAATTTAAGGCATGAATTTACATAACTAACTCCTAAACAGCTCCTGACCATAGGATCATCACGAGGATGGTGATCGATCTGAAAGGTTGGTGTACAATCGCTTCCTTAGGGTAGATGTGTCTTGAGTTTACGGTGTGGAGAAATCAAAGTGAGAGTATAGATATTCATTGAGAACGAGAGTACTAAGCGTGACCATATCAAGCAGTCATAAGGAAGTCTACCTTCTCATCGATGACTAGCTCGATGCTGCAGTTGTGTGTCTAGTTCTTTAATCTGAGGTGCATCGACAGTTCACCTTGAGTGTGTTATAGTTTGACTACATCGTAACTTGGTCTCCTAGCCATTCGAAATCCTGAGGTGTATGTTGGCTGTAGCATATTCATTGTAGAAACTAGATCGCACCAAGATGGGATCTATCAACCTCGGTAGATGAGAGGAGTAGTCCTATGATAATTGAAAGATCGAGTCCTTAAGTCCATGGCCATGGCAGAGTAAAATAATGAAAAAGAATTTTTCATTAAGGTTTCACATCGGACTCGGATCGATCGATTAACTCATATGACTGATGTTGGGTTTGATAAGTTCATCTTAACCCTAATTCAGTCTAGACTCATGATAGAGGAACTCAATCACACAGGTAACTGTACCGAGAGGTTCATCTTCAGTTCTGATGGATTGCCACCACATACTACTAGGTATCATTGGTGGATTTTGAGAGCAATTAGAATGATATTGATGATCGATCATTCTAATTGTCTGAATCAGAAGAGTTCTGGTCCATCGAAAGGAGTTTCGATGATGTCGATGATGAGATCACGACATGTCTCATTACTATACAGAATTGAACCTAACTGGGTCACACAAATAAGGGTTAGGATCTGGATGTCATCAATTGGGCTAACTCAATTGATTTGGATTAGATCCAATTAGGTTCAAGAAAATCATGCTAGCACATGATTGAGCCTAACTTTCTCCTCGTGTAATCTTTTCTGTCTCTACTGAGCTAAATGTGATTTGACTCATCCAGAGAATCTTGAGAAGGTTTTTCTTAGTCTAAATAAAGCTTGCCCTACTCAGAAAAAGCTTGTCTTAATTTATGAGATGAATTTAAGACAACACCTGCTAATTTCTAGCACCTGCCAATTTCATTTTAGGACATCTGTCAAAAGTTGACATATGGGTCTTAAACTGAAGAGAGCTCATTGAAGAATTTTTGTGGAGTGTCTACATGCCAAAATCTAATTGAATTGGATGCCATAATTAGATTATGGTATGAGCCCAATTGGATTAAAGTGGGCACCCCAAATGGATAAGAACCAAAGAGTCCTGATAAACATGGACTCTTTGGCACCACCTTGATTGAGCTTATCCAATGTTGGCACCAACTTAGGAGAAAGGGTGGGGTTCTTATCTGATGTGATCAAATGACATCACTCCACCAATCAAAATTTTTTCAAAATTTATTGAAATTTTTTTATTGGTTGAATGATGTGGCACTGCGCAGCATATAGGGTCTATATAAATCCTGCTGCGCCAAGGGTTTCATGAAAAAAATTGTTTTATGCACAAAACCCAATAGCTGCTGCCCCCTCCCCTCTTCTCTACATCCTCCCTACTCTCCTTCCTCCCCTCTTCATATCCAAAGAGTTGGACATCCATCTGGCAAAGATCCAAGGCGTGGTGATGCCTGGAACAAAAGGCTGCAAGACATCTTTGACAGGCTGCTGCTCCAACTTCAGAAGAGGTTCTGAAGCATTTTCAAATCAAATAAAGATTTGATTTTTTAGAGCATAGATTCGCAAAGAGATGACATTCCAGATCCTACCTGAGTGGATACCGGTAGAGGCCAAGCACTTGCGTGGCTACATCAGAACCTCAGGCTGTGCAGAGATCATCTACAGGGTAATCAGATTACCCTTGAGGTACTTCTTCTTTCATCATAGATTTAGATTTAATTTTAGATTTTAAATATCAGATAATAAAATTAGATCTAGAGAATTAGATCTGAAATATGTAGGATAAATTTTTTAAAAATTATTTCACCCCAGATTTGATGAAATCTGGAAGATCCTACGAGGAAAAGCAAATTTTCCCCCCTTCTATGCATGCCCCACCCTCTTATCTCATAAGAGGAGATGCTAATCCCTTCTTTCTTACATGAAGAGGCATGCCCCACTTAAATCCCATGCCTATCTAGGGTTAGGAATAGGAATCCATGGGTGCTTGGACTCTTTAGATGGAGTTGCGCCCCAACTAGCAAGGTGCCACTTTATTCCATGGCCAAAAGAAAACAAAAACCATAGTAATAACTTCTGGGGGTGCCAATAAAAGGGGAATGTCTTTCTACAAGTTAAACACCTTTTTCGCATCCCATGTGGTTTGGGTTCTTTTAAATCAAACATTGATTGAGTCTAAACCTTTTAGATTTATGAAACTCAATCTGAGTCAAACTCAGACCAAGTCCAATCAAATTAAATCTTAATTTAATTTGACTAGGACTCAACCCTAATTATTTGATCAAATTAAATAATATAACAATAATTATAAATAAGTCCTCCTTTAACTTAATAACTTTTAGGAAGTCCTCTCTTGTAACTTTTACAAATCAATCCAATCATCAATCATATTGATAATCGGATTCTTTTACAATTCAAAATTATAATTCAACTATCCGATCAGTCAGGACCTCTTTTCTGTGTGACCCCATATATTCTATTCTATCTGATAGTGAGATATATTGTGATCTCCATCACTAACATCATTGAAACTCTTTTCAATAGATTGAAATAATTTTAACTTATAATATGAGAATTATTAACCATCAAAATAATTCTCATTAGTCTCACAATCCATCAGTAATGCCAGCAGCATGTAGTGACAACTCAATAGAATGAAAAGTATTGAACTTTTAGATGTAGTTACCATGCCATATAGTTCTTCTATCGTGAGTTCCGACAAGACAGAGGTTATGAAAAACTCATCAAATCCCATCATCTGTCATATGTAAGATTTATTTGACTTAAGTTCATTATATGATATCTCATAAATTTTTTTTTCATTATTTATATTATCACGACCATGTTCTTCATAACTCAATCTCATAAATGACATAGAACTACTCTTTATCTATCAAGATCGATAGATCCCTTCTTGGTGCATACCCTACTCTTATAACAAACTTACTGTAGCTATCTGCATTGTAAAGATCCAAATGGCTAGGGATCAAGTCTATATACAGTCAAACTACAGCAACCTTGTTGCCCAAGGATGGCCATTTAAGAGGGGGGTGAATTGAGTATTTAAAAATTTAAAAGATAATTATGCTGAATTTGCTATAAAGTACTTAGTGAGATAAATTAAAACATAAGTAATGAATGAGAATAATAAAGAAATAGGTACTGTTGGGTATAAAATAACTCCAGTTGAAGTTCATAAGAGGCCGACCCTCCAAGGGCTCTTCTGACTTCCGACCTTTTGAGGCGTCTTTCTAAACTTCCTCGACTGTTCGAGCTTCCATAATACCATCCAGACTCCCCCAGCAGTCGACCTTCCACAGTGTCCTCCAGATTTCTCCAATGGACGAACTCCTATCGTGCCATCCAGACTTCTCCAATAATGAGCTCCTCCATTCATCTATCGGACTGCTCCAAATGCTCTCTGGGCTTCACTATCAGTCAATTTTCTACAGTGATAGACTACTCTCTGAATCTCTTCTAGACTTCTTTCGACCATGATCGACTTTCCTCCGAACTTCTTCCAGACTTCGTCAATGACCGAGCTTCTCCAGTAGTAGGACTTCTACAGTAACCAGACTCCATCCAAGTTTTTATGATGGTCGATCGCCTTTCAGATTTCATCCAAGCTCCTACAAGAGCCGGACTCCGTCTGAACTTCTACAGTGGATGGATTCCAGACGAACTTCTACAACGGATGGGCTCCACTAGCCGGATCTCTACTTCAAACTTCTATTGCAAGCGGATTTCATCCGAGCTTCTACAATAAGAAGTCTCCATCCGAGCTTCCACGGCAACCGATCTTCGTCCGAGCTTCTACAGTAAGCGGACTCCTTCCAGACTCCTACAAGAACCAGACTCCGTCTGAACTTCTACAATAGAATTGAATTCCAGACTTCTCCAGCGGTCAACCTTCCACAGTGTCCTCAAGACTCCTCCAGCGGACAAACTTCGATAATGCCTTCCAAACTCCACTATCGGTCGACCTTCTGCTGGATTCCTCGTGAAATCGGACCTCTCTAGTGACAGTCTTCAGATGAGCTTCTACATCAGATAAATTTCAAACGGACTTCTCTAGCAATCGGACTCCTACCGGACTTCTCCAACAGAAAGTTTCCACCCGAGCTTCTACAGCAGATGACTTTGATTTACAGCATCAATGCCTAAGGCACCTAACAACAGCCCGTCAACAACCTCAAAAACATCCGAGCTTCTCTCAGATTGCTGAGACAGAGAGCTATTCCGCTCCACCAGACGTCCCAACCGAGCTTCAACCGTCTGGCCTGAACTCTCTGGCAAGTCGCGACAACAGACACTACCCCACTCTCTGTAACAGATTCCACGTGGCCCCATCACTCTCTGGTAAGTCGTGACAATGGACACCACTCCACTCTCTGTAACAGATTTCATATGGCCCCACCACTCTATGACAAGTCACGACAATGGACACTACCCCACTCTACCCTCCATAACAAACTCCGCGTGGTCTTGAACGGCCCACTACCAGGCAGTTACGGACGTCACTGTCAAGCGGTTACGCTCCCACATCTATAAAAGAGACCCTCCCAGATATGTTTTTCTCTAAGCTCAAAACTCTATCTCAAAACTCTGCTAAAATCTCATTCGAGTGCTCCATTTCTATTGAGGCAGAGTACTAACTTGAGCATCGGAGGGTCTTGTCGGAGCACCCCCAACTCTGATTTAGACTTCCCTTTAGGTCCCGACGGCGGTCGTGATCCCCTCGACTCCAGCTTCTCCGGCATTGGTGAAATTCTGCACCAACAGAATTGGCGCTAGAGGAAGGGTCTTGTGTCTTCACAGGATCCTTGTTCTTAAAGGAGTACTCAACGGGACTGTCTCTGATCATCTTTTTCAACATTTTCTTCCTCTTCTCCTGCCAGATCCCCACCTGATGCCTCCCCGAAAGGTATCCACCAGGCGATCTATGACCTCCATGGCCAGATCTCAGCGAGATCCACAAGCTCCGACCTCGTCTCCAATTTTTCAGGCTCCTCCTCCTCCGACAACGGTAGTCGGCATGGAGCAGTTCGACCTGCTGGTTCAGCAGGTCAGGGGCCTCACCGAAGTAGTACAGGTCATGCAGCAGCAGCAGCAGCCGTAGGCATCTGTGCGGCTAGAAAGAGCATCATCGGAGTTTCAGAATCCGATGATCGGGCGATCCACTTGGGTCAGTCACCCTGTCTTCCCCAGAAAGAAGAAGTAGAGGGTGGAGAGCCCTCCATCTGATCACGATTCCACCCCTGGAGGGTCCCTACCTCCGTTCTGCCAGAAAACCCTCGAGACTCGCAGTCGAGAGGATCTCCTAGATCAAAGGTTCCAGGAGATGAATCGACGGATCGAAGAGCTCCGCCATGCTCCCCCTGCTTATGGTGAGGATATCTGTACTGACCCTCTTTTCTCTCAAATGATTATGCAGGAACCGATCCCGCCGAACTTTAAGCTCCCTCAATTTGAGAGCTACGACGAAACCTCGAATTCGGTTGACCACCTAGAGGCCTTCCAAACAATGATGCTGCTCCATGGCACTCCAGACGCCATCCTGTGTCAAGCTTTCCTATCTACCTTGAAGGAAGCAGTAAGAAATTGGTACTCAACATTGAAGCCGGGTACTATCTTCTCTTTTGATCAAATGGGCCATCAGTTTGCGACTCATTTCGTCAGCAGCCGACATCCCCGGAGAGGTTTGGAGTCCCTCATCAACATCAAGTAAAAAGAGAGAGAATCCATCCGAACTTACGTCAACCATTTTAACGCCGCCGCATTGAAGGTCCGAAAATTGGACCAATCAGTTGCAATGGCCACCCTGAAGAGCAGTCTTCAAAAGAATGATCTTCTATTTTTTTTGGAAAAGAAGTATCCCAAGGACTTCGCTGATTTGCTGGCTCAGGCTGAAGGATATGCCCGAGCAGAGGAAGCCTTCAAGTTGAAGGATGAGGAGGTCGCGAAGGGGCGACAGACGGGTGACTCCAGCAAGCCCGCAGCTGAAAAAGGGTCGAGTGAAGCTCGACCACATTCTCAAACTCCCCCCAGACACAAGCGTGTCTGAACTCCTCTCTGAGCTCGTAGGCAGAGGAGCCCGGATTGTAGGGTTCGGTGGAGCTCTCCCTCAGGAAGATTCCACAGCTACGCCCCTCTTAATGCTCCAAAAGTCCAAGTGCTGATGGAGGTCAGGGAGTAGCTATCAAGGTCGGAAAGGATGCGCACACACCCTGGGAAGTGCAACCCTAACAAGTTCTGCCTCTATCATCATGACCATGGCCACAACACGGAGGAGTGTATTCAGCTCTGAGATGAGATCGAGGACTCATCAGACGAGATCGGCTCGACAGATTCATCTGACACCAGCCTGAAGGTAGGGGGGATCGGCCGAGGGCCCTACCACAGCTAGAGCCACCGAGGAGGGAAGAACAGCCTAAAGATCGACCTCCAATCGGGATCATCAACACCATCTCTGGAGGACCCCGATGGAGAGCAGCCAGTGGATCAATCGGACCGCCCAAGCGGGAGAGAACTGAAGAATCTATAATCTTTACTGAAGAAGATGCCAAGAAGATTCAATTCTCCCATAATGATGCGGTTGTAGTTTCTTTGAATATTGCTGATTATGATGTACGCTGCATTCTTATTGATAGTGAAAGCTCAGTCGATATTTTATTTTATGATACATTCTCAAAAATGTCCATTCCGGATGGTCGATTAGGGCCGATGAGCTCCCCATTGGTAGGGTTCACTGACGATGCTGTGTCGGTGGAAGGAGTAATAACTTTAACCGTGGTTGCTGGTCGGTACCCGAAACAATCTAGAGCGCAAGTGAATTTTTTGGTAGTAAAGGCACCATCTACCTACAACGCAATACTCGGCCGACCTGACCTCAACGCCCTCCAAGCTGTGGTATCGACCTACCATTTGAAATTAAAATTTTCTACTAGCCAAGGGGTCGGAGAGGTCAGAAGAGATCAAGTCCTGGTGAGACACTGCTATAACATAGCCCTACAAAGAAACAGTCAGTCTGACCCCTGTCCGATTGATGGATTAGACACCCGCGACGACCTTACTGAAGAACGGGGTGAGCCAATCGAAGATCTTGTCTCAATTCCTTTGAACGATGGGAATGAGGAGCATGTGGTGAAGATTGGCTCCAACTTGGGAGATGAGGTACGAACACAGCTCATCAATCTTTTACAAAAGAATGTGGATATTTTTGCTTGGGTTTCGACGGACATACTGGAGATTGATGTGAAAGTCATGGAACACCGTCTAGCTGTTGATCCCAAACATCGATCGATGAAGAAAAAAACCTGAGGTCATGCATCGAAAAGGCATAAATCAATAGCTAAGGAAGTTGATAAACTCCTGAAAGCCAGATTCATTAGAAAAGTTGACTACCCGAACTGGGTCTCCAATGTGGTTCTTGTCAAGAAGGTGAACGGCAAGTGGAGGATGTGTATAGACTTCAAAAAGCTGAACAAAGCCTGCCCGAAGGACAGTTATCCTCTATCCAAAATTGACCAATTAGTGGATGCAACCTCGGGCCATGAGCTTCTCACTTTCATGGATATATTTTTCAGCTACAATCAAATCAGGATGGCACCGGAGGATGAAGAAAAAACTGCTTTTATGACTAACTATGATCTTTATTATTACAGGGTCATGCCTTTTGACCTCAAAAATGCAGGGACGACCTATCAACAGCTGGTGAACAAGATCTTCAAAGAGCAGATCGGTCGCAACATGGAGGTCTACTTGGACGACATGCTTGTAAAAAGCAAATCCTAAATGAACCACGTCTCCAACCTTGAGGAGACCTTCGGTGCCCTCTGAAAATATAAGATGAAGCTGAACCCAGCCAAGTGCACTTTTGGAGTGACCTCAAAAAAATTCTTGGGCTTTATGGTATCGGAGCGCAGGATCGAAGCAAATCCAGAAAAGATCTGTGCCATCCCGAAAATGACCACCCCGAAGTCAATAAGGAAAGTTCAGTGCCTTACTAGGAGAGTAGCAGCTCTGAATCGCTTCATCTCAAGGTCGGCCAAATGGTGCCTACCTTTCTTTCAGATCCTTAAGCAGTCGAAGAACTTCTATTGGACCACTAAATGTCAGCAAGCATTCAAAGAATTGAAGAATTACCTCAGCTCACCTCCGCTATTGGCAAAGCTCGAACCCAGAGAGGAGTTGTTCCTGTACCTGGTGGTCTCCCCTATGACTCTCGCAGCAGTTCTGGTTAAGGAAGAAGCAAAAATTCAACGACCGATCTACTACGTAAGTCGAGTATTGAGGGATGCTGAAACCAGGTATACTAAGTTAGAGAAACTAACTTACGCCTTATTGATTGCAGCTCGAAGGCTCTGACCTTACTTTTAAGGGCACACCATAATACTGCTCATCGATCAGCCGATTAAGGCGGTTCTACATCAAGCGGATGCTTTCGGAAGGATAGCAAAATGGACAGTCGAGCTTACGAAATTCAACATCAACTATCGACCTCGATCGACGATAAAAGCCTAGATATTAGTAGACTTCATAGTGGAATGCACTATTCTGGAAGAGGCCGAACTTGAACGAGGTGAAGCTAACAACCCAGGGCTCCAACTGAACTCCCCTGAAGGAAGAACAGATCTCCCTGATGGTTTTTGGGCCCTCTACATGGATGGTTCCTCCAACATATCAGGCACAGGTGCGGGCCTGATCTTGATCAATCCGAAAGAAATTATCGTAGAGTACGCGCTGCGCTTCAAATTTTCTGCGACAAATAATGGGGCAGAATATGAAGCTCTGATTACATGACTAAGGATCGCCAAAGAGTTAGAAGTGGATCGGCTCCAAGTCTACAGCGACTCTCAATTGATAGTGGGACAAGTCAGCGAAAACTATGAAGCTCGGGAGGACAGTATGGCCAAGTATCTCGAAAAGGTAAAAGAGATTATCCCTGCCTTTGGCAACTATGACATCAGGCAGATTTCAAGAGCAGAAAATATCAGGGCCGATCTTCTCTCCAAGTTGGCTATATTGGCTCCGGTGGAACTGCCCAAGGAAGTCTTCTTCAAAGTTTTGAAGTGCCCAAGTATGGAAGAACCGCAGCTTGTAATGGAGATCAACCATGAACCCAGCTGGATTGACCCGCTGGTTGCATACCTCAAAGATGGGGTTCTTCCTCATAATGCAAAAGAAGCTCGAAAACTTAAGAACTAGGCCTCCCGATATATCCTTTATGAAGGCAAGCTGTACAAGAGGTCATACTCTTTGCCCCCCCTGAAATGTCTCCGACCTTCTGAAGCCGACTTTGCCTTGTGGGAGGTACATGAAGGAGTCTGCAGAAGTCACCTGGGGGCCAGATCTTTATCACACAAACTGCTCCAACAAGGTTATTACTGCCCTACAATGTACCACGACTCCATCGAATATGTCAGAAGGTATGATCGGTGTCAGAGATATGCAAATATCCAAAGGCAACCTGCCTCCGAACTTACACCCTTGAGTGCCCCATGGCCGTTTGCACAATGGGAGATGGATATCCTCAGACCTTTTCTCATGGCATCCGGGCAGCGGAAGTTCCTCCTGGTGGCAATTGACTACTTCATCAAGTGGGTCGAAGCTGAACTTTTGGCGAAAATCATAGAAGCTAAAGTGCAGGACTTCATCTGGAAATCAATTGTCTGTACGTTCGGCTTACTCAGAACTCTCATTATTGAAATAGGCGACAATTTGCTGGAGAAAGATTTACTAAATTTTGTGAGAACTTAAACATCTCCCATAACTTCACGTCGGTAGCCCATCTGCAGGCAAACGGTGAAGCCGAGGTTACTAACAGGACTCTGTTGCAAGGAATCAAGGTGAGACTTGAAAAGACAAAGGAAACTTGGGCAGATGAGTTTTATCATATGTTGTGGGCATACCAAACTACCCAAAGACTGCCCACAGGAGAGACTCCCTTCGCCTTAGCCTTCGAAACAGAAGCCGTGATCTCGATCGAACTCAAGCTTCTGTCAGCACGAGTCGTGGCATTCAATGAGCAGTGCAACTCACAGGATCTCAAGGCCAACCTCGACTTGTTAGAAGAAAAGCGGGAGACAGCTCAAGTTTGGATGGCAGCTTACAAGCAGAAAGCAGCCTGCTACTATAACTCCCGGGTCAAGAGCAAAGCCTTCAGAGTGGGGGACTTAGTACTTCGACGAGCCACTGTTTCACAACCTCAGAACCAAAAAAAACTTGCCCCGAACTGAGAAGGCCCGTATGAAGTCAAGGAGGTAGTCCAGCCCGGAACAGACTATCTAAAAGAGCTCGAAGAAGCAGACCTTCCACGACCATGGAATTCAAAAAATCTATGAATACAATCGAAATTAAGCATGTCAGAAACAAGAGGAGAACCTCATCCTGACACAAACGAAGGTCCGATTATTTAGAGACCGGATGGGGGGAGAGGCCCTTGCAACGGCCCTAATGCGCCCCCACAGCCATGTTAGAAACAGGAGGAGAACCTCATCCTAACATGAGCAAAGTCGAAGGCCCGATTATTTAGAGACCAGATGGGGGGAGAGGCCCTTGCAACGGCCCTAATGCACCCCCACAGCCATGTTAGGAATAGGAGGAGAACCTCATCCTAACATGAGTAAAGTCGAAGACCCGATTATTTAGAGACCAGATGGAGGGAGAGGCCCTTGCAATGGTCCTAATGCACCCCCACAGCCATGTTAGGAACAGGAGGAGAATCTTGTCCTAACATGAGCAAAGTCGAAGGCCCGATTATTTAGAGATCGGATGGGGGGAGAGGCCCTTGCAACGGCCCTTATGCACCCCCATAGCCATGTTAGGAACAGGAGGAGAACCTCATCATAACATGAGCAAGGTCGAAGGCCCGATTATTTAGAGACCGGATGGGGGGAGAGGCCCTTGCAACAGTCCTTATGTGCCCCCACAGCCATGTTAGGAACAGGAGAAAAACCTCATCCTAACATGAGTAAGGTCGAAGGCCCAATTATGCAGAGATCGGATGGGGGGAGAGGCCCTTGCAACGGCCCTTATGTGCCCCCACAGCCCTGTTAGGAACAGAAGAAAAATCTCATCCTAACATGAGCTGAAATTGATTGTGTCGAGAATAGGAGGAGAACCTCATCCTGACACAAATGAAGATCTGATCGTTTGAGACCGGATGAGAGGAAAAGCCCCTTAGCAGCTCCTCTACACCCCTACAATCCCGTTAGGAGCAGAGAGAAAATCCTCACCCAAACATAAAGAAAGGGGGAGAGAAAAAGAAAAAGCGATGAGCTACACCAGAGATAAGGAAAAAAATGAGCTACATCTAAGACTCAAGGGACCTCGTCTCAATGAGGAAGAAAACCCTTGTCAAAAATCTTCAGTCTCTAAGGGGGAGCCCAACACTAGCAGAAGAAAACAGACTTCCTCAAAGTAACGAGAAGTTCGGACCCCAAGATCGAACACCGGGAAGCATTAAAATTGAATGACCTCGAAAAGATCTTTGGTCATGAACAAAAAGGGCGAGTCAACACAGCGATAATCAGGAACCTTCAAACAA
This sequence comes from Elaeis guineensis, assembly GCF_000442705.2. Taxonomy (NCBI): domain Eukaryota; kingdom Viridiplantae; phylum Streptophyta; class Magnoliopsida; order Arecales; family Arecaceae; genus Elaeis; species Elaeis guineensis. Next base: position 91,772,170 of record NC_025998.2, on the reverse strand, counting down.
CGTCGACATCGAACAAGATAAAAGATAAGAGAGGTTCGGTAAGCGACAACTCAGAGCAATAGTACATAAGGTGATGAGAAAATTTCATTTTTTTTCATTAGTAAAGAATGCATTACAAAAACTTTTGAAGGCCAAAAAAAAAAAGAGAAACAACCAGAAAAAAAAAGAATACATAGAATAAAAGGTAAAAAAGCTCTAAGGAAGCTCGGCTTCTTCAGACTTCGGACTCTCGATTTCAGCCATTGTCAGGGATTGCTTTAAGTTCTCAACTTCTTCTTCCAGTCTCCCTTAAAGGATTTTGCTTCTCCGGCCTCCGTCCCTCCTCCATTTCTAGGGTTTCTTCCCCTCCTCTCTTCCTTCGTGTTGGGTATAAAATACCCACAGCCGAAGTCCTCAGCAGAATCTGCTCAAGTAGACTCCGCCCGGGCTCCTACAGGAGCCGGGCTCCGTCCTCAACATCAGCTGTCGGTAAGCCTTGTCCGGACTCCTACGGGAGCCGAACTTCGTCCTTGACTCCAACGGCTGCAGACAGACTTCGTCCGGACTCTTATGGGAGCCGAACTCCGCCAACAATTTCAACCGCAAGTAGACTCCGCCCGGACTCCTACGGGAGCCGGGCTCCGTCCTCAACACCAGCTGCCGGTAAGCCTTGTCCGGACTCCTACGGGAGCCGGACTTCGCCTTTAACTTTAATTGCAGGAAGACTCCGCCCGGACTCCTACGGGAGCCGGACTTCGTCCTCGACTCCAACGGCTGCAGACAGACTTCGTCCGGACTCCTACGGGAGCCAGACTCCGCCAACAATTTCAACCGCAAGTAGACTCCGCCTGGACTCCTACGGGAGCCGGGCTCCGTCCTCAACACCAGCTGTCGGTAAGCCTTGTCCGGACTCCTACGGGAGCCGGACTTCACCTTTAACTTTAATTGCAGGAAGACTCCACCCAGACTCCTACGGGAGCCGGACTTCATCCTCGACTCCAACGGCTGCAGACAGACTTCGTCCGGACTCCTACGGGAGCCGGACTCCGCCAACAATTTCAACCGCAAGTAGACTCTGCCCGGATTCCGATGGGAGCTGGGCTCCGTCCTCAACATCAGCTGCCGGTAAGCCTTGTCCGGACTCCTACGGGAGCCGGACTTTGCCTTTAACTTTAATTGCAGGAAGACTCCTCCCGGACTCCTATGGGAGCCGGACTTCGTCCTCGACTCCAACGGCTGCAGACAGACTTCGTCCGGACTCCTACAGGAGCCGGACTCCGCCAACAATTTCAACTGCAAGTAGACTCCACCCGGACTCCTACGGGAGCCAAACTCCGTCCTCAACATCAGCTGCCGGTAAGCCTTGTCTGGACTCCTACGGGAGCCGGACTTCGTCCTCGACTCCAACGGCTGCAGACAGACTTCGTCCGGACTCCTACAGGAGCCGGACTCCGCCAACAATTTCAACCGTAAGTAGACTCCGCCCGGACTCCTACGGGAGCCGGGCTCCGTCCTCAACACCAGCTGCCGGTAAGCCTTGTCCGGACTCCTACGGGAGCCGGACTTCGCCTTTAACTTTAATTGCGGGAAGACTCCGCCCGGACTCCTACGGGAGCCGGACTTCATCCTCAACTCCAACGGCTGCAGACAGACTTCGTCCGGACTCCTACGGGAGCCGGACTCCGCCAACAACCTCAACCGCAAGTAGACTCCGCCCGGACCCTACGGAAGCCGGGCTCCATCCTCAACATCAGCTACCGGTATGCCTTGTCCGGACTCCTACGGGAGCCGGACTTCGCCTTTAACTTTAATTGCAGGAAGACTCCGCCCAGCCCCCTACGAGAGCCGGGCTTCGCCTGTAACTTTAGCTGCAAGTAGGCTTCGTCTGGACTCCTACGGAAACCAGACTCCGTCTTCTATTTCGACTGAAGACCTCGCCCAAACTCCTACGGATACCGGACCTCGCTACCGACTCCAACCGAACTTCGACCGACAAGTCTGGACCCCCCTGGCAGGCCACAGTAACGGACAACACTGCTCCACTCCCTGCGGCGGACTCTACGCAGCTCCATCACTCCCTGACAGGCCGCAGTAACGGTCACAGCACCACTCCACTCCCTACGACGGGTCTCGCACAGCTCCACTACTCCCTGGCGGACCACAATAACGACCACGATCCTGCTCCACTTCCTGCGACGGATACCGCGTGATTCTCCCATCTGCTGGCGAATCGCGACAACAGACGCCGCCCCACTCCCCGCGGCAGACTCCACGTGGCACACCCCGATGATAGCCACGGGTCTACTCCACTACTCTCCGCAGCAAACTCCGCCTGACCCAGGGCAGCCCACTGCCAGACGGTTGCAGACGTCGCTATCAGGCTACTGCCCCCTCCGCCTATAAAAGGGGAGGCTCCAGATACGTTATTCTATAAGCTCTAATCTTTCATCTAAAAACTTTGCTAAATTCTCCGTTTGAGCACTCCATTCTTGTTGAGGCAGAGAACTGACTTGAGCCTCGGAGGGTCTTGCCGGAGCAACCCCACCTCCGGTTTAGACTTCCTTTGCAGGTCTCGACGGCGACCGCGACTTCTCCGACTCCAGCTTCTCCGGCGCAAGCAGATTTTTGCACCAACAGGATTGGCGCTAGAGGAAGGGGCCTGTGTCTTCGGAGCACCCTTGTTCTTAAAGGAGTGCTCAGCGGATCCACCTCCGATCGTCTCCTCCGACACCCACTCCTTGTTTCCCCCCACGGGATCCGTACTCGATGCCTCCTCGCAAGGCGTCTATGTGACGGTCCACGGCCTCCGCGGCCAGATCCCAGGCTCCGACCTCCCCTCCTGTTTCTCAACCACCTCCTCCTCCTCCGGTGGCGGTGGTCGGCGTGGAGCAATTTGACCTGCTGGCGCAGCAGGTCAGAGGCCTCACCGAGGCTGTGCAGGCTATGCTGCAGCAGCAGCCGCAGGCATCGGTACGCCCGAAAAGGGCATCCCTGGAACACCAGAATCCGACGGTGGGGCGGGCCACCTGGGCCAGCCGCCCTGTCCTTCCTGGGAAAACGAACCCGAGGGTAGAGAGCCCTCAATCGGACCACGACTCCACCCCTGGAAGATCCCTGCCCCCGTTCTGCCAGAAGACCCTCGAGACTCGAAGTCTAGAGGATTTTCTGGATCGGAGGCTCCAGGAGATGAACCGACGGATCGAAGAACTCCGCCATGCACCCCCCGCTTATGGTGAGGATATTTGTACGGACCCTCCCTTTTCCCAAATGATCATACAGGAACCAATCCCGCCAAACTTCAAGCTTCCCCAGTTCGAAAGCTACGACGGGACTTCGGACTCGGTTGATCATCTGGAGGCCTTCCGGACGATGATGCTGCTTCACGGTGCTCCTGATGCCATCTTATGCCAGGCCTTCCCGTCCACCTTGAAGGGAGCAGCGAGGAACTGGTACTCGGCTCTAAAACCGGGTACCATCTTTTCCTTCGATCAAATGAGCCACCAATTTGTGGCCCATTTTGTTAGCAGCTGGCACCCCCGGAAGGGTTCGAAATCCCTCATCAACATCAAGCAAAGGGAAGGGGAGTCCATTCGGACCTACATCAACCACTTCAACATCACGGCGCTGGAGGTCCGAAACTTGGACCAATCAGTCGCAATGGCTGCCCTGAAGGGTGGCCTTCAGAAGAATGATCTTTTGTTCTCCCTGGAGAAGAAGTATCCCAGAGATTTTGCTGATTTGCTGGCCCGGGCCGAAGGGTACGCCCGAGCAGAAGAGGCCTTCAAAATGAAGGATGAAGAGACGGCGAGGGAGCGGCAAGCAGGAGACTCGAGTAAGCCCGCAATTGAAAAAAGGCCAAAGGAAGCCCGACTGCGTTCTCGATCCCCTCCTGGCCATAAGCGCGCCCATACTCCACCCCGGGCGCGCAGGCAGAGAAGCCCGGATCACGGGGTTCGGCGGGGTTCCCCACCAGAGAGATTCCGCAACTACGCCCCCCTCAACGCCTCGAAGGCCCGGTATTGATGGAGGTCAGGGAGCAGCTCCCTAGGTCGGAGAAGATGCGCACACACCCCGGGAAGCGCAACCCCAACAAGTTCTGCCTCTACCACCGCGACCACGGCCACGACACAGAGGAATGCATCCAGCTCCGGGATGAGATCGAGGAGCTCATTCGGTGAGGTCGACTCGACAAGTTCATTCGACGCAGGCCCGAGGGTAGAGGAGATCGGCCAAGGGCCCTTCCGCAGCCTGAGCCGCCAAGAAGGGAGGAGCAACCCGGGGACCGGCCTCCCATCGGGACCATCGACTCCATCACCGGAGGGCCTCAAGGAGGAGCGGACCACCCGCGACCATGGAACTCGAAAAATCTGTAAATGTGTCACTTGCGATTTCACCTTGAATCTAAATTTTTTTCTACTTGACGTACTCTTCCCATCTGGCGTGGATTTATTACGACTGGATATGACCCCTCCAAATGCTTGGAGCAAAGTCTTGTTAGGAACGGGGGAGAACCCCGTCCTAACATACCTAAAATGAAAGTCCGACTATCTCAAAATTGGATTGGGGGAGAGGCCTTACAATGCCCTAATGTGCCCCCACAGCCATGTCAGGAACAGGAGGAGAACCTCATCCTGACATGAGCAAAGTCAAAAGTCCGGTTCTTTTAGACCGGATGGGGGGAGAGGCCTTACAACGCCCTAATGTACCCCCATAGCCATGTCAGGAATAGGAGGAGAACCTCGTCCTGACATGAGCAAAGTCAAAGGCCCGGTTCTTTTAGATCGGATGGGGGGAGAGGCCTTACAATGCCCTAACGTGCCCCCACAGCCATGTCAGGAACAGGAGGAGAACCTCGTCCTGACATGAGCAAAGTCAAAGGCCCGGTTCTTTTAGACCAGATGGGGGGAGAGGCCTTACAATGCCCTAATGTGTCCCCACAGCCATGTCAGGAACAGGAGGAGAACCTCATCCTGACATGAGCAAAGTCGAAGGCCCGGTTCTTTTAGACCGGATGGGGGGAGAGGCATTACAGTGCCCTAATGTGCCCCCACAGTCAAGTCGGGAACGGGAGGGGAACCTCGCCCTGACTCGAGCAAAGTGGAAGACCCGGACTCCTACGGGAGCCAGACTCCGTCCACAACACCATGGAAGACTTCACCCGGACTCCTACGGGAGCCGAGCTCCGTCCACAACGCCAAGGAAGACTTCATCCGGACTCCTACGGGAGTCGGGCTCTGTCCACAACGCCAAGGAAGACTTCACCCGAACTCCTACGGGAGCCGGGCTCCGTCCACAATGCCAAGGAAGACTTCACCCGGACTCCTACGGGAGTCGGGCTCCGTCCACAACGCCAAGGAAGACTCTACCCGGACTCCAGACTCTACCCAGACTCCTACGGGAGCCGGGCTCCACCCGTGACTTCTGCAGCAAGGGCTGATGGTGACGAAACCCAGCCGCCCAACTAGATCGGACGAAAGGAAAAAGCCCCTCAGCGGTACCTCCTCGCTGTTATGCAACCCCGCGAAAAGCGGGGGGAGGGCCCTCACTCTGAGAAGAGGAGGAAAATTAAAAAAGAAGGACTTCATCTCAACTGAAATGGGGGGTCCCTACCGAACACCTCCGATCTCTGAAAAGATTTTCGACACTGCTTAGGAAGACAACGACATCCCCGAAGTAGTGCGGGGCCCGGACGGTCAAGCTCGAGCTTGCGGCCGTGTACGACGAGAAAGGCGAGCTAACGCATCGACGATCGAGCACCCCCCCCCAACGACGTCTACATCAGACAGGTCAAACGACAAGAAAAGTTCGACGAACAACAATTCAGCGCAACGTGCGGACGAGGTAATACAAAACACCCTTTTCATTCCATTTTCGGTATACATGCTACAAAGCCTGGAAGGCCAAGGAAAGAAAGACAAAACGACAAAAAGGGAAGTAAATACATGAAAAGACAAAAAGAGCTCTAAGAGGGCCCGGCTCCCTCTGACCTAGAATTATCTACTCCATCTCTTAACCAGGACTGCCTTAGATTCTCAATTTCTTCTTCTAGCTCTCCCCTTTTCTGCAGCGCGTCCTGGAGTGCCCGACGAAGTTGCTGGCTCTCGGCCTCTGCCTCTCGATGCCTCTTCCTCAAGATCTCGGATTCCGCCTCCGCGTCCGCAACGGCCCGCTGCTCGTACGCCAGTTGGATCTTCAGTTGTTGCAGTTCAGCTGTCTTTTCCTCGAGGGAGACAGAAATCCCCTCAACGGTGCCTCTTAGGGCTTGGAGCTCGTCAGAATCTCAGGCGAAAGTGAGCTGCACCCTGCTAGCCAGCTGCCTCTGGAGACGGACGACTTCGTCGGCCGCCGCCCTGAATCTCCCTTTATACTCTTCCACCTGCCTGCGCCAGCTAGCCCGATGCACGTCGTGGCTCACCTCGGCGTCCTGAAGCTGCTGCTGAAGGTCAGAGACCTTCTTCGACCACTTCTGATCACCATCGACCTGGGCCAAGAGTCGGGATGAATTTCCTTCCAGCTGGCCGATCTTCCCTTTCGCAGCTGACAGTTCCACCTTGAGGGCACTGATCCTGGCGGCCTGGGCCCAAATTCGATCGCTGGCGCTCTTCTTGCATTCTTCGAGTTCCTTCACGAAGTCCGCCTTCCTACGGCTATACTCCATGATCCCCTTCACGTGGAGATTCCGAAAGTGGGTGGCCTCAGCGGTGGCTTCAGAATGACCTTCTCTCAAGCAGCGAAGCTCGCCTTCCATCTTCTTTAACTTCTTCGTCAGGTGAAGGACTTCCTTCTTCAGTCGCTGGATCATCGATTTCAGTGGGACCCCAGGGGCAGGGGTAGTGCTTCTGCAGGACACTGCCATCGGAAGGCAAAAGCGTCAAAACACGACTCATTGCAAGAAGGAGAGCAGAGAGAAGGAGGGGGGGAGGAGAAGCCGTCCACAACAAGAAATTCAACTTTATTGATTGGATGATTTTTGAAGACAAACAGAAAAGAAAAATTATGACAAAATAAAGGTACAAGGTCAGAGGTCTCAGACCTCGGGGGCGGGGGTTGGAGAATTCGGCGTTCCCGGCAAGGGGGCTGCGACGGCAGTGGCGGCTGGCGAAGGATCGGTCTCGTCTTCAGACTCCTCGCCTAGGAAGCTGAGGTCAAGCTCTGAAAATTTTCTGGCCACCTTCTCTTGGCAGAGCTCGAACCCCTTTATGAATGCTTCCTGGCCGAATTGGACCTTCAGATCCCTCATCTCCACGAAGGCCTTGAATTTCTCTATCGCAAGGGCTCTGGCCTCCGAGACCAGGGCCGAAGTTTGCTCAACCAAGTTGGCGATCTCGGCCTCCGCCTTCCTCGTCGATTCCTCCAAGATCTGCCTCTCCTCCTCCCGGGCTCGCTTCTCTCTTTCCAGGGCCTCCTGGAGGGCGGCTACTTCAGCCATCTTTGCTTGGAGGCGAGCAACCTCGGCCTGACAGCATTCCTCCACCTGGAGGATGTCCCTCCTCGTGCGGCTCATCACCTCGATATAGGCGAGGAGCTGGTGCCCAATCTGCAAAGGTGGCTAGGGAATTAGAACAAAGGCCGAATAGCCGTGTGAATGAAGATCCGCTTACCTCAAGGAAGGACCCCAAAGAGTCCCAGGCCCACTGCTCAGGATCGGCACGGTCGATCCTCTCAACGACGTCAGGCAGAATGCAGCCGTCGATCAGCCGCCTGATCAAGTCCCTATCGTTGAAGGGATTCTCCGACCCCTCTTCGGAGCAGAGGGACTCGTCCGCAGCAGTTCGGCGGCTACTCGCCCTGCGGGCCACCGATTTCCTTCTTCGCCCCACGGCGGGCGCCTCCGTGGAGCGGACCCCCGAAATGGGGGCCCCAGTCGGCGGACTCCTCGAGGAGGCCCGGAGAGCCGTTGGCTCGGCATCCGAGGGAATGTCGATGGCCGGGGCCACCTGGATGGGTGCAGGTAAGCTCGACTCCTTCGCCCTGGCCCTCTTCGCCGATCCGAAGGTCGCAGCGCCCTTTCTCTTGTGGGCCCGAAGTCCCCTGGCTAGCATCCATGCTGCTTCGGCGTCCATTCCTAAAAAAAAAAAAAAAGAGAAAAAAAAAAAGAAAAAAAGAGAGAGAGAAAAGGAAAGAAGAAAAAGAAGTAAACCAATCAGTCAAGAGCAAAAAAAAAAAAAAAAAAGGGGGGGGAAGAAAAAAAAAAGAAAAAAAAAAGAAGAGAGAAAAGAAGGGAGGAAAGAGAGAGAGAAGGAGGAAGAAAGAGAAAGAAGAAAGGCGTGAAAAGAGAAGATAAGGTAAAAGATGAATACTCGCTGGATCCTGGGGACTCAGGCCGATGTTGAAAAGAAATTGCTCCCTCAGAAGATGGGGAAGGGAAGGAGCGGAGTAAGCTAGAAGCTTCCGGGCAGCCTGGAGGTCATCCTCCCCCAGGCTGGGGGCCCGGCGGACAGAATCTCTCAGAGAGCCCCAAGGGGGCAGGCCCAGTCTCAAGGTCGGGCAGTGAACAAAGAGATATTTTCCCTTTCAATTGTGGATTGAAGAAGGGGCGCCTTTCAGCAACCCCTTCTTGTCGAACTGGGGGGAGAAATTGTTGGAACCAGATCTAGGGTTTCAGGGTTAGATCTTGAAAAAGAGGGTTAGATCTTGAAACTTTTTCAAGATCATACAGCGGAAGACTAAAATAAATCAAAATTTATTTTCTAAGATCAGAAAATCCCTAGATCTAAGATCCTATTACATGATTATTACATGGTATTAAATCAAAAATTAAAATATATAAATATAGCATGAACTACATGTTGATCATATCAACATGTTTTTATACTACATCTAATGTATGTATTAAATAATAGATCAGATCTATTACCTTGCAAGTTAGACGTTCTAACCTTGTTGATCTGGGCTTGAGGATGATGTTGCAAGCCGCACACGCGTCCGGCCTCTAGGAGTCGTCCACACGAGCCCACGAATCTCGATCAGAAGTCCTGCTTCAGGAAATCAGCACAGTATGCTAGTACTGCGCTGATCCTTCTTTGATGGTTGATCAGGTGCCTCCTTCTTCTTGATTTGGACTCTTCCAAAGATGGAAAGTAGAAAGAGGAGTTTTAGATCTGAGACGCTCTCAGGAAACTCAAGATGGAAGGAGGAAAGATATGAAAATAAAAACCCTAGAAGAAGACCCTCTTCTTCTTCACGTTTTTCTCTCTAGACACCCAAACTTGTGTCTTTTATATCTCTACGACCCAAAGGAATTTCTCTCTGATTTTTGGATGGAAGAAAGGACTCTCAAATCTCTATCTGTTCATAAAATTTTATGAAGAAACTCATCTTATATAGAGAGATATGATAGAGTCCTTGTCTAGGTCAAACACCTAGTCAAGGCTTATCCAAACATGGCAAGTTAAGGGACGCCCAACTCTTGAGCACCTCCTCTATATTTTCGTACATGGATCACCAGCAAAGGGTGTACAATGTAAACCCTAAAAGCCACGAAAATTCCAAAAAAAATTTGGATAAATTCGGTGCAAAATTGAAAGAGTTTTGGATTTCTAAAACTCTATCTCATAGAATTCAAAATCCAAACTTATTCCTTTTAGATTTGATCCAAACCACCTTCCATGTAAGAAAGAAGAGAAGAGACCTTTTGTGAACGTGAGAGAGATCTGGGAGAGGGTTTTTGTCGCACAAAATAAGTGGAGATTGGCATTGAATTAAGAGAGAGGGCGTGGAGAAGGCTTATGCGGCGCAAGGTGGAATCCTAGTCTTACTAGGATTCTGTCTTATGACTTGTTTTAATTTGGTTTCCCAAACCAAATCAAATCAAAATTAGATCAACCCAATTAAAATAGGTCTTAACCCAATTAAGAACCTAATTTAATCAGATTAAATTAGATTTAAATCTGATTTAATTTTCTAATCAAATTAAAAATTAGATTGACCCAAGTCCTAGTTAAACTAGGACTAGTTTTTCCTTGCACTTGGCTTATCCAATAAACCAATTGGACTTGATCCAATCAAGCCCAAACCAAATCTAATTAAATTATATTTAATTAGACTTAATCTCAGCCCATTGGCTTAATCAAATTAAGCCAATTAGCAATCGAATTGCTAATCGATCCTCCTGCAACACTTGCACTGGGTTAAATATCAATCGTATTGATTATTTAACCCTAGAATGATTCTTAATCGTTGATCAACCATCCGATCGGATCATGAACTCTAATGTGTGTGACCTCATAGGTCCGAACCTAAGCCGGTAGCATAGGAATAAATTTCTATACCAATCGAAGTGACCATCTAGCAATGGTACCCGACGACCGGATAGGTTGAATGTGTAGAACAACATCCTTAGAACCCATGCGGATATAGTTTTCATATAATTCATCCCCTTGACCAAAATGATCATAGGACACCCCAGAGCTCAACTGTCAACTCTGATCAGGTTGTCCACATTGTATTTCAAAATATCAAATCCATCTGATGGATTACCCTGGCCAAGGTTTTGCTAAATTGAAATACAGCGACTCATTCTTCTCCAACTCTTGGAGTGGTCAATCCCATCTCGATCACACTCTGACTTCGCAAGTACTTGACTGTGCCCAGAAGCCTTCCATCCTTGAATTAAAAATTCAGTTAGTCCAGTACCAAAGCACAGTGAGTTGCTTGCAAGTCACTGAGGTGATCTCAAGTCTAAGGGACACTTATACCTATATCCCATCAGAGACATTCTCGACAGCAGAATGCTCTGGAGTTGGTCACGTTCAATGACGATGTACCATTACATCTCACCTGTATGCCATACTAGTGTCTCCACACTCTTTGGTTAAGAGGACAACCAACCCATATGGCCTACAGCGACCTATGCTCGATAGAAGCTGTCGTCCTTATTAACAGTCTATCATTTGGTCGTGAACAGTTTTAAGGACTAATCGATAAATCCTCTCTTTATTGAACCTAAATAGTCCTAAGGACTTCATCATAACAACGGAGTTCATTAGAAGATGAAAGCTTATGATGAAAATGCTAAATATATTTTATTTATTAACAAATCAATTATAATACTTGGTTGCTCAACCGTCAACAGCTTGACGATTGGCTTTTTGATACCAATAGAGATTTGAGAGTCCTTTCTGCCATCCAAAAATCAGAGAGAAATTCCTTTGGGTCGTAGAGATATAAAAGACGCAAGTTTGGGTGTCTAGAGAGAAAAACGTGAAGAAGAAGAGGGTCTTCTTCTAGGGTTTTTATTTTCATATCTTTCCTCCTTCCATCTTGAGTTTCCTGAGAGCGTCTCAGATCTGAAACTCCTCCTTCTACTTTTCATCTTTGGAAGAGTCCAAATCAAGAAGAAGGAGGCACCTGATCAACCATCAAAGAAGGATCAGTGCAGTACTAGCATACTGTGCTGATTTCCTGAAGCAGGACTTCTGATCGAGATTCGTGGGCTCGTGTGGACGACTCCTAGAGGCCGGACGCGTGTGCGGCTTGCAACATCATCCTCAAGCCCAGATCAACAAGGTTAGAACGTCTAACTTGCAAGGTAATAGATCTGATCTATTATTTAATACATACATTAGATGTAGTATAAAAACATGTTGATATGATCAACATGTAGTTCATGCTATATTTATATATTTTAATTTCTGATTTAATACCATATAATAATCATGTAATAGGATCTTAGATCTAGGGATTTTCTGATCTTAGAAAATAAATTTTGATTTATTTTAGTCTTCCGCTGTATGATCTTGAAAAAGTTTCAAGATCTAACCCTCTTTTTCAAGATCTAACCCTGAAACCCTAGATCTGGTTCCAACAATTGGTATCAGAGCCAGGTTCTTTATTACATGATTATTTATACATGCTTAGATTATTTCTTAGATTAGATCTAATTTATAATCTGATTATTAAATCTGAAATTAAAATTTTAGATCAATCACAAACTGCAAGGTTGTCCTGCTGTAAGGTTTACCCCTTACAGTGCAAAGGTTGTCCTAGTTTGTGTAGATCTATCTTTAATCATAAATTTATTAGATATGATCTAGATTAAATTTATGATTTATTAGATTTAAAAGATGTTTAAATCTGAAATAAAATCTCTTTGTTAATAATTTTTATGCAAAGAAATTATTTAATGTTGAAATTGTTTCAATTACATGAACCTGTTTAGATTAGATCTAAAGTAGTTTCATGTTTATTTCACTTGCATGTTGATTATGAATCAAATATGCAATATGGTTGGTAGAATCATATTGTAAAATTATTTTACAAATATGAAAATTATTTTTTGAAAAGCCAAACCCAACCCTCAGCCCAAAACTTAATTAAGAATTAAGAAGTTGTTTGATTAGGTTCTAGGATTGTGAATTGAAGAACCTAAGACACAAATCATAACACATTGGGTTAATGGGTTAGTGAGAAATAGGTCCATTAATTGGGTTAGACCTATGGTTGATTAAAGATGGACTTAATTAGAGAATTGACTAAATCTAATCAATTGTTGTCTTAGATTAGGTCAAGGATTCTCTAGATCAATTACAATAGTTGTAGTTGGTCAAGTCCATGTCTTTAACGAGAACCAAATGGACTTGATTCTTGGCTAAGCGGTCTAGCACGAACTGTTAGATTGATCTAATCGAAACTAATTAAACCAGTTGGTGTCTAAGGTAAACCAGACCGGTGGTTTTTAATTGGGAGCCCGCTTACCTGGCCATTTCTGATGGTGTCTAAGGCAAGCTTTGGCAGACCCTCCCACTGATCGAATTTACCTGGCCTCTTGGTGAAATTATGTTTTGATCGGATCACTTGACTATTCGAGCTGACCCATGTCAGCTAGGTAAATCAGTGTGACTGATTTAGGTGCTCCTAGACCAGCCCTTTTAATGGTCTCCCTTAAGCTGACTTGGTGAAGCCAGTGGGAGGATCATAATAAGCTGGTTCATCTGACCTCATTCTCTATATTATTTAAATCCTCTAAAATTATTAGGTCCTTAAAATGATAAAGTTATGGAGATAACTGAGTCATAGCCTCCCATTAAGGTGTTTGATAATGAGTCCATGAACTCAATAATCATTGCAGACCCAAAGGCCTGGTGCTTGTTGACTAATGGAATTATCACTCATCATATGACAACTTGGAAGTATCTCTCTAATGGTGGTTAGGTGAGCCAACCAAAGTTGGGCTTAATCATTCATTGGTTAGATACACCAAGTATGATCATGTTAATGGTTGGACCTAACTGGATCCTTACAGTGGAGGCCAAAGCCTACTGATTAGGTTTCTGGGGCAAAATTAAAATTACTAGAAATTATTTAGAGAAACAATTGGTTATGAACCTACCCTTAGATGTACATGGGTTGGCCAACCAAAGTTGGGCTTGTGTGCAGTCTAAGTGGATTCTAGTACCCGCTAAGGAATTAGGGTAATTCCTCGAATTGGAGGTAGAGGCTACCAATTCGAATAAAATAGTGGGAGAAACCTTTTGATTAAAGTCCAAATCTTTAGGTTTAATGAATCAATTACTAATTAGGTTATGGTTCTCCTTTGTGCAAATATGGCCACTTCCCTATCGCTCCGATCATTGTTGGACAATGATAAGTTGGTGGGACCCAACTTCGGTAGCTGGTACCGAAAGTTGAAGATAGTCCTGGAGCATGAACGGATCCTATATGTGATAATGGATCCTGCAACTAAGGAGCTAGCTGTCAATGCACGTGGAACAGTCAGAGACACTTACCAGAAGTGGCTCAGTGACCGGACCACGGTGCGCTGTATCATGCTGGCTGCTATCATGAGCGACGAGTTCAGTCGCAGATTCGAGACGGCTCAGCCAAAGGACATGCTTCAAGTGTTGGAGGATACCTTTGGCACACCCGATGACGTAGAGAGGCACAAGACTAGTTGTGCCATCTTCAACGCCAAAATACGGGATGGAGTCTCTGTCACTGATCATGTATTGTACATGATCGAGCTGATGGAACGATTGAGCAAGCTCGGCTTTCCCTTGCATGAGCAGCTTGGGAAAGATGCAATACTGAACTCGCTGCCCAAGTCTTGTCTCCCATTCCTCACTCATTATAGAATGACAAAGCCTGAAGTAAACTACCATGGGTTAATGGGGTTGCTTCAGAACTTTGAGAAGGATCACCAACTCCTCAAGGAGTCGGTGAACTCAGTGAACTCAGTGGGAGGTTCATCTTCTGGTTCTCGACCCTTTGAGAAAGAAAAGAAGAACAAGAAGAAGAAAGTCAAGAAGGTGCAAGTTCAGGCTGGGACATCTGTGCAGAGCCAGACCAAAAAGATCAAGCCTGATAAGAGTCTATTCTACTGGCAAGCACCCTAGATTAGATAGTGTGTCAAATATCTACTTATGGCATTGGAGGCTAGGTCATATAAATAAGAACAGAATAAACAGGTTGACTCAAGAGGGAATCCTCAAAGTCAGTGATTGTGAATCACTTCCAACCTGTGAATTCTGTCTTCTTGGTAAAATGACCAAGTCACCTTTTACTGGAAAAGGTGAGAGAGCTACTGAGCTCTTGGGCCTAGTACATACTGATGTATGCGGGCCCATGAGCACCAGTGCTAGAGGTGGATATTTCTACTTCATAGCTTTCACGGATGACCTATCCCAATATGGATATGTCTATCTGATGAAACATAAGTCGGATTCATTTGAAATGTTCAAACGATTTCGAAGTGAAGTAGAAAAACAAACTGGGAAGAGTATTAAAACTCTTCGATCTGATCGAGGAGGAGAATACCTTTCTAGTGAGTTTCTCACATATCTAGGAGAGAATGGGATTTTCTCCCAATGGACTCCTCCAGGAACACCACAGCATAATGGTGTGTTTGAAAGGAGGAATCAGACTTTGTTAGACATGGTCCGATCCATGATGGGTTTTTGCTAGCTTGCTGATATCCTTCTAGGGATATGCACTCGAATCGGCCTGTTATCTGTTAAATAGGATTCTAAGTAAGTCTGTAATTAAGACTCCATATGAGATATGGATGGGACGTAAGCCAGCACTTTCACACCTTAGGGTCTGGGGGTGCCCGGCCTATGTCAAACGATTAGTCACAGACAAACTTGGACCTAGGTCTGACAAATGCTCATTCATAGGGTACCCCAAAGAGACAAAAGGATATTTTTTCTACCATGCTGATGAACAAAAGGTGTTCGTCAATCTTAAGACAATCTTTTTAGAAAAGGAGTTCCTTGGTGAAGGAACTGTTGCCTCTAAGGTTGAACTTGATGAAGTTCAACAGGTAGAAGGACCGACACCAATAGCTGAACCTGAGTCGGATATGATTAGATCAGATTCGGAGCCCAATATACCTGCACCATTAAGGCGATCCGGTAGAGTACCGCATCAGCCGGACAGATACTACGGTTTCTTGGTCCGGGACGGTGATCCCATCGAACTTGATGAGAATAATGAGGATCCGATCACCTATATGGATGCTATGCAGAAACCTGATTTCGAGAAATGGCTTGAAGCCATGAAATCCGAAATGGAGTCCATGAAGGTCAACGATGTATGGACATTGGTTGACCCACCTGAAGGGGTTAAACCCATTGGGTGTAAATGGGTCTTCAAAAGGAAGAGGGGCGCAGATGGAAAGGTGGAGACCTATAAAGCCCGTCTGGTTGCCAAGGGGTATCGTCAACGTTATGGTATTGACTATGACGAGATATTTTCCCCTGTGGCAATGCTCAAATCTATTCGGATAATGCTTGCAATAGCTGCCCATCTGGATTATGAGATCTGGCAGATGGATGTAAAGACAGCTTTCCTGAATAGAGAGCTGACTGAAGAGGTGTATATGATACAACCTGAAGGGTTTACATCCACAGATGAGTCCAAGGTGTGCAAGCTTCAGAGATCCATTTATGGACTGAAGCAAGCTTCTCGGAGTTGGAACATGCATTTTGATAAGGTGATCAAAACGTATGGCTTCATTAAGAATGGAGAAGAGCCCTGCATCTATAAATGGGCAAATGGTCCAGTTATGGTATTCCTTGTCTTGTACGTGGATGACATTCTCTTAATCGGGAATGACATCCCCGCACTACAAGGAATAAAAGTTTGGTTGTCATCACAGTTCTCCATGAAGGACTTGGGTGAAGCATCCTACATCCTAGGGATGAAGATCTATAGGGATAGATCTAAAAGGATGCTTGGGTTATCCCAGTCCATGTACATAGACACTGTGCTGAAGAGGTTCAGCATGAAGAATTCCAAGAAGGGCTATCTACCGATATGCCATGGAATTTCTCTCTCTAAGAAAGATTGTCCGACAACTCCTGAAGAGAGAGAGCGTATGAGTAGAGTCCCATATGCTTTAGCCGTGGGATCTATCATGTACGCCATGATATGTACAAGACCAGATGTGGCATACTCACTAGGAGTAGTGAGTAGATACCAATCTGATCCTAGAGAAAATCACTGGAAAGTGGTTAAAGCCATCTTTAAGTATTTAAGAAATACTAAGGACCAATGGTTGGTTTATGGCGAGTCAGATCTGAAACTTGTGGGGTTCACAGACTCCAGCTTTCAATCTGACCATGATGACAGCAGGAGTGTGTCAGGTTATATCTTTACTCTGAATAGTGGAGCCATCTGCTGGAAGAGTTCTAAGCAGCATACTGTGGCAAACTCTGTTTGTGAAGCGGAGTATATCGCAGCATCAGATGCCGCGAAGGAGGTTGTGTGGCTGAGGAAATTCATCAACGAGCTCGGAGTAGCAC